>NW_016690305.1:709428-765213 GCF_001604755.1 Lepidothrix coronata
CCTCTCCCCCGCGCGCGCGCTCGCTCTCGCTCTGTCGCTCGCTCGCGCGCGCCCCCCACCATTCACACCGCGCGGCCCGCGCCATTCATAAACACCGCCCCCGCCCCAGGCCCGGGCCGCGCCTCGCCCCCGCCGCCGGGCCCTCACGTACCCGGCCGGGCGCCGCGGACTCAGCCGCCGCGGGCTCAGCGGCAGCGGGGCGAGGAGGGACCGGGGCCGGGGAAGGCGCGGCGCCGCTCCGAGCCCGGGCACCGCGCTGCCGCTCTGCGCCGGCCCGCAGCCCCCGAGCCAGCGGCCTCCGCCGCGCCACGCCCCGCGTGCTTGTTTACCCTCCGCGCCGGCCAATGGGGCGCCGCCGCTCGACGGTCCGCGCCACCAGATTGGCTGCAGCGCCGCTCCGCGCCCGCCCACGCGCTGCTCCGCCTAGCTCCATTGGACGCCGGCTGAGTGGGCGGGGGCGGCAGCGACCAATGGGCGCGGCGCGATTTGCCTGGCCCCGCCCGGAACGTTTTTCATTCATAAAAAAATAGAAGGGGAAAAAGGCTGGCGGGTGGGGCCGGGACAGCGCAGCATTTAAAGGGGCCGCGACCTTCTGCAGGAGGGAGGCTGGAGGGTTAAGGGGCGGCCTTGGGAGGGGTAGGGTGGGGGGTGGAACAGCCCAAGGGGCCGGATCCGGCGTGGCGGGGACCTGGTTCTTACACACTGTGCCCAGGAACCTGCACACCGTACGAATGGGATGGACGTCAGGCCTCACGGGCAATGGGGACCCCTCTGCATAGGCCGTGAGATCCCCTCCTCTTTCCTGGGAGGTGGTTTTACCCCAGCAAGGCGGCGTCACAGGAGTCCCCCTTCGAGCCCGGCGTTAACCCACGCCTGAGTGCCTGCTTGGGCAGCCTTTCCTCTGCAGGCACGCTGGAGCCAGGGTTGCCTTAGAGAAAGGGACATGAGAAAAATAGTTCACATTTGCAGGGGGTTTGGGGTTGCCCATGCTACGAATCCGTCCAAGCGAGTTCATGGATACATTCCCTTGCAGGACTGCAAATGTCCCAGAAGTTTGGGAATGAGTTTAGGATAGAGTGGTGTTGCTGTGTCCTGCCAGGGCCTCTAGTGCATCATTTCCATGCTAAGTGCGTCAGTTTCCCCATCTGTAAATGAACGTGGTAAGACTTGCCATGGGGACCTGCCAGTGGCTGCTCAGGGAGGATGCAGCAGGATAAGTGGACTGTGTGGAGGCCTCACATTGTTGTGGACGGGGAAGTTATTACTGGAGAAGGCAAAAACGAGGGATAGTGCTCAGTTACAAACTGCTCTTCTCAGCTAAGGAAGGAGAGGAGACTTCTGCTCCCATCCTGGGAAGTTGCCCCGGGGTTAGGAAGCCTGTTGGTACAGGGTTGTCCTGGCCAGTTTGAAATCCTCAGCCTCAGGTCATGGACTTGTCGGTGTCCTGTGAGACCCGTGCAGCGTCTCTGGGCTGCTGGTGGGAGCTCCTCTGTCGATGTTGGGTTACTGATCAGCTTCCAGAGCCCTTCAGGGCCAACTCCACCCCCCAGGGATAATGCTGGTCTTGGCAGGTAGCTCATCTGCCATCGTGTCCTGGGTGGAATGGCGGGGGGGCTGCCAGGATACACCACCCGCCGGGTGCCTGTGTGCTGGGGGCAGGAAGTGCACAGAGGGCACGGGGTGTCCTTGCTGCCTGGAGCCCACTCTCAGGGGGCTCTGCAGGTGCTGGTGCTCTCATTTCCCCTCTGCACGAAGGCAACCAGGATTAAATCACCGCAGGTAAAATTAGCAGATGACACATGGGCGGGTGGGTGGCAAAACCCGGTCTGGGAAGCACGGCAGGCTGTTGGGACGAGCTGGGTCACGGCAGAGCTGGGGTGCACAGTGTGTGACCCACACTGATTGCAGCCACGCGCTGGCCAGGGGCTGCTCAGTACCCCTGGGATGGGGAGAGATGATGGGGTCGAGTGCAACTGTGGGACAGGCAGGTGAGAGGTCACAGGAGTGCCTCGGGAAGAGCCAAAGCCCCTGGAGAGCCAAGGCTGGGAGGGGGCTGGAGATGGGTGCCTGCTAAATTTAGAGCCCACTCAGGGGAAAAAAAAAAAATAAAAAATTTACAGGCTCCAAATTTAGCCGGATGCAGCTCCCAGTGAGCGCCGCTCCATCGCGCTGCCGCTGCCAACACCCCTTCAGCCCCGGCACCCTGGACTGGGCACAACCTGTTTCAGTCCCTGAAGGTGGGGACCCCACGTCCGGCCAGGAATCACCCTCAATCACCCCAGGACCAGCCGAGATGTTCATCACCATCTTTATTAGAGGCAAGCCCACAGCAGTCCAGGTGTACACAGTAACACGCGCTACGCTACGGACGCCATTCCATGCAGGCAACCACAGCTACACACACAGCGGAAGGAGGGGGCTGGGGCTCCTGTGGGAATGGAGTTCCCAGCTCTTGGGAGTCCCCCAGTGCAGCACTGGCACCGGTGTCTGGGGCTGTTGTTTGGAGTTTCTGTTCTATCCCATGCCCTTGGGAACTGGGCTGAGCTCGTAGACACTGAGGGGAATAGAGGGGTTCAGAGCCTCGAGTGTCCCTCAGCTGCATGGCATATTCCTCCCTGGAGCCAGGGACAGCTGGACTGGGCTAAGGACCTTTGCATCCTCAGACTAAGGAGGTTGGGAGCTGCCATGCCTTTTGAACCATGCCTTTGGCAGGGTGGGAGCAGATAGGAGCCATGTCCCCTGGGGTAGGTGGCAGGAACCCTCTCCCTGACCATCAAAGGTAACGTCTCTGCCACCACTCCTGGCAGACCAGTGCTGACCTATCACTGTCTCACTGGTGGCCCTGGGCTCTCCATGCCCTGCAGGACACATGGCTGAGCACTCCCCCCTGGATTTAAGCTCAGAGGAGCGTTCCCTGCCCATGGTGCTGCCAGAGCCATGGGTGTGGGCATGGGCACATGGGCTTGCTTCCCCTGGCTCCACCACCACCGACAGCAAACCACAGCAGGGACCCCAGTGCTGTTCTTTGCCCTGAGCCCAGCAAACTGTGACCAGGGGCAAGGAGCACTGCTGATTCCATGCAGGCAGTGGGATAAAACCCCAGGCTGAGGCTGGGTGGGAATCGGAACCAAACCTGTTGACCTTGCGTGCTGCCATCCCACAGAACAAACTTGCCCTCTTGCTGGCAAAGCTCTGGAGATGGCAGAAGTGGGTTTTTTTACCCTCCCCAAGTGTGGGGCTGTGAGATGCTGCTGCCCTCAGGAACAGGCTGGGGAAATGGAGGCAGCTGGTTCATGGGACTTGGGTTTTGTTTGGCCTTGCTCCAACTGCTTTCACCTGGCTACTCATTAACAGCCACCTCGGGTGAGGAGGAGGAGGGTGGATTTATGCACTGCTGGTGAAGTGTGCCTGTGTATGCAGGTCATGAACACCTCCCTTTCAGCTCGCCGTTCACTCCAAAACATAATAATGGCAGCACCCTCTGCACTGCCAGAGGAATGCTATTGAATGGGGACCTGCAGCATCAGGAGGGACAGGATGGGCACTAGGACTCTGGGGAGGACAGGGTGGCTTGTCCCAGCTCTGTGGCAGGGGCATAGTAGGGACAAGCATCAGTTTTCCTGCCAGAGGTGACATCAGTGGGGCACATACTGCTCCTAGCTTGCTCACAGCAGCAAAGCAGCTTCCACCAGACCTAAGGGAACTGCCTGGGAGCAGGGGCCACTGCTGGAGGCAGTGGGTGCCTGCAGAAGCAACCAGCAGCCCTTTCTATGGGCCAGTCCTGTCCTGGGGGCCCATCCAGACCCCCACAGCCTCCATGCATTCATCCGTTTTCTGGTCCCTGTGCATCCTGGAGAGAAGCTGCATCACATGATCTATCCATCCATGGGTGACATCAGCAAAACCTGCTTGTGCATCCCAGCTGGGCTCCAGCAGCTGTGCAGGCAGCAGCAACCACGAGACTCCTTGGATTTGGAGTGGGTTCCAGGGAGACGGGGCCACACAGAAACCAAGATGCAACTGCTCTCCCCTGCTCCCCACAGCCATCCAGGAGCATCAGAGGCAGCACTGGTTGCACTGGAAAAGCACCAGCCTGATGAAGCACATGGGCAGATGTGTTGAAAAGTAGCAAGGACACCTCCAAGTGAGAAGAGCTGCTGTATGTCTCTCCCCAGGGTCCCCAGCCCCTGGTGCTGGCTGGCAGGCTTTAGGACAGAGGAAAGAAAGTCCATGTGGGAGGAGGTGCCATGGTGGACAGCCAGCAGAGAAGGGAGGTGGTATCTGTGTCCAACCTGGGCTCATAAAAAGGTGACCCCCCAAAGTTCCACCAAAGTTTGCTAAATAAATACATAAATATGAACATGAAGCCCAGAGCTGGGGCACAGGGGTTTCCCAGGATTGGCAGCTCCCCCCAGAATTCCTTTTTTTGCCATTTCCCCATCAAAACAGTCTCCTCCCATCCACCCCACAGTTGTCCCTGTGCACGGTCAGTCTCCAGCCTGTCCCATGCCTTGTGGCTCACAAGGCTGGCACCAATGGCTCTTTGCATCTCTCTTAAACCCCACAGCAGAGAGGTGAGTGGCTGAGGAGGCTCCTCTAGTTTAAGGAAATAAATAATCCTCCCATTGCAAGGGTTGGAGGACAGAGAGCCAGTACAGCAAGACATCCAATGGCCTTCAGGAGGGTGAAAAATAAATAAGGGGAGCTTGGCATTGCCTCAGGAGCATGTTCACTCGCAGCTCGGCTGGGGGGTATTTAAATAAAGGGAAAAAAAATCCCAGTCCCAGTGCTGCTCCAGCAGATGTGCTCCCTGTATGCCAGTCTGCCTTCACCCACTGTTTCCATCCCAGATGGAGAAGATGCTTGAGGTGGTTGGGAAGGAGCCTCCAAGATCCTCCCAGGATAAATAATCCCTGCTGGGCTTGGAGGGGGAGTTTCTGTCCCAGCAGCAGAATTGGGATTTGGGGACCCCCTGCAGCAGGCGGTGGCTGGAATGCCGGGAACCTCCAGGCTGTGGCTCCTTGGATACTGTTTAATCTCGAGTTCGGCTTCTCCTCCTCAGGAAAAAGAAGCTGCTCTTCTGGGGCGGGCCCAGCAGCATTGGCACCTGGCTTTTATGTGTAATTTTGACCTAAAAAGAAGTGGAAAAACCCAGCTCAGTAAGGGGGTCCTGGGCCCTGAGCCCTCCAGGGCATCCCCCAGCCCCAGGACCCTGGGGAGTGACCCCAGCAAGCTGGGAGCAGCTCAGCACCCAGCACCAGGGCAAAGAGCTCTGGAATCACATCCAGGCAGTGGTGGGATGGGGAGAGGATTTATCCTCTGGGCAAGCTGCCTGCTGGATGGGGGGGGACGCCACTGCAGCTCCCCCAGGAAGGGATGCCCCTGCGTCCA
Source organism: Lepidothrix coronata (assembly GCF_001604755.1). Classification (NCBI taxonomy): domain Eukaryota; kingdom Metazoa; phylum Chordata; class Aves; order Passeriformes; family Pipridae; genus Lepidothrix; species Lepidothrix coronata. Next base: position 714,820 of record NW_016690305.1, read on the forward strand.
CTGACCCAGAAAGGGATGAGGGTGTCCCTGTCCCCACAGGTCCCACAATGGCTTGTCACGAGTCCAGGGCCTTCACGGGCAGTCACAGCTGGTTGGGCTCTGTGGCCACCCGCCAGCATATGTAGGAGCCTTCCTTCAAATTCAGAGGCTTTGCCGCCAGGAGGCAAGGCTGTCCAATCCCACCATCCTGCCAGCCCCTCCTGCCCCATCCTGCCAGTCCCTGCTGCCCCATCCCAACATCCTGCCAGCCCCTGCCCACCCCCGCTCCCTCCCCGGGGACTCACAGTGCAGGACGGCTGCATCCAGGGCTCCCCATCCACCTGCATGGGCAGCAGCTTGGACGTCCTGCAAAGCACAAAGAGAGGGAACAGGGGGTGACACAGCTGTCAGGTTTTGCTGTTGGTCGGGTGCTCAGCTGTGACAGGGACAAATACCTGATAGTGACGGAGGAACACTGGGCCAGTCTCTTCCCCGCGCTCTTCAGCCCCGTGTAGATCTGCCCCATCTCCATCGCACCCTCCAGCCCCACCACCTCCAGGAGGTGGTCACTGAGGTCTGCAAGAGAGGGGTCTGAGATCCCACCCCCAGGGATCCCCTACCTACCTTCTGCCATCATGCAAAACATCAGGGCCGGCACAGCAGGGCTGCTGGCTGTCCTGAAGTGCAGCAGGGCTGGTGGCACTGGGGGGATGTGTCCTGACGTCCTTTGTGTTCCATGACCACCAATCTGGATGTCTGCAGTGCTGGGCAACGCTGCTATCCAAAATCTCTGGAGCAAAAACTCTCCTGGTCTGCAATAGCACCCAGGCCTATATGGCTGCAGGGTGCCCCCAGCAGCCCTTCAACTGTTTGTTTGCATTGTATGAAATGGTGACACCCCTTCCCTGGGTGCCCAGGGGTGCTGCAGCCTCCCAGGAGCCAGCATGCATGGCAGAATCCTCACTGTGAGAAATCTGCTCAAATCCCAGGGCATAGCCCTTTATCCCAGCTCATCTTGCTCTTCTGGGCCACCAGCAAGGGCACCCAACTCTGACACAACTCAATCCTTCAGGGTTACCTTTCACACACCCCTGCCACTCCACCCCTGAGAAGCCCTCTCAGCCTCCCATACCATCCTACCCACCCACAAGTGGGGCTGTCCCTGGGGTACCGACCCTGCTGTCCCTTACAGTGCCTTTGGGACTGGCTTTTGCTCTGTCCCACTCCCTGCTGCCTGTTCCCACTGGCTCACCCAGCAAGGGAGAGCCAGTGATGGTCAGGGATACGACACCGTCATTCTGGCAGTGTCATTACAGGGGGGCTGTTTCCAACCCCAGACCCAGGCTGTGGGAAGTGGTGGGTGGAAAATCCAGGCACTTTTGCTATTTTGCTGGCTGCTTCTAGCCCACTATTACCCACTGGGGAATGCTGGCAGCACTTGGGGCTGCCCCTGCCCTGCCACTGGTGACTGCAGCAGTGAGTGCAAGGTGCTGGCCAGGACACAGTGTGGGCACTGTGCTGCTCCTGAACCCCACATCCATGCTGGCAGCGCTGTGGCAGAGCCTGAGAAGAGATGCTTACAAAAGCCCTCGATGCCAGCTCTGCAGCTCTGTTCCAGCTCCTCCTTTGCCACACTGTGGGGTCACCCTGGCACCCCAAAAGACAGTGAGCCAATAACAACCCCTCCAGTGCTGTTGCTCCAGACCTGGGGGTGCCCAGTGCCCCCGTGCTAACCCCACACACTCCCCTGTTGCCCATGGCTCACCCTGCACGCAGAACTTCAGCTCCTTGGCATCGGTGACCACCGTGCCGGGCACCTTCTCCGGCGCCTTCTTGCCCAGCCGGTTGTAACCACGCTGCTTCTTGGTCTCGCCCCAGAGGTTGGAGCCTCCGTACATGCTGGGGATGTTGAGGACAGCGATGCCCTCCAGGGACATGTTGCTCAGGTCTAGCAGGGTCCCGTCACACTGCCAGGTACGTGGGCAGTGTCAGAACGTGGGGTTGGGGGGCTGGTGCCCATCCCCATGGAGCCCAGCCTCCTCTCCCCGCCACAGGAGCACAGTGTGACACTGGATAGTCTGCCGGGGTGACTGGAGCTGGAGATGCAAATACCCCACACACACTTTGCTTTCCTAGAGCTGACTACCACCACCTCACCCTCTATTTCCATGGAAATTTTACTACATGTCCAAAATGGCAGTTTTAAAAAGCAGATTCCTGGGGGATCACAGAAAACCTTGGCTGGGCTCAGCGCTGTGACCCAAAATAGGAGGCAACATCACCTCAACCCTGAAGTGACTTCCACCCAAGGAGCTCCAGCACATGATTCCCCACCTCCCCTTGTTCAAACTGACTCCAAAGGACTGGAAAGTTTGGCTGCCCAAAAAATAGCTCAAACTAGTTTGTTTTCAAGAGAAACTAGGAAACTAGAAATGAGGCTGGAAGGAAATTATGGGAAAGGTGTCAGAGGGAAAAATGTCAGGTTTTGGAGTGAAAACCACAAGACAGCACACAGGACTGGCATCCCAGGTTTTGCTGTCGTACAGCAGGACTGCCCTGGCTGAAAATTCCCTGTAAAAGGAAAAATATCCATTTCCTGCAGCTTTCCCACAGGATTGAAGGCAGCAGCCATGGAAATGCATTTCTTAACTTCAGGTCTTCTCACACTACCCAGACGCGGATCCCCTTCCTAGATACCTCTGGTGGAAGCAGCTGCTTTCCCACCCAAGTGGAATTTCTTTAGAGCATTCCTATTTTCCTTGAGGCATCTGCTCTCTGCCTGCCACTCTGCACCTCAGCAAATCCCAGCACAGCTTTTTCCTTGCCTCTTGGTGATGCAAAGGCATCTCTGCTCTCACTTGCTGTGCCAAGAGGAATGAAACGGGCTGATAAGCCCCTGCTGTTGCTCTAACTCCAGTTGTTTTCCTCTAGCAAAGGTTTGGAGCTTATTTTTACCTCCCTCTTGGCCAACACTGAGGACACCAGCCCCCTAAACGCAGAGCTGGACACTCACACGAGCAAACACCTCGGTGTGTCAGATCTGTTCTGCCTGCCCTGATGCTGCAGGATCTTATTTTTAGCCTTGCACTAAAAGCAAAATGCAGGAATCTTCTAGTCTGGGAGGGAAGAACTCCAGGGCTTGGAAAGGATGTAAATCATTTCATTCTCAATACATCTTAATGATATTATGATTTGTAGGAAGAGAAAAGACCTCAACGCTTGAGCAGTGGGTACCAAGCGAAAGGGCTCCGATTTCTTGTGGGACGGACAACACAGCCTGAGCATCACCCCCAGCTGCAGGCACCTTTCCCACCTGCCTGCAAGGCAGTGGGAACCAACCCAGCCACGGTGGGATGGGAGCGAGTTGGCTGCCCAGGGTGCGGGACGATGGGATGCTGCAGGAGCCTGTTCCTGCCCACAGCTGCCCACGCCTGCCCACACACCCACGGGCAGGAGCGATTCTCCCTGTGGAGTCCTCCCTGGTTTGCGTGCCAGCGAGCTACAATGGGCCCTTTGAGCAGGGGCAGCTGACGGCGTGCTGGCAGCGAGGCTGGAAGGAGAAATTTGCAGCTGGGGGAAAAAGCAAATTCATTTCCAGGAGTCGTAGAGGGAATGAGTGCCAATTTCCAAAACAAAACTGCCATTTCTCTGCAAGGCTGACAGTTGCCTGGGAGCCGAGGGAGGACAGGCTGCTGCTTTCAACTTCATATACTGTGGGATTAACGCTTTCCTGCCAGTGGACTCAGCTGGTGGGGATGTTCGGTGGGGAGCACCTGGCAAGGAATGGGGGGCACCTCATGCCCATCTCCAGCAGCACCGAACCCCACAGACACAGACTTTATCTACCCTGGGACCCTGCTGCGTGGATGGGGAGGGGGGTGAGATGGTTTTGATGCTGCTCTTGCTCCTTCCCACCAGCTTCTATAGGTGCAGCTACCCATCTTGGGCTTTGGGAAGGGATGAAACTCCCGGTCTAGAAACAGGCATAAAAATTGCTCTGCCCACGGCCCCAAGTCTGCAGGGCCAGCTCTCCAGGCTCTGCCCGCTCTCTGCCCACCGCCAGCACCCCTGTGCCCGCCACCTGCTCTGATTCCCACCAGTCTCTCGTAGCAAGCACTGCTTTTCTCCCCTCACCCTCCAGCCTAAGTTATAAAAGGGTGGTTTATCTGGAGATAAGGAGAGACGGAAGTTTACGGCCGAACCCCCCAGCGCCTCCGGAGAAGTGACAGCGCTCTTAGCAACCATGGGCCCTCCTCCCAGCTCTAATTAAAGGCTGTTTCCATGTCATCCAAGGAGTGCTGGGAGCAGCGTGAAGTTTATAGAGAGAATATTCCAGGCACGCTCTCGAATACAGCTGGAAGTGGGGAATACAGGCCTATTCTTCTGCCTGCAGCTGGCTGGCTTTGCAGCAAGTGCCGCGTGGTGGAATGGGGGGTCCTGCCAGTGACTGTGTCCTCCTACCACCGTGAGGGGTCAAAGCCATGGTGGCACCCTCTCTCCAGATAGTCAAAAGCCCTGCCTGAGGAACTTAGGGCCAACAGCTCCCGAAAAGCCTTTGTGCCATGGCTGGAGCCAGGGACCACCCCAGGAAACCCACCTCCACCTCAACATAGTCGTGGAGCTTCTTGCAGGTGGCTGCAAAGGTCTCTGATGTTCCGAATTCGAAGTACCACAGCTTGTTCTTCATCCTGGGGCACAGAGACATGTCAGCATCCTGCTTGGAAGTGGTGCCTTGCCCCAGTTAGCAGCAAGATGAGCTGCCAGAGATTGTCTGGAGTTGTTGTGCTGGGGACATGAGCCATGGATGGGGACATGAGCTATGCATGGGGGCACGAGCTATGGATGGGGACACAAGCCATTCTGGAGAGGAACTGCCAGCATCATGACCCTAGGGAGCTGTGTGATGGGACAAGGGGTGGCTCAGGCAGACCTGGCTTAGACACCTTGTGCAGGGGGAGGATGGGTGTGCTGGGTGCTCCCTTGGCATGGGACAGGCCAGTATATCTTGACAAAGATGCCGGGGAAGGGATACCCCATGGAGGGGATGTCTCACACCTCAGAACTCTCCCGGCATTATGTCAGGCAGCCCCTGACCATGGCTCATCCCCTGCATCAGTTGTTGTGCCAGGCTTTGATGGGGGGCTGTAAGCTGTGAGGAGCTGTAAGCTGAGGGGAGCTGAATTTCAGGGCAGAACCAGACACTTTCATCCATTCAGGATTCTTCTAGCAGGTATTTCTGAACCTGGGGATGGGGATCACAAGCCACAGCTCCTGCTGCCATCACCCCATTTCCACATGCCCCAAGCACAGCAGGAGCGAGCTGTGACCTGCTGCCTGCCTGCCCTGCCCTCACTGCCTGGCCTGCTCCTGCCCGTCCTGGAATTCCATGCTAATTATAAAGCATGAATGAGCGTAACTGGGTGCGTGGCCAAGTTCAAGCAGCCTGACACAACACACAGGGCTTGAAGGAGCACCCCAAACCTCTGCCAAGCCTTGCCCTGGACCTCCACCATGCCCTGTGCATGCCCTGCCTGTCTCCTAAGGTTGACCAAACAGAAAGTCCCTTTGGCATGATGCATGGCAGTGTCAGGGTGTCCCCCCACACCCAGCTTTCCGGGGGGCTCCTGGGAAGCTGTTACCTGCTGTTGAATTTCTCAGGGTGCTTTTCTCGCATGATGTGGAAGCGGTGGGCGATGGAGGCGTCCTGTGGGGAGTGGGAGCACAGAGACATCAGTGGCACAGCACAGAAACCCCCGCTCTGTGCTCTGTGGGCATACACCAAGGCACGGGAGCTCAGCTCTTCATGGTCATCGCTGGCCCCCGTGGCACAAGGACATGGTGTGGCAGCCATGCCGAGGCGATGGAGGGACCCTCAGCCAGGCTCCTCCCAAAGCTCGTTAAGTGAGATGTGATTAGTGCAGTTGGCCTCCTTCCCTCATCACATTGAGGGGATGCTGAGGGGGGAGAGAGGGCTACCAGTGGGGCAGTGGGGCTCCAGGGACACTCTGCACCTTGACAGCTCCCCTAGCAGGGCGGCAGCTCTCCTGAAGCTCATCACACCCTTTCCTTATGCAGGTGGGGGTGTTTGAGCCCAACTCAGAAGCTCTCACCAAATGCCACCTGCTGTGACACCCCCTGGCAAGAGCTGATGTGAACCCAGAAGCATCCCATAGAGCTGCAAGTGGGTAGCCCACACCATGGTGGCACCCCTGGCCCAGGACAAAAGTGCTGCAAGCCCCTGGGAAGAGAAGGGCTTTCCCAAATCCCTCCTGCTCTCAGGATTGAGCCCCAGCACTGGGGGAAACCCCTGTGGCACAGGGCTGCCAGACTCCCCTGGGTCAGGAAAGCATGGGGGAATGTGGGTCTGAGCACCAAAGCAGGACTTTGCTGACGGGTGCTGTCTTGGCAGGTGAAGTGCCCTCGTCCCTGGGGCCCCAAACTTCCCTTGAACGCCATTTAAGCTCCTTTCACATTTTTCCCAGTGGAAAAGAGAAATCCTATGCCTGCTTACATATCTAAGCATTGCCATTGCAAATGACAATAAAACCAGAAAAACAAGGCCAGGAGATGGAGGGAGGTTGGGAATGTGAGCAAGGAGGAACAGGGTGGGAAAGACCCATCCTTGGTTCATGGAACTCACCACCCCAATGGAGAAGTAGTTGTTGATGATAGTGGATGGGACAGGATCTCCGTTGGCCTCCCTGTCACTGGGAATAACATCTATCTGCCAGCGGTCCAGCATCACCTCCGTGCTGTGCTCGATGTCTTTCAGGACCTTCATCAGGTTGCCTCCTTCATAGCCTGGAAGGAAAAGAAGAGGATGAAGGAGGATGAAGGGGAGCACAGCCACGTCACAGTTGGGTGTCAAGCACCTGGGGGAGCCTGGGGCTGCTGCTATGCCACATCCTCACAGCAGTGGCAGAGATTTTGGCTAATGGTGGGGCTCTCCTGGTGGAAAAAGTTGGGCAGGACCCAGCTGCAGGGGGGTTGAGAAAGCAGTGGCTACTCTTTTTGGAGGGGGTGCCTGGAGGCACCAGGCTGAGATGAAGCTCTAACCACATCCCAGGAGCCCAGGAGTCCTCCCTGCCCTGCGATGGCACCCACCCAGCTACACTGGAGGGTCCCCCTGGGCAGTGTGGGCACCCCCTGGGCAGCGCTCCTCTGGCCTCACCTCCTCCCCAGCGCAGGCACCGTGCCAGGTCATTGCCCGTTCCCAGGGGCAGGACAGCCACCGGCGGGTGCTTCACCAGGTTCGCCTTATCTGCAATTCAAGGGGGAAGAGAGGTTTGGGGCTGACAAGGCTTATTCCTGCTCCTCTCCATATCCCTCCTCAGCCGGCAGCCCGGGATGATGCTGTTGTCAGGACCCCCCCCCACTTTCACACAGGGAATATTGTGAATCTGTGGCAGATCACCGAGGATGCAGGCAGATGATGCTCTGTAGGAACACAGCCGCCCCTTGCTCACCTATGCAGTCCAGGATCCAACCCACCGTGCCGTCCCCTCCGCAGGCCAGCACACGGAAATCTGGAGTGTCCCGAAAGAAGTTCAGCCTGGAGAAAGCCAGGAGAGACAAGGTGTGACGTGGGGGAGCAGGGGCTGGCAGGAGAGAGCAGAGGATCAGCTGCAGTGACTCCGTACCCTGGCGCGGGCCCGCCGCGGTCCAGGTTGTACACTTGGCGTGGGTTGAGCAGGTAGTGAAACTTCCGAAGGACTCTGGGAAGAGAAAGGTGTGAGGAACGCTGCGGAGGTGAGTCCCGCACCAGGAGTGATGCGTGAGGGACCAGCAGCCCCCATCCAAGGCGGGATGCTCTCCCTGGGCAGGACCCCACCTACCGCTCCCCTTGCCTTCCTCCGCTCTTGGGGTTCACAAGCACCAGGAGTGGGTGCGTCCCAGGCCGGGGGCTGATCTGGAGGGCAGAAAATGGAGCTGTGAATTCCTGCCTGCTGCGGGGCTCAGCGGCAGAGCTCACCTGCAGCCCAGTGCGGGAACCTACCTGCAGCCCTTGCCCATCCACTGTGGTGGAGTTGAACTTGAAGCCTTGGGTGTCCTCGGGGGTGGTGCTGGCGGGGGAGTCGCTCTCTGATCGTCGGCAGTGGGACTGCCTGTCCTTTGGGGAACAGAGGTATGGATGCCCACACTGCCCCAGAAGGCAGTGCCAGCACCTGGAGGAGGCAGGTTGGCCTCAGTGATGCCCTGATGGGTTCCTATCACCGGCAGCAAGGAGGGGGGCACTTACCAGAACAAGGGAGGCACTTACCACTACAAGAGGGTCACGTACCAGGATGAGAGGGGCACTTACCAGGACAACAGGGCAGATGTAGGATGGCAACAAGATGTGGTCCCGCAGTGGGCCCCCATCGCACTCTGGCTTCACATGGGAGGCACACTTGTTGTGGAGCTGGAGGGGCAGGAGGAAGGGATGTTGAGCAGGGGACACCTGCCATCTCCCGCCTGTGAGCCTCTCCTCCCCAGGCTGACCGTGCAGGGGGCACTGTGGGTGCACCCCAGCCCCCTGTACTCACGGTGACTTGGCACCAGACGCAGTGCAGGCCGGTGATGCCCTGGTAGCACTTGATGCTCTTGTGACACCTGTCGCACTTGACGGGGGAATTGCCCTCGATCCAGGTGTGCTGCATCACCTGCAGGGCACAGGGGGACACTGCAGGCACACGACCGACCCACAGGCTTCTCCCTCCTGCTAAGGGCGGCTGCCAAGATTTCAGAAGCTTGTCCTGCAGGGATGCTGACTGATCCAATCCAGCCCGTCACACAGCTGACTTCCCTCCCTGCTGTTCCATGCGGCACAGCAGGGACACCTGTTCCCCAGACTGGAACCATGGCAAACCTCGGGGCTGAGGTCCTGTTGAGTGCCTGGGGACTGGGGACAGGGTGCATCCTGCAAGGTTTTGGATGCTGGGAATGCCCATGAGCTGCTGCCCAGGATGAGAGGGGCAAATCCCAGGGGAAAAAGCCATGTGGAATCAGAGCAGGAGACCAAGGGGCCAGGAGACCCACTGACTCAGAAATGTGCTGGCTGTCTACTCACGCTTGTGTTTCTCTTGGATTTAACGTAGGTACTGATGCAGGAGGCAATCTCTTTGGACACACACCTCTCATGGACTGTATACTTGCAGACTGGTGAGAGAGAAGAATCATAGAAAGAATCATAGAAGAGTTCTTGGAAAACCCTTCTAAGACCACTGAGTCCAACTGTTGCCCCAACACTACCACTAAACCATATCCCCAAGTGCCACGACGGAGATGGTGAGCATCGCTCTCCAGCATGGGAGCTGTCTCCTCCCCTCTCACCCTGCAGTACTCACGGGGCTCAGCACTAACAGGGGCCAGTCCCCTCTCCCCAGGACACTGGATGGAGTGGGAGCTGCCAGCCTGGGGGTGCAACATGCTGGCAAGGATCCAGGACTCACAGGAGCAGCAGAGGCCCTGCTTGCGGACCCCCAGCAGCATGGTGCGGCAGAAGTTGCAGTAGGCGGGTTTCTTGAAGTGCTTCAGCCTCCAGGCATGCTGCCCATCATCCTTCACATTCTGCAGGGCAGTAGAGTGGAGGGTGAGGGGTCACTCCCCTGCTGCCGGGGGTCCCAGAGCCCTCAGCCCACCATTTTTATCGGCTTTTCACCCCCTTAAACCCCTCACTATGTTTGTGGGAGTTTGCTCCCAGCAGGATCATGGGCTCCCCCTGCTCCCCTTCTCCCTGGTGTTTCTCCAGGCCCTGGGCATGTCCAGCTCCAGGCACCAAGCTCCAGCTCCCACAGCCCCTCGGCACAGCCCAGCCACAGGGAGGATCTTGGTGGCTGACAGGAAGGTGACTCCACATCTGGGACCAGGCCATCACCACAGGGTGACAAAAGCACAAGCCTCTTACAGCTGGGGCCAGGCAAGAGTGCTTTGCAGGAGCCAGTTAAAATTCCTTGCTTTCTTGAATTTTCCTGCCAGAAAGCCTGTCCCCCACCCCCACCTCTCCATGGGAAGCATGGGCATCATGAGGAAAACCACAGATTTTTCCCTGCAAACTATTATCCAATGGCCAGGGATGCACCTGAAAGAAATGAAGGCCAAAAGGATGAAAAAACACCACAGAGAAATAAGGGGGGTTCCAACTGCCCCATCTCTGCTCTTTGAAGCTCACCCCATAAGAGGAGTTACCATTTTAGGTGCTCACCTTAATTTTTGACTAAATATTCATCTAACTGGATTATCCTGCAATAGCAAGGAGTGAGCCCAGCCTTCTTGGGCATGGCAGCTGGCAGTGGCTACAGCTCAGAACTGAGCTTGGGAAGATCTGGGGGTAAAGGGGGCAGAGTGGGGGTGTCAAAAGGGTTGGGGGCCAGTGTAGGGCTGTGTGGTGGTGTATGAGTGCGTAGTCTGTTGCTGGAGGCAGGCTGGATGCAGCCAAAGCAGGTCCCTGTGGGGGCACTCACCGTCTCCATCCCCAGGAGGACCAGCAAGGGGATGGTGGTCATGCCACCCCGGATCCATTCCTCCAGCGTCACAGTCCCATCGTGATCATAATCTATCTCCTCCATCATCGCCTTCAAGATCTGGAGGAGGAAAAAAAATGTAGAGATACGGTGATTCCAGCCACAACTCTGGCTGTGGATCCCCACATCTGCCCCAGCTGCCCCCAGCCCCAGCACTCACAGGCTTCAGCTCAGTGGAGTCCCACTCCAGGTACTCAGCCACGTGCACCATCTGGTTGATGATACGATCCAGCTCCTGAGCACAGAGAGACGGTGGTGCCCGATGCTTAGGAATGGCTTCAGGCATGAGCAGAGTGTCCAGCCCCAAGCCCCCAAACTGGGGATGTATCAGGTTTATGTTTCCATATGCCCAAGGCCACCCCAGTCCCCACCCGCACAGGAGGGGCAGCGACACCCCAGTCCTCAGTGGGTGCTGGGAGTGGTCTTCTGCCCTGAAAACATGCAAGAAAATCTGCAGTAGGTTTTCCCTGGGAAAAACTATTCTGACAAACCAGATTTTATTTCCAACAGGTTTCAAGGGTGATACCCAAAGAACAAAGAGAAAATATCCCAAGGGAGAAGGAGCAGTGCATTTTTTCTCCTCTGAAACACCATGACCTGACGCAGAGCTACAATTCCTGGTTGGGTGGATTTTTTCTTGCTGCTACTGGATGCAGTGGAGCTGGCATGCGTCTCCCAGCCCTGCAGTCCAGCTGCTGCCTTCCTCCTCCTTTCCCATATTGCTGCCCAGCTCAGAGCACCTCACCTTGGGAGTGGGCACCTCGGTAGCGCCCTGCCTGCTTCCAGCCCCCCGAGGAGCCCCCTCTTTGTCTCTCATGGAAGGCTCACCGAGCTGTCCAGGAGGCCGTTTCCATCAGTATCGTAGAGGCGAAACATAACTGGAGGGAGGAGAGAAGCTGCTGATAGAGCCCAGCCCTGGAGCACCCCGGGGCACCCCAGCCACCCAGCTCCATGCTGCTGGGGCTCTGAGGTGGGAGCAATGCTGTGCCGGCTCAGCTGGGGTGAGATGTGACCCTGGGGCTGGGGGGTATCAGAGTAAAACCCCTCTGCCAGGCATGGGTAATGCACCCAGGAGCAGAGGGGGATGCTGAGTGGTTTTCCCAAATGGGCAGGAACATCCAGCTCTGCACCCTTCATTGGGCAAACCCCCCTCAGGTGACCCCCCCTCCACACGGCATGACCACAGGGTCCCACTTACACTCCAGCTTGTCCTCTGCTCGTCCCCTCTCCAGCAGCGACAGGTAGCAGACAATGTCCTTCAGGTGGACCACCTGGGCCAGGGCGGTGGGGGGTGGAGCAGGGGGGGCTTTCAGGGAGCTGGGGCTCTTCCGCAGGCTGAAGGGCAACCTCTTCTCCACGCTCCTCGTGCCTGTGGGCAGGAAGAGAGGCCACACACAGGAATGACACTGGGCCCAAAGTCATCCCCAGGTGGGCCACGGAGGGTCTGCGGGCAGGGACCCATTCGTCATGGGGCCGAGTGGCACCACAGGGGAAGGGCTGGGGACACAAAGGGGGTGTGGGGCTGGGGCCCATCACAGGAGAAGAGCTGGAACACAGAGAGGATGTGGGGCTGGGTGACACTGCTGGAGTAGGGTTGGGAGCACAAAGGGGGCCCTGGGCTGGGTGCCATTGCTGGAGCAGGGCTGGGCACTGCCACTCAATCCCTGGGGCACAGACTCCCATCCCTCAATCACTGCAGGTGCAGGTGGGATGAGTAGTCAGAGCCCATGGGGACATGTCCTGACGGGGATAAGCACCCACCCAGAAGGAGTGAGAAGCTCAGTGGGCAGTGAGGCAGCTTGCTGGGGTGCCAGGACAGCCCACGCTCGCTGCCGCCCGTGCCGACAGCAGCCTTTGGCAGATGGTGGCTCTTGGCAGAGGGGCCCTTCCAATGCTTGCCTCCTTGGGGGCTGGCAGGAGCCAGGCAGGGGGCAGCCATGACTCACCACCCCATTTCCCCCTCCCTACGAGCTGCTGCCGGGTAATTAAGGCATTGACTGGTGGGGGCTCTGTGGGATGGGATCAGTGGCTTCAGTTTGCCAGGCAAAGGTGTCAAGATGACAAGAACACTCAGAGTTTGGAAGGTCACCACCACTGTGACGGGGACCTGATCAGCTGCACTGCCAGGGCACGGAAACTGCGGAGGGCTTGTCACTGCCCGTGTCCCCCCACGTGGAGTCCCAGCCAAGCTCACCTGGTGACTGAGGGCTGAGCAGAGACACGGAGGAGATCCTTGAAGAGCCTGAGGAGTTGTGAGCAGAAGCGGTGCCGGTGGTGGACTTCTGGGAGGATGATCTAGACCAGCTGGGGGAGGCATTGGGGATCGATGCTGGGGTGAGGGATACTGGCTGCAGCTCAGCCACGTTGCTGTGGCAGCTCTTGGGCTCAGGAGTGTGTCGTCCCAGGGCACTTCGAAGCACTTTCCCATTGATCCCTGCAAAGTAAGATATATGCCCAGGGCAGTGTGACACCAGGGTGCCTGCGCCCCTTACTCTAGGAACTGTGTGCTGAGTGCTCGCCCTGGGTCCTCTCTGCTAGCCCCATGCCTCTCTGTCCTAACATCTCAGCCCCAGGGATCTCTGAGAGCCACCGTGGGTGGCCCCCTCAATCTCCTGCCTGTCCCAGTGGCTCCCAGCAGTGCTTCCATCCCTGGATGATGTCCACCACGGTTCCTGGGACCAGACAGGGAGGATGTTGTCTTCACCATCAGCCAGACTCCAGTGTCTGAGGAGGTTCTCCTTTTCCTTTTGCAATTTATAGTCCTTTCAGTAGATGTCTCCATGAGCCACAAATCCACTCGGAAAGGGCTGGGGGAGGCAGACTTGGGTGCTTGGCACACAACCCCTACTCCAGGTGCTGCTGAGTGCAGGGTGGCTGCCTGCACCAGTACCTGCGACAGGGGCATAGGCCACCTCACTCTGGATGGAGATGCTGACTTGGGCTCTGAATGCACAAAGGAAAGGGAGGAACCAGTGCCACAGTGCCCTGTGGGTGCCCATCCTAGGGAAATCCCTCCCTGGAACAGCAAAGGACCCTGAGAGCCCACCCGTCGGATGGAGAACTGGGTTGTGTGCTGGCCCCGATGCCACCCACTTCAGGTGCCACTCCCCAACCTCCATCCCCGTGAGCAGTTTGGGAGCAACCCCACCATGCCATGGTGCCCCGGCATGCCCAGCTGGGTGGCAGGGTGGGCTCACCGAGGGTGCTGTGCTGTGAGACACCGGGGCTCTGGCGCTGGGTCTCGGGGGAGGCTTGGCATATCTTACGCTTGAAGGAGGTGAAGAGGTGTTGGCAGAGCTCCTCAGGCACATCTGCCTCCAGGTAGGTCTTCATGAAGAGTCGGAAGCCCTCGTAGTCGATGGGCTGGGGAGGAGACCGAGGAGGAGGATAGAGGTGCCCCAGGCACACCAGGAGGGTGCAGAGGAGGAGGATAGAGGTGCCCCAGCCATACCAGGAGGGTGCAGAGCAGCCAGCGTGGGTGGGGCTCCATGCCCTCGGCCCCCCTCACCGGGCACATCAGCTACACAGCCCTCCCTAAAGCTGCTGGCTTCCCAATTCCCAGTGTGGGATATAACCTAAAGGGACCCAGAGGCAGCAGGGCCAGAAATGTCCAGTGCCAGCGTGGCTCAGCCAGGCCAGTGGTGCTGGGATCAGGCTCAACAGCCAGGGCAGGAGCTGAAGGAGTGGCAGGGAAGGGCAGAGCAGCAGGACCCTCCAGCCTGCCCCCAGCCCCTGGGGACTGTCATCCTCCTGAGGTCTCCTCCTCTCCTCCCTCCCCACTGAGCATTGCCATTGTGAGGGGATGATGCCTTCCCAATGGCTTTTGTGGACCCAGCTGGAGTGAGGGTCCTGTGGTGCCCTGGAATAGTGGGGTAGCTTTGTGCCCTTCCTCACCATGGCCAGCCGACTGACATTCCTCATTTTGCCTCGATTCTAGTGATTACAGCCCCCGTGGAAGGCTCTGTCCTGCTGGCACACTAAGAGGTCTCTCTGAAATCACTACCCAGAAAAAATAATCCCAGCCTTCTTCGGGGGAGAGTGAGAAGGCACAGACCCCTCCCATCACCACACCGGCAAAGTAATTTGCTTTTCAGGGAACAGTAAATCTCTCCCACATTCTGCCTGGCAAGGGAATGCCCCAAAAAGCTCTCAGCAAGGTAGCCAGCTGCCAGCACCCATGGCAACATCACTGGGATGGGGTGGTGTGCACGGTCCCCGGGATGGCCAGGGAGTCCAGTCCTGGGAGCATGACCATGGGGAGAGTTGGGGGACAGCCAGCCAGCCCTGCCTTCTCCCAGCTGCTTTCAGGGATGGGAGCCAGGCTGGGGGAGCTAGCAGGGGGCCAGGAGCTGCCAGCAGCACGGGGGAATGCTGGCAGGACAGGGCCATACCTGTTCGGGGTTGTACCTCGAGAGGACGCCGTCCCCATGGAACTCCTCCAGGACATCCTTGAGCTTCTTAGTGGAGTCTGGGGAGACAAAGGCACCGTGCTGAGCACGGCCACGCTGAGCACCCTTTGTCATCCACGAGCAGGATGGTGCAGAGGGGTTTATCTGCTGGATATACAATTTCTGAATCCTTCCATGCCTGGAAGGGGCCATCCATGCCATGCTTCCCCTTCCACCTTCAGAGGGCAGGGCAGTTATGGAAAGCTGGCCTGGGAGCTTTACATATATAGACAGCTTCCTCTTACCTGTATGAAAATGAACACAAACCCAGAGCAAAGCAAGGAAAGCCCAAACCACTCCCCAGTCCTGGCTGCTCGGGAGGTGATGCTGAGCACATCCCTGAATGTCCCTGCCCCAGTGCAGGGCTTTGGGTGAACATTGGTACCCCTTGGCAGCCCCAGCCGTACCAGAGGCTGCCTTGGGCTGCCCACTGGCATCTTCAGGAGGTGCCAGGAGGGAGAAATAGAACAGTATGCATAGAATCATGGAATCATTTAGGTTGGAAAAGCCCTCTAAGATTGTAGAGTCCAACCATTAACCCAGCACCAGTGTGTTCACCACTAAACTACATCCCACATCTACATGGCTTTTAAATCCCTCCAGGCATGGTGACTCCACCACTGCCCTGGGTGCTTGTTTCAGTGCTTGACAACCCTTTTTAGGGAAGAACTTTTTCCTCATGTCCAATCTAAACCTCCTCTGGTGAAGTCTGTGGCCGTTTCCTCTTTGGATTGCTCTGTGCTAACTTCTATACAAGCAGTAATGACCTTCCCTGGCTGGGTGTCGTCAGGGCTGGAGTGTCTGGAGGGACACTGGTCCTTCCAAAATAGAGAAAAATAGGAAAAGAATAAAAAAAAAAAAAAGATCAAGGGGAGGGAACATTCAGCCTTCACCTTCACACACATGTCTGGGCACGTGCATTTAAAAGGTTCTTGGACACACTAGCCCTGTTAATTACTGTGAAATCCTCTCTCTGAGTGGGGGCTGTGCTGGCTCTGATCCCCCCCACCCTCCACTGGGGATGGAACTCGGCACTGGACCACAACTGTCTGGGATGTCTAGGGTGTTCAAAAAGGGGTTTCCTGGCCCCAGGGCTGGGATGACCCCTCAGCCCTGCTCTCCAGCCCAGTGCCAGGCCACCCTCCTGGGGAGGAAGCAGCTACCCATGTTCCAGCCTTGCTGGCCGCACTTCGATTAACGAAATGAAGATGCTGTCTGTGTATTGGGCCCAGCGTTACAGATGGTGTTTTAGGGTCTGGGATTCAGCAAAGCAGAGCCCATCCTCCAGAGATGCAGAGAGGGATAATGCACACACACCTCTGCCTGCACCCCCGCCTGCCCCTGCCTGAAGTCTCTGGATGAGGAGCAGAGGCCTGGGGAGAACTTGCCCCCACTCTCATCCCTTTGATACACAGTGTCCCCAAAGACAGCCTTGGAGGGTGCTTGGGGTCCTCTTTGCCTCTCAATCCTCCCCCATCCAGCCTGCTCACCCCAGGGTCGTGCCAATCCCGCAAAGCAACACTCCTGAGATTTTACACCCCTTCTTCCTTCATCATGTCATCCTGGGTGGGCTTTCCTGCCGATCCTGCCCTGCTCTCAGCACCTCCCTGGGCTGTGCTGCTTCTCTGTCAACTGCTGTGAAGAGCACACCTGGCTCTTTGGCAGGCAGGACCTCAAGGACTTGGTTTCAGACCCCTGGGCTTTGCCCAGGCTCCCTCTCCAGCTGCTCCCAGCCCCAGAACCCTCCGGCAGTGCCACCAACCTCCATCCCTCGGCAGGAGCTGCAGAAGGTTGCTCTTCAAAAGCACTAAGGAAAATTACCACAGAGAGTTGGCAACCCAAGGCAAGCTGTGGAGCAGCTCCGTGTGTTTGGGAAAAGCCAGTCTGCTTTCCTGGTTGGCATTTCACTTTGCTAAGGAACGTGGGAGCCCGCCGCCTTCAGAGGGACTGAGCCGTGCTCACGTGTCCAGCCCCCAGAGCTCAGCTAAATCCTCCCAGGCATGCAGGCACAGGGATCCCCACCAGCCAGTGCTGGGGGTCAGGGACCTTCCCAGCCTCCCCATCCAAAATGTAAGGAGTTACCTAGTTCTCCAGGAGGACACTATGAAAACGTAGGGTGCCAGTCTGGCACAGATCAACAGGACTTTTCGACCCCTTCTCCCTGTCCCAGGAGGGGCAGAGGGTACTCACAGTCTGTGTACTGCTGGAGCTGGGCAAACTCGGTGGGGCTGAGCGAGATCCACGTGCCATCGCTCATCTTGGGGCAGCAGGGCCCGTGGCGAGGGCCACCGGCTGCTGCGCTGTCGTGCCAGGCTCAGTGCCACAGGTCCCGCCGTCCACTCGGTCACACTGGCACTGTGAGGAGCGTGGGAGGCTCTTGGACTGCTGGCATCATCCTGCTGAGCCCGTGGGCAGTGAAACCCAGAGCTTCAGGGCACCTGGTCAGCACCTTCCTCCCTGTAAGGGGGCAGAAAGAGAGGAGGAGGTCGGCAGTGCCTTGCCCACGGCGGGCAGGGGCTGGGTCCTGCTGCACTGGCTGCCCTGCCAGAGTGCCCCGGGGAACAGTCACCTTCAGCAGGGGGATCTGTGGGGCAGGGGGTGTGTGAGCTCGGAAATGGGGTGCCAGGGTGCTTTCCCAGCTGGGAAGGGCCCCCCACTGCAGATGTGGGGGACACTTCCTCCAAGGAACAGGGAGGAAGTGTCCTCCAAGGAACAGGGAGTGTGTGGGCTACAGCAGGGGATTGGTAGGAAGAGGGGTGAGCACAAGGGTCAGGGCACCTCGCTGTGTGACCATCCCCAGTGCTTGGTGTCCCTGGGGGCAGTCCCCAGCATTTTGCAGGGGAACCCAGCATGAGGAGCAGAAGGAAGGGCACAATTAATTACAGAAGACACAGCACCTGGAGGCAGGGGATCCAAAAGAGATGAAACTTCCAGCCCACTCCACCTCTAAAGCTGGTGGTGACCATCAGAAAATCATTGTAAATGAAAATCTACAGTCAAAACTGAGTACTAGGGGAAAATCTGTGTCACAGAGAAACCCCAACCAAGGGGCCCTCTCCAGCCCACACATTTTCAGGCTTCAAAACTGATTAGTTTTTTCATTTAACCAAATTGGTCATCAGGCAAAGGGCAACATTTGGAGGAGGTGGTTGTTCTCCAAGGAATTCGATCTTCATTTTAGGGTCGTTTCCCTGCCAAATGTTGGCTCCCAGTTTCCACCAGCCTGAGCTCTCTCCAGATGGACTGGAGAAAGCAGAGCAAGGATGAGCTGAGAAAGGGGTCACAGGACTTGGGGTGATGCTCAAGGAGCACCCACCCCCCAGCTGACTGCAAGTCTTCATTCACAGAAAAAGGTATTTGATTAAAGTGTGGGAGTCATTTGTGGGAGTTGTCGGGTCTCACGTGCCACACCAATCCCAGTTGGTGTCCCTAGGGACATTCACATAGGGGATGCACCAGCAGCAGTCACTTAACCCCTCATTCTTAGGGCTTTCCCCAGTACTTCTTTACTAATGCTATTTTGGCTTTATATTCAGCTGCTACAAGTGCTCCAGGCAAGATGTGGTCCGGGGACAAAGCCTGATGTTGGCAGAGGAGGGAGCAAATCCTCCTCGGGGCTGTGGGGAGGATGGTGACCCCTGAGTGAGCAGCACAGGGCTGAGCACCCATCTGGATGGCTGCCAAGGGTTTTTCCAGCTGCAGGGAGTGACTGCACATCTGGAGAGGAGCCACCAAACCCTGGGCATACATTTGCTGGAGTTAAACGTCATGACAATGCTTAGTCCTGCTCAGTCCTTTCCTCCTGGGAGGACACAGCTGCTGGAGCCTTGTTCCACCCCTCCATGGCCTGGGGCTTCTTGGCTCCTTCTGAGGCTGCCCGGAGGGCTGTGGAGCTTGGGGACCCTACAAAATGCTGCTTCTGCCCAGAGTGGTGGGGGGATGGCTGTCCCAGGATAGGGAGGAGTGCCCTCACTGCTCTGCCCTGAGGCACCTGTGGGGAGACAACACATAATCCTGGAGGAAATGTCATCTTCCACCCCTCATTGGGGCTCTGTGGCCTCACAGCAACTCACCTCCAGCCTACGGGTATCCCAGCTCATCCTGGCAGCTCTTTGTCCCCATGCCACCAACTGGGGACAGGCTGAATGCAATGGTGGTAGGGCTAGGAAAGAACTACCCCATGTCTTTCCACACTGCCATCAGTTTTGTGGGAATCTTCATCTTGGGAAAAGCACAAGCAAGAACATGGTGTTTGCTCCTTTCCTGGATGATCAGTTTGTCCCAAGGTATCTCCAAGGCTGGCCCAAAAGAACTCAATCCATAAGAAACCCCCAAAAGTGCACACAGACTTCATGTTTCCTGGCAAATGAGCTGTTTGGTTTGATCAGAACCTATTTTTCATGCTAAATTTATCCAAGGAGAGGCTGAGAGCACAGAGCTAGTTAGAAGGAAAGGCAAAGCGGGGGGGACATGGCTGGCTCCAGCTGCCTGAAGGAGTTCAGGAGCACCGAGCCCTCCCATAACAGACGGCAGCAAAAATATCCCTTCCTTCTTTTAACGAGGGGTGATGGGGCGGCACCAAGCGGAGCTAATTGGGCTATCCCAAGGGGCTTTCCCCCAGCAAAAGCTGGAATAACAAATGCCACTTCTGGCAAGTCAGCCTTGGATTTCAGGAAGGGCAGGAAAAAGCCTCCTTAGGAATCCAGCTGCTCCTCGTTTGGCTGCCCTCTGAATTGTCAGCGGCAAATTATGTACTATTAAATCAAATTTGCCTCTCGCTAAAAATAGCTCCCTACTAGTGTTACAAATAACGCCGGATTACCCTGCCTGAAAGCACTCACCGGGACGTGGCCCCTCTCCCCCTCCTCACTCTGTGCCCGCCAGCCGCGTGCGTGGGCTCGGCCGGCACCGGTGTGGCGTGACTCGGGGCAGCTGAAGTGGCTGGGGGAGGATGGAAAGGGGGGAGCCTGGAGTCCCCCAAACCCTCCCAGGGGATTAGGTGGGGCTGGAGCCCCTGAGAAGCTGCATGGAGCATCCTGCCAGCCCCGGTGATGAAGGAGGTGCCATAGGGAGCATCGATGGGTACAGGCAGATACGCGGCTCAGTGGGAGCCAGGGCCTGGCCATGTAGGGCCTGAAACACGTCAACAAGGGAAATGCCAGGCGGGAGCTGGACATGGGCCAGTCCCCGTTGGTGAGTGGAGCCCGGACAAGCAGCAGGACCAAGCCATCAGGAACATCTCCATATCCCTGAGAAAGGGCTGCCCATGGGCACCGCCAATGTCCAGGGATGGGAGTCTCCCAGAAGCAGCGAAGGGACAGCAGAGGAGCTGTTTTTCCAGCCAGACACCCTGCCAGAAGCCTCCCCACCAGCCCCTGGCCGCTGGTGCCCAGTGCTGCTGAGGATGGAGGACCTAGCTCCTCCATCACACCACAGTGCCATGGGGCTCACCGTGGCATTGGGAGGGCCTGTTCCACTGACACCCACCTGGCATCTCCAGGACTGGATCTACTGATGGGGACCTAGTTCTGCCCATGCTGGAGCAGAGAAGCAGAGGCAATGGGATGGCAGCTTCCAGGTGCTGGCAGAGCCTCCAGCCTTTGACCAGCTCCACAGGAGCATGTGGATGGGGCTGCAGCACATGCTCTGCAGGAGATTTCTGCTTCAGATGCCCTTTGGGAAGGAAGAACATTGTCCGTGTCCTTGAGCTTCAGGATACAGCAGGAGGAGGGAACGCTCCTGCCGAGCACACGCACAGGGGCACGTGCAGAGGCTGTGACTCCCCGACGGCAGCGGGGACACAGCGCAGGACGACGCCGGGCCCTTGCCTGTGTCCCTGCCCAGGCCTGCAGAAAGCCACAGTCAAGTGACACATCTCCTCCTGGGGCAAAGCACGGCAGGTCCCTGCAGGAATGGCATTTTCCAGCCCGCCCGCCCCATCTTTTGGAAAGATCAGCCTATTTTTGTGTTGGATGGGGAGAGGTCCCTGAGGCAGTGGGTGGAGTGTAAATCCCTCCTGTCCCACTGCAGCAAGCAAACCCCAACCAAGTCACGCTCAAACTGTTTTCTGCATTGACAGGAGAAGGCACTTTTCTGCATTTTGCCAGCCCAAGAGGACACTCAGGATCAGCTTTTTCTATTCTCCAAGCCTGTTGCTGTCTACACATTCCCCTGGCCCTTTGACCACCCACCCACACAGAGCCAGGCATGCTGTCCAGGTACCTCACACCAACTTTGCTTTGAGTTCTGAGCACCTTCATGGCACACAGGCAAGGAAAGGCGCTGGCAGAGGTGCCCAGAGCATCCTTGCTCTCCCACACAGGGAAGAGGGTGGCCACGGCCAGTCCTCTGGCCCCGGAGTTGGGCTGTGGGTGTACTGACTCCCAGCTGGGTGCTGGGAGGGCTCGACTCAACCCTGTGTCAGCGGGGACCCAGCACAGCACCCCTGGAGCTCACCCCCACCCAGGGCCAGGACAGCTCGGTTCACACCCCAGGGACACCAACAACTTCCTGACTTACTACTGTTGCCTTTTTAGAGAATAATTTTGCTGGCTGAGTTCAGAGCAGACTGGATCTGAGCTAGGATGCCTTCGGAGCAAGATTCATCCCTGCAGGTCCCAGCCAGACCAGACCTTGTCTCATGGAAAAGACCCTTCCCATGCCAGACAGGGAGGCAAACGCTGGCCCTGCAGCCTAGGGGATGGGATTCTCCCTGGGATCCCACCCCCATCACCAAGCCCAGGGCTTCAGGAACGCTACAAACCTGGCAGAGGGAAGCTCTGGCTCTCTCCCTGTGGAAATCCTGCAGCCATGGGTACCATGGGTTAACCACACCTTGTGTAGGATAACATTGCATTCTGATAGCTTTGAAATAGATTCTTCTCCCCTTTCATCTCCCAACACAACCTGCAGAACAAGTCCCATCCAGCCTCCTTCCACAGGCCAGGCACGCTGAGTACCTTCTCGGTCCTTCTGCCCTCCAAAGCCAATGGCCCCAGCAATTTTTACTTAACAAGAAAGACACTAACGAGCTTTTCTGGCCTGGCAACACATGGGAACGGCTGGATCAGGCTGTTCTTCTGCCCAGCCAAAGGATGGGTGGTTTTATAGCCAGGCTGAGAACCAACACATGCTGAGACACCAGTGAAGGTGGCATAGCCCCTGGGCTGCGTTAGGGGCTCGCTGGCTGCCATGCTCCCCACCCTGGGGACAAGAGGATGCTGCCCTCTCCTTCTCCACCCTTTGGGAAGCATTTCCCAGGGGCTGAGCCAACGCCCGGGCACCGGGAAACCCGACACCCCAACCCCAGCGCTGCCCCATTCCTTCAACGCCTGTACCGCTCCCCAAACCGCTCGGGAAGGGGTCACGACCAGCCCGAGGAGGGTCGCGGACTCCGAGGGCAGCGCACGGGAGCCGACGTGTGCTGCCGAGCCGGTCCGCGTGGGGCGGGGGGTCCCGCGTGGATCGGGGGGTTTGCCCACGACTGAAAGGGGTGTGAGCCCACAGGGGTCCCCGGCCTCCCCCCGCCCAGCCCCGCGTCCCCCCGCCGCTGTCCCCTTACTTGGCGGCGGCAGCGCGGTGCCATCGGCGGGACCGGCCGGGGCGCTCCGGCGGCGGCGGCTGCGGGGCTGGCGGTGCCCGCGGGGCTGGCGGTGCCCGGGAGCGCTGGGCAGCCCGGCGGCTGCGGGGCTGGCGGTGCCCGGGAGCGCTGGGCAGCCCGGCGGCTGCGGGGCTGGCGGTGCCCGGGAGCGCTGGGCAGCCCGGCGGCTGCGGGGCTGGCGGTGCCCGGGAGCGCTGGGCAGCCCGGCGGCTCCGCGCTCCCGCGGCGGGGCGGGGATGGGGGGATGCGAACGGGCCCGGCCCGCCCCGCCGCTCCGCTCCGCCCGCCTCCGCCGGCACCGGCGGGCGGCCGGGGCGGGAGGAGGAGGAGGAGGAGAAGGAGGAGTTGGAGGGAAGAGCCCGGCGGCCCCGACCGCGCCCCCGCCCCTGCCCGGGCCCGGGGCAGCGCCGGGGAGCGCCGTGGCGGGAGCTGCCGGCTGCGGGGACAGCGGGAGCCGCGTTTCCAGGATAAAACTCCTTTATTACAAATTCCTTTGCCCACAGAGGCAAGGCTTTCACCACTTCCCACTGACCCCGCACTCTGCCCCGGAGCCCCGACGTTATCCATCCCTGTCCCCATTCCCGCCTCCATTACTGTCCCTGTCCCCGTGCCTATCTCCATCCCCATCTATATCTCCATCCCCATCTTCGTCCCTGTCCCCATCTCCATCCCCATCCCGATCCCCATCCCCATCCTCATTCCCGTCCCTGTCCACATCCCCATCCTCGTCCCCATCCCACTCTCTTCCCTGGGCCTTCCCTCCCCCTGCACCTCGGTCTCTCATTTTCAAGCAGTTTCACTCATGGCAAAGGTTGCTCTTTCCTCAGGAAGGGAACAAACCAGCGAAAACAAACAAACAAGAAATGCCAAAACAGATAAAAAGCATTTTTATTTTCTTTCCATGACGCGTCTGCCTGCCTGCTCGGGAGTGACACTATTTCAGGCATGTCTATTATTTATGTTTCACTATATTTATATTAATTAGAGACGCCATCCATGTACGTAGTTCTCCAACTTCAAAAAAAGCAGGAGAAGGGGAATGACATCTGGGACTGAACTTTCTCGAGAGAAACAGGAGCAGGATCCACATGTATAACTGCATGCTGCGTGCCAGTCCCAGATGACGTTCCTGCTCTACACTGGGGATCTCTCCAGTTCCAGCCCCATTTTCCCTCCCTCCTTTCTGGCTGGGACTCCAGAGAGCTGGGTCAGGGCCCCTGGCTGGGGTGCTGAGGATGATGGTGTCCTCAGAGCCACACAACTTTTAGGGGAGATAGATTCATGGAATCATTTTGGTGGGAGAAGATCTCTAAGGCTGAGGCCAATCATTAACTTCTGATGGTGGCACTTGTCGTCTGTGTCCAGGAAAGAGAAGCATGCCTTCAAAGAACTAACTAGTCTCTGGTGGTGGGCTGTGCCAAGGCACAGAAGAGTCCACATTCCAGAGCAGTGGGAAGAGGATCCTGAGTTCTCCACTCCCGTCTGCGCCAACCATCTCCCCAGGAGCTGTAACCTGTGTCAAGACTGATCCAAAATGGGTGACCCCTCCTCTCTCCTGAGATGAGCGTCCCAGCCTTGTCCTCATCCTGTCTGATGGCTCTGGGGCACTTCTCCTCCATCCCGGGGATGGGGATTGGGTTGGGGACTGGGATGGGGATGGGGAGCAGCAGGGCTGGAAGGCACAGTGCAGAGCTGGTGGGATGTGGCGAAAACCCTGCTGCTATGCGGGCGCATGGAGGGAAATTAATAATAAATGAGTTTTATCATTTATTATCAGCTATTGCAGGGAGGCAACGGTTGGCCAAACATGTGGGTGAGAGGAGGAGGAGGAGGAGGAGGATGAAGAAGTCTCGTGGCTGGACATCCACTACTGTCTGCACACAGGGATGCCAGGGCACATTATCTCTGATCTGGGCAGGCAGACATCTGGCCAGAGCTGGTGAAATCCCTCCTGCAAGGGCTCAGCTGGCAGACACAGAGCCCTTTTCCCAAAAGAAATCTCACACCAGATGACACCTTTCCCAGATCAAGGCTGATCCCAGCTTGTGTGGGAGTAACACACTCGGGATGCACACCTTCAGCAATGCTTTCCAGTCAGCAGGAGTCTCCCAGGGCTTTCCAGATGGCTGGGAGCTTCCACAGGTTTTCCAGCCTTTGGAATGGCCCTGCAGGAGTGGGGCATGAATATTTTTTCCAGGCAGGGTGGCCAGTTCGATGACAAGAAACTGCTGGCCCAGAGAGATGCTGGACCCCCCTGCTCTGCCTTGACTTTGCTAATGCTCTGTCTGGACCACTGGTGAAATTCCCAGCAGCTCCAGACAAGAGAGTTTCATTCTTCTCCTGCATCCAAGTAGGTATCCCTTCCAGGGATTAATTAGTAAATTAAAACGGTAGAAAGACCAAATTATTATGATTAGACACAAGCCCTGGTAATAATGTCTCTCTCTTGCAGATCTGCATTATGTGCAGATTAGGCACACATTCCCACTCCCTCAAAGGGCTGCAGCAGTGGATTCACCCCACAGATTGATTCCCTTAGTGGGACTCTGAGGTCCTTAGGGGGACTCTGAGGTCCTTAGTGGAACATTGGGGTCAGATTTGGGAGGATGAGAGAAACTTATATATGCCTTAACACTGATTTCCAAGCCTGGAAACCCTGACCATGCAACCCACAGTGCTCTGTACGTGAGGGAGAAGGAGAACCCCTTGCTGGGGTGGCAATGACCGTGGTCCAGGGGTGCTGGCAGCATCTTTGAAGCCTCTGAGCACTGCCTCCGCACACACAGGGGTAAAAGCCCAGTTTGGAGATGTGGGAAGCACAAGGTGCCAGCGTGGGCATGTTACCCTGGGAATTTGTAACGCCCTCCTGCTCCCTGTCGGTTCCCAATACTCTCCTTGCTGTGCCAATGGCTCCATGGGATGACCCACCACCCATTAGAGATGCTGCAGCTGCGCCTGCCGGTGCCCCTTGGCAGTGCCCCTGCCAAGCCCTGCACCCCAAGGCCAGGGCTGGCCAAGCCTTGCTCTCCTGATTAACACAAGTGATGGATTAATTAGAGCTGCAGCCCCGTTTTCTATCCCTATCCAAAAAAGCCATCACATTTTGCCTGGCAAAAATCGTTCTTTTTAAACCTGAGTCACTTATGATTCCTTGTTCTGATGCTCAGGAATTTCTTCTTTATCACTGGTTCTCCCTGACAGAGCCCAAACCCTGAGGGGATCAGCAGAGAGGGGGCTGAAACCCCTTCCCTGCCCACCCTGGGCACCTGGGCTCCCATGGAGATGGATGCTTTGCAAAGGGTGGGCAATGATCCTGCCTTATTTTGGGCACACCTGAGGGAGGAAGATGCCCTTCTCGGTTTGACAAGCAAAGGAGAGGTTAAAATGCCTTTTCATCACCTAGGCAGGTTTGGGGGATTTTTATCAGCTCTCTTGCTTTAACTCTGGTTAATTTGCTGTTGAAATGCTGGCCCAAGGCAATGCTGAGGTTGGCTGCTGACTCAGTTGTAGCACTGCTTCCCCTCCAGGGCTCTGTGACGTAGGGGAGAAGGAATCCCGAGCAATTATAACTTGATTATTTTACTGAACGTGTGATTACAAATGGGAACTGCAGAGCAATGAGCACTGCAGTCAAGATAAAATTAAAATGAGCCCAGGCTCCCCTGGTCCCAGCTCTTGCTCCAAAGACAAGCAGCTGCTTGGGAAGCCTTTCACACCCCAGTTATTTCTCAGCGACCACAGGAAAAGTGGTAACCCCCCCCCCCCCAAAAAAAAACACTTTAGAAATTTCCAGGGTGATTTTTTTGTACAGTTCTGCTTGGCAGCAATGTCCTGGGAGAAGGATGAGCTCTCCAGCTCCTGCTCATGGGAGGTTGCCAGCATTATATTAAGTCTCAGTAAGCCTGGAGAGAGGTAGATTAGGTTGGAAATTAGAAAACACCGCAGGGATGGGATATGCCCCAAGGGGGACTCAGCCTCAGAGCCAGGAGATGCCACTGTGGCTGAACTGGCCTCTTCCCAGCTGCTGGTCATGGTGACATGGGTGTCCCTGGGCATTGTGCTGGGGCTCCTGCGCCCAGCGAGCTGAGCCAGTGGCAGGACAGTCACCCGCTCTGCCACTTTCACTACTGTGGATTTTCCCAAAGAACTTGGTGCCACCTCAGAAGGCTTTTCCCAACCTCTTGTATTGGGGTGCTGAGCGTCAGAGAGGAAACAACAGCATCTCAGCTGCTGGCTGCCAGCTGACTCCATCACTGCCTCTGTGCCTAGAGAACAGCCTGCCCAGCTCTCCTCTGGAGAGCACTTCGAGGCAGGATGACATGCTAGAGGATGAAATATTTCTGATTCGGGAATCCATGGGGCTGGCAGGCAGCAAGTGAGAGCTGCAGCGATGCAGTCTGAGGAAACACATGTAGCAGTGCCAGCAGCAGCTCTCCAGAGCTGTGCAGCTCTCGCCCAAGCCCAGCTTCCACAGAGAGCCAGCCTGCTGCTGGGGAAAGATGGTGTGAGTGAGTCAGGGATTCAGGTGAAGTGGCATCTTCCTGAGGCTGGAGAAGAACTCCACACCAAGAGCACAGAGCCTTGCAAGCCTC
This sequence comes from Lepidothrix coronata, assembly GCF_001604755.1. Lineage (NCBI taxonomy): Eukaryota > Metazoa > Chordata > Aves > Passeriformes > Pipridae > Lepidothrix > Lepidothrix coronata. Next base: position 741,941 of record NW_016690305.1, read on the forward strand.
TGGCTCCCTCTGTGCCCAGGAGCTCAGTGCAGGCTGGGGAGACTCAGGTGGGAGGGAGCTGAGTGACTGAGAGCAGTGCTATGGGGCAATAGTGAGAGCACCCATGGGTGCTTTGAACTTCATCTCTGTTCTGTTTCCCCTTAGGTGACCTTGAGCTTGCAGAATATGATCACAGAATCATAGAACCACTGAATGGTTTGTGTTAGAAGAGACCCTAAAGGTCATACAGTTCCAACAGCCTGTCCCCACGGGCAGAGACACCTTCCACTAGACCAGGTTGCTCCAAGCCCCATCCAACCTGGCCTTGGACACTTCCAGGGATGGGGCAGCCACATCTTCTCTGGGCAATCTGTGCCAGGGCCTCCCTACCCTCATAAGGAAGAAATTCTTCCCCAAATCCAATCTAACCCTGCCCTCTGTCAGTGTGAAGCTATTCTCCCTTGTCCAATCCCTCCCTATCCTTGTCCAAACTCCCTCTTCAGCTCTACTGCAGCCCCTTTAGGTACTAAAAAGTCACAATAAGTTCTCCCTGGAGCCTTCTGTTCTCCAGGCTGAACAATCCTCAGCCTTTCCTCACAGGAGGGGTGTTCCATCCCTCTAATCATCTTTGTGGACTCCTCTGGACTTGATGATGACCATGGTGACAATGCAACAGCTCAGAACATGAGGGTGTCACAGCATCGTGGCATCAGAAACCATTGGCAGAGAGCACCAGGGATGGCCACACACCTGAAAGGCAGGGTACAACATTGCACCTTCCCATCCATGTACCAACCACACTGCTCCCCAAACTACATGTTGGCAGAGCAAAGACAAGAGGGATGCCTCAGCCTAGCCAGGCAGGAGGTGCTCTGCCTCTGGCTGCTGCTGTTGTGTTATTAAAACACGTAGAAAACTGCCACACCTGTGTGCCCAGCAGTTCTTTTAGCATGGTGAAAAAAATCCCAAATTTAACAAAATATATGGAAACACCCCCCCTCTTTTACAGAGATATCAGTGTACCACCTGCAACCTAAAGCATCCAGTGCTGTGGGTGACAGCTCACTGCACACCCATGGGCGCAGCTGGGTGCCTCCATCACGGAGAAGGGAGGTAGGAGGAGGACAGGGGAAGAGTGTGAAGCAAATTTGAGGGGCAGGAGCTCATGCAAAGGCAGAGCCAGGGCTCCATGCCCTCGGGGCAGGCGTGGGAACAGCAGGGTCCTACCTTCTGGCTCCAGCTGCTGCCTCACTCGGAGCTCATAGAGAAGAGCAAGGAAGGGAGTAAAGGAGCTGTCAGATGTTGTTAGTGGTGTGGCACCTCTTAATAAGGCCCATCTGGCTGGAAGGCAGAAAATCCTGCAGGATTTCTGCAGACCTGATGGCAAATGCTTCTGCCAAGGTTTTACAATCAGCATTAATAAACACGCTGGGGCGGCGTTTGGCACCACGAGCTCAAACTTCCCAGGATGAGAGCAAGAAAAAAAACAGGATTACTACAAAAATCCTCACTGCAGCGCAGAGCTCCTGGGAAACTCATTGCATCTTTCAGGATGTGTGGATCCCACACACCCACCCAGCTGTGGGGTCACTTCTGGTCATGTACCTAGTTCCCATGGACACCCCATCTCACCGGGAATGTGCACATGAATCCTGCATCCTTAATCAAAAGGCTGAACAGGTTTTCCACCAGCCTTTCAAATCTGAAGAGCCACCGGGCCTTTATCCAAATCTCTATTCCTTGTCCTGCATCGCTGCACCCCAAGGGACACAGGTGGCTATGTGGGGCTGTACCTGTGGCATGGCAACTCCTGTTCTCAGGAAAAGGGGCTGTGAGAGGACTGCAGGGATGAAACTCGCTGTGATAAACCCGTGTGTCACCTCAAGGCAGCACGTGTCATTGGGCAGCGGGCACTCCTAGGGCATGATGGCACCACACAGCGTGTCTGGGAGGGAACAGCTGGGCCTGTAGGTGTGGAAGAGCGGCAGAAAAAGCCCATGTGATTTGGGAAATGCTGCATTTGGGGATGATGAAAGGGTAGAGCTGCGTCGAGTGGCTATCGATGAATCACAGGGCTGTAGGGAACACTCTGGTGGGTGTTGAAAGCGCTCTGTAAAGCTTGGCTCAGCTGCAGCAGGCGTTGGGGTGTGCAGGAACGTGCTCTGCTGCCTATTCCCAGCATTCTCCCACCAGAGCTGGGGAAACATTGTGAGGTCAAGGGGAACCAAAGGTGGCGGTGTCCGTGGGGGACCCCCTGCACACTGCCGGCCCCAAGGCAAGGGAAGGGACCTGCATATGGGTGCCTTGGGATGGAGCATGTGGTCCCAGCATGGCATGCTGGTGTGAGCCAAGCTTTGCCAGGACAGCCCTGCCCAGGGGTGCTTATTTGGTGCCAGGGGCTCAGCCACCCCCCATCTCCTGGGCCCTACAGAGTCCCCTCAGGTGAGTTGGCCTCTCTTAATTGAGTGAAATTAAACTTTCTTCATTAGGAATTCTATTAGGTTGAGCAGTCTGGAGCACCAGGCTGCAGAGGACACTGAGTCTCCCTGCTGCTGGGGATGGGGAGGTCCCAGAATCAAACCATGTTGAAGGCGCTGATCCTGCACATCTGCACAGATGCCCTTTGCGTTGCCCCCACAGGTGGTCTAGCCTGTGTCCCCACTGAGGCTCTTCTTCCCCAGGGTCACAGTACTTCCCCAAACCTGCCCCACTCTCCCTGAGGGCTGGCCGGAGTTCTCCTCGCTGAGAGCGATAAGAAGAATCACTTTAAGGATATACTTCCTTAAATCCCTTAAACTCCTGAATTAAAATAAGGATGTGGGATTTAACTTGGAAGGTTTTGAAGGAGATATTTTCGTTATACATCATCATGCATGTCACGAGCCTCAAATATTTGGAAGGGCTGTATAAATAACTGTGTGATCACCTTTTCTCAACTGGCTCCTGCCTCCGTCTGTCCCACAGCTGCCACGGAGCAGGGAAACGTGTGTGGCACTCAGGAACCTGCAGGTTTACTCTCAGTTACTTTCTGGATTTCCATGAGATGCTGTCACAAGCCTTGTTTCATCTGAAAGGCAGGATGAGGATGAGGAGAGGAGAGGAGAGGAGAGGAGAGGAGAGGAGAGGACCAGGACCAGGACCAGGACCAGGACCAGGGTGCACAAGGATGCTGCTTCCCCAGGCATGCCTCAGGCACCTGCAAACTGTTAGGACAAAACTGTTGGCACCAAAACACCATCACATTACTGGGATCTACACCATGTGCTGGGCAATGGTTGTGTAAAGCCCAGAACTCCCAGATATGAAATCATAGAATCATAGATAGGAATTTTCCTGACATTTTCAGTGAACAGAGAGGCAAAATAAGCCAGAAGCTGTTTCCCACCTTGACAGCTGAACCAGCCAGGGAGGCCTGGGGACATAACTTGGGGTGCCCCAATCCTCCTTCCCATCACCCCAGACCAACAGCTGGTAGACATTCCTCAAGATCTGCACCCCAAAAACACACTCCAGGCCCTGGGAGCTGGGGCAGGGGACAGCTCTGATGCTCTCTGGGTGATTTTTTTCCCAAAGCTACATCCAGAAGACATTGCTATTAAAAGACCTTCTGGGTCTGTGATGCGAATCCTCAACCACAGCCAGCCAGCTTGTCTCAGGTTCAGCTTAAACCCCTCCATGCCGGGCTGCTGGGGCTGGTGCTGCAGTCACCAGGAGAAGAGAAATGTTTGCCATATGCTGAGGGATTACTGTATAAAACTGAGATGCTTGGCTGCACGCCAAGACACAGGGTTTCCAAATAGAGTCTGAATCCTGGACAGAAAAGTTCCAACTAAATATAGACATGACAGCCTCGGAGTTGACTTCTTGTTTTTTTTTTTTTTTTTATTTGAGTTCACCTAAAATAGCATGTTGGGGGTTTTTTTGTGCCCTGTCGAGGGGGCAGGTATAGGCATGTTTACAAACAGAGTTACAAACCCAAGGAGATGGTGGGATGGGAACCTTAACCTCTGCTCTTGCCTACCCTTGGATGGTCCTGAGGGACGGAGGGGAAGCGGGTGCAGAGTACCTGGGCTGCCTCCAGAGGCGAGGTCCTCTTCCACACACCCTGCCCAGAAAGGTCTATCAGCCTAAATTTGGGGCACATGATGACACAGGGGACAAGACAAGTGGGTGGCACCAGCGGGGGCTCGCTTGCACGTGGCTCAGCAAGGAGGAACTTCACCGGGTGCATTCAGCAGAGCCAGTCCTGCTGCTGGGAGCCAGGAAGCTGAGAAAAACTCAGCAAGGAGATGGTGCTTTCACTTGGAAAAGGCAGTGTGGATTTCCTGGGCTGCCAGCCCTGCTCACACCTTTTGGAGACGTGGGCTGGATTACTCAGCCATAAGACCCACTGGCAAATGCAGCAACAAAATCAAAGCCCAGCACTGGGATGGAGCAAGGGGGCCAGGATCTCAGTGGCTTTGGGATGCAGATCCTCCAGGTGCAGTAAGTGAAATACTTTTGCAGAAGTCCATAGAAAAAGCAACAAAGCCTAAATATCTCGGATGGGAAAGCAGGCTTTGGATGTGCTCCTCACACCCAGCATGGAGTGCTGGGAAGAAGCGTTGGAGGGAAAGTGGAGAGAACTCACGAGCCAGCCATGTGCACTGGAGGCAGCGGGATGTTGGAAGCTCTTTAAAGGGTTAGGGGAGAAAACTTCCAGAAACCTGTAAGTTGTTGGCTGTCTAACATCATATATATATATATATACATATATATAAGAAATATAAGAAAATATCTTTAATAACCTTGATGAGAGAGAGGAGGTGAGACAAGCCCCTTATATTGTACGTGGGCTTGCACAGTATCCTCAAGAGCTTTCCAACACCCTTGCATTCAAGGCAGGAATTTATTTAAGGGTTCACAGCTCCTAGGACACCTGATAGGGATAAAAATCAAGCAGATGCTTGAGACAGACCTTAAATGAGGGCAGCCCTAGAAAACATAGGAGGTTTGAGTATTAAATAATCAGTAGTCTGAAAGGAAAAAAAAAAGGTTTAAACTAATATAGAAAGGCAGGAAACCGGACGAGGTGTGATCCCACTGCAGCAAAAGAGCTGCCAGGAGGGAGAAGTCTGGCTCTGCAAAACTCCTGTTCCTAAACAACAGCGTTGGGGAGGTCGGTGACATGGAGGAGGTAGGGCTAATAATAACAAATACAGCCAGAGTTATACCTTACATAGAGAAAACTGCACTGGAACTGGCTTTCTGAGAGCCCAGCAAAAAGCTTTTGTTTAATTTATGGGGCTCAGGCTATTTTTAGCCAGCAGATCCTTGGGGTTTTATCTGAGATCACTGCTCTGAGCCAGCAGCTGGAACATTTTAATTGTTTGCTCTGGATTTGGGGTGGGTTTTTTTCCAAAGGGAGAAAGAGGAAAGCAGGTACTGGGGTCTCCAGACACTAGCCCCTGCTGGTCTCCTGACACCCTTGGCAGCACCTCCCAGTGTGGGGAGGGCAAACAGGTTTCAGAGCAGCTCCCTGCCTCCTGGGAGACTTTTTGGGGTGGTGCTGGGGGGATCATAGGGTGAACCCCTGTCCTCCAGTCCAGCCAGGACTCTGCACTCATCCCCAGCCCCTGCTAAAGGCCAGCAACCAGCAAGCAAGAGCGTGGCAGGGGGACACCGTGTCTCCCCGTCCTCTGTTTGCTGCAGTGGTTTAAAAATAGCCTGGGCGGTCCAACAAGGAGAGAGCATCCCCTTCTTCCAGGAAAGCCAGAAGCGCTCTGGGCCTGGGAACCTGCCTGCATGCAGTGGGGGTTTATTTGTCAGGAAAGCCCTTTGGTATCTGCCTGGAGCGTGGATGCGAGAGGAGCCATCTGCTCAGGGACAGGCCGTGTTTACACCAGCCCTGACGGACTCGGCGGAGCCTCGTTCCAGCTCCCGTCACGCCGTTGGCACCTCTGCCCTGCTCGGAGCCTGGCCCCAGTGATGAATGCAGACATCTCTGTTTAGAAAAACACTGGCTCTGCTGCGCTGGGATCTCCCATGTCAGCTCAGAAATCTGTCCTGGCTGGTGGCTGATGAGCGCTGGCACAGTGAGGTGACAGGGGTCTGGTGGGGTGTCCCTGCCATGCAGGGCACTGGGAATGCCAGCAGCCTCTCCGGAGCTGTGCCCTGGTGCTGAGCACAGCACAGCCAAAGGAGCCTGGGTTGGCAGGGGGCTGGAGGGGACAGTGGGCTGGAGCCCATGGCAGAGCCACTGGCCTCGTAGGCAGTCCCAGCATGGGGACACCACAGCACAAGAGAGTGTTCTGGGAGTTCCTGCTCCACCCCCAACCCTCAGGACTCCAGGCGGACACTTTCCCCCAGGCTCACAGGGAGGTGTTGGTGAGTTATGAGACAGAAAGGAGGCAGTCAAAAGCAAAACAAAGCATCTCAGCTGGGCACATACTCTCAGGGGAGGCTGAGGTGCTCCAAGCTGCTCGTCTGCCTGTGCTGACCCAAGGGGATGTGGGCTTGGGATTAAAAGGAAAACTTTGAAGAAGGGCAAGAAAAATCAAGTTTTCAACCTTACTTCCCACACACACACCCCTTTTATTTTTTTCCTTTTTGTCTCCCTAAGAGTAACTCTTTTTCATTTGTACCCTGCTGACACAAAAAACCCCAGGTTTTGTGCTGAAACACCAGCAATCACCTCTTTCTATTGCCAGCCGGCGTGGCAAGCTAATTTTAACCTTCCCAGCTCCCTTCCATCTCCTGGAGATTGTCCTGTTGCAGCCAGGGAGTGCTAGAAAATAGTGCATCGCCCACTCATCCAGCCTCCTTCAAGGGAAATATTTATATGATGCCAAAGAGAGGGTTTCCATGGCAGTGATGACTTTAGCACCGTCGCCTTGGAAACCACTTGAGGCCATCTTGAAGGGTTTGAAAATCCCCTTCAGAGACAAATAAGGAGAGGGAGAGGAAAGGCCACTGGGATTCGAGTGGCATTTCAGTCTCCCCCAGCTTGCCCGTTGGCTCCTTGCCCACTCTCGCTGCTCTGGGTCCTTGCCCGTGCCACTGGGATGCTCTGTAGCCTGGATGTTGCTTCATTGATAGACCCAGGACAAAGGAATGAGGTGCTCTGCAAACAGAAATGGTTCGGTTGATGCTTCCTCCTGCTTTCCAAGCCGTCTGGCAGCGGCTCTGGTGTCAGGGCACTGCTAAGCCAGTATGACAGAGCTTCCTCCAGCCCTGAAGGGGGCTTCAGGGAGACCCCTGCCTGCACTGGCTAACACAGGGGTGATACCAGTGCCCGCCCAACCTCAAGCACCAGCTGCTTTCAGAACAGCAAACACACAGGTCCCACGTCTTTTAGATAGCCCCTGAGTCCTCACTACACACAACGTGTCCAGTCTTTCTCCCAAGCAGCTGCCAAAACCTGAACCACATGCAGCAGGCGTCAGAGCGCTCGCCTGTGGTAGCGAAATGAAAAGAGCCCGGTTCCCTCCTCCGTGTCACGCACCTCCCACAGCTCAGCCCCCACATCCCGTGGTTCAGCCGACTGAGCACCATCGGCCACTTACTCTCCCAGCCTGCAGGAGCTCTCTCACCAGCAGCCAGCCCATCTGGCTCTCAAGGACACCAGGAACATGACAGGGAGAGCGAAGCTTTCCTAGCAGATGGAGGATGAGCTCCACTATGCAGCTGGTGGTGGCAGGGGTGGCCAGTGTTGCTGCTTGTTCAAGCTATGGGATCGCTTTCTTTGGGATTTTGCTGAAAAATATTAGTCATCTTCTTCATTTTGTTTAGGACAATCCAAAATATTTTATTCTTTCTCCCTGAGGTGCCTCCACGCCAAGGAGTCAGTGATTCTCCAAGCCAGAGCTCTGACCTCGGCACACCTGATCAGCTCTGCTGAGCATCTCCAGTGCTGCCTCCCACCTCCCACCAATGAGTACCTTCACACCACCCCACATCTGCCCCCCCAGCAAAAATCAGCTGGCCACAAACAACCCAGCCAGCTTTCCTGCAGAGAAACACCCATGTAGTGCTTAGTCCCTCCACGGGATCCCAAGGGTGTGCCTGACCACGGTGCTGTTACCAGGATAGCTCATGTCTCTCTGTCCCACTGCCTGTGCCAGGCTGCCTGCTCCTGCCTGCACCTTGTGGGGGGCAAGGCGCATTTTGGGGGTGCCCCAGCTATGTGCTGATGGTGTCAGCAACCATGAGTCTACCTGGAAAAGCTTGGCCTTGTTCTGAATTAACGTGGCTGAACGTGTCTTTGCTCTGGAGCCCAATTGCCCATCCAGCCTCAAGGGCCAGTGGCTGCAGCTGTCACTGCAGAGCAGGGGAGCAGCAGCCAGCAAGGGCACAGCACCCTGTTGTACCCATGGGTGCAGCACTGGAAGCAAGGATGGGTGCACTTGTAGGAACTACGGTTTTGTCATGCTGCTGCTGCCAAGAAGGCCATGTAGTGATACTCTCACCTCATTCCCAAGGGATCTGGGATAAGAGCAGACCAGCCCAATGAGAGCAGCCCTGGACATGCAGCATCATAACCCTCCTCACAGTGACTGTGGGACCCATTTCATTTGGGCTGTCTGCATGAACTGCTGTGGAGCTCTGGCTCCAGCACAGGGAAGTTCTCAGTGCACTCTTGACCTACAGTATGTGAAAATTCCCATTTATACTGATGCAGCTTCTCACATCTTGAACATTGAACACGTGGGCGTGAGGCCAGGGGTGCCTGGCTTTGCCCAGGGTAGAGACTCCTAGCATTCTGTGTGTCACGAAATTCATGCCTGGCCTGTGCTGACCAAGGCATCAGGCTGGGATGCAAAGCATGGAATTACAAGGGTAAATATTTATTCATTGGCACGAGATGTCCCAGCCAAATCAGGGCACCCAAATGTGGTTTTACATGGGGTTCTCAAACCCATCAAACGCTCAGGTACAACACGACTTGACTGAGCACTAACACCCACACTACCAAATCTCCAATCACAGTAAAACTTGGCAAAGCCGCTCTGTTTCTGCAGCGTTCTGCTGCTTATCTATCGATCCAGGTGTCCCTGAGTCCCCCTGGCTGCAATGACCAATCTGGGACACCAGACGATGCTGGGAGAGTCTCAGAGCCCTGTCGGGACGGCTGGGATGCTGCGGTACCCTGGGTGTCCCAGGGATAAACCTATTCTTTATTCTTCAGGGTCTGCTCTGAGCTTCCCAGAAGCAAAATTCTTCTCTCCAGGGCCGGGTTGTCCTTTTGTTCGTTTTACTTCAGCACGAACAATATCAAAGTTTGCAATAAAACTCCACTACCGCAGCACATCGCGGTCTGTCATGAGAACTAATATGTATTTTAGCATCAACGTGCTTCCGTGCTATAAAGAGCGATGAATAAGTGCGTGAGGGGACGCGGGACCCTTCGGGGTCGGTTTGCGCAGGGGCAGCCGGCGGGGCTCCGGTTAACTCGGAGGGGATGCGGGAGGGCCGGTGCCCGTGCCCTCCTCCTCGTCCTCTTTCTCCTCCTCCCGCGGGGGTCTGGCCCCCTCCTGCGGCCGGGCGCGGGGCTGCGCGGGGGCGGCGGGGGGTCCCTCCGGCAGCCCCGCAGGGCCGGCTCCGCCCGGGACAGCTCCTGCGCCCGCCGCCCCCCAGCCCTCCCTCCCCGTGCCGGCGGGTCGGTCCCGGCGGGTCGGTCCCGGCAGCCCCGCGCCCCGCGGCCGCTCAGGGGCCGCCCCCGGCCCGCCCCCGGCCGGCCCTACATAGCGGCACTGCCCGCCCCGGCCCGGCCCGCTGCGCTCCGCCATGGCCCCGGCACTGCCGCTCTGCGCCCTGGCCGTGGCCCTGCTGGCCGCCGCCGCCGCGCAGGACGTGGCGGGAGGTAAGCGGTGACCGCGGCGCCGGGGTGGGGCTCTGGGCGTCCGAGCAGCCGGCGCTCCCCGCACAGCACCCCAAAGTCATGGCTGGACAGTTTCTTTGGACCCCGCGTTTGTGGGATGTCTGGTGCGGGAAGCAGGCGGGCACCCGCTGGGTGCGGGTGGCCACTGGCCAGGGCGCTGTGGCCACTCGGAGTAGGGCCGGGCAGTGGGAGATGGGAGGGGAGGTCCTTCCCTGGATGGGAGCTCTGCAGGGTGGGATCTGGCGCAGAACTCCACGGAGTTCTGGAAGGTTGAGTGCTGGAAGTGGGGCTTTGCTCGCCACTTTTCCAGCTTCCACTGCAATGGAACTCTGCGTGACCGGAGAAGCTGTGGCTGCCCCATCCCTGGAACTGTTCAAGGCCAGGTCGGAGGGGGCTTGGAGCAACCTGGTCTAGGGGAAGGTGTCCCTGCCCGTGGCAGGGGGGTGGAACTGGAAGTCCTTCCCACACAAACCAGTCTGTGATTCTATGATTTAGTGATGATAAGGGCTCAGGTGAGAGCTGGGTATGTGTCCTGGCCAGGAGGTTCTTGCTGGGCAGCCAGGCCCCTGCTGATGGCCCTTTGGAAGAGATTCTCTTTCAGGGCAGGGGAGACTGGCTGGGGCAGCCTCAACCAGAAGCAAGATGGGTGTCATCAGGTCTGGGTGGAGAGCAGTGGGTGTCCAGCTGCCCCTCCTTGGTGAGTGGAGGATGGAGCATAGCCCTGTGGGTGCTGTGCCTGGTGGAGGATAAGCTGTAGCAAAGGGTGGGGACAGCTGCCTTCAGGGTGTCCCAAGAAGTCTGCCCACTCTTCCGAGCAAGGAACTGTTCTCCATGTGATGATGTCTGCACGGTGGCTCCTCAGGGAGGAGAGTGAGGACCAGCCTATGTTTTGCTGTCTTCCTTCCTCTCCAAGGCATTCACTTCGCTCCTTTTGTAGCCAAGTGCCAAAAGTATTATCTGGGAGGTTTCTAGTGCAGCAAGAGCTGCTGTCCCATCTCTGACCCTGAGGACTGCAGTGCTTCCTGTGCCATCCTGTGCGAGCTGGCTGGTCCCCTGAGATGGAGTGTTTGGAAAAACTCCAATCCTGCGGGGTCCTGGAAGCAGCCAGTTCCCAAACAGCTGTAATGGGGTGGCTTTGACTTAACACGGCTTGGAGAATGGTCCCCCAGCTGGGGGTGCCAGGAGAGGGGGAAAGCAGAGCCCATTTAGATCTACAGGCTCTCCTTTGCCCACTGCTGGCCTCCTGTGATGTGGGAGGGTGTTTTGTGACTTCTGGTAAGAAAACAGTCTCAGGGCAGCACAGGCTCCGTGATGCTTTTCCGGCCTCAGTTGGAGAAATGGGGAAGACGCAGCTTCCCAGAGTGTCTAAAATCTGCAATCTCTGCCTCTCCCGGGTGTGTAAACACCCTTATCTGAGCTATGTTAATCAATTGCCCAGTTGTTTGGAGGGCTGCCGGAGCATGTGACTGCTGACAGTGGGTCACAGCTGAGGGTTCCTGCCAGCTGGAGGGAGAAAATGCAGCTTTGCTGCCTGTGAGGGTGGAAAACAAGCACCTATGGGACTGATTTCTTACTGATTAAGGAGCTGCAAAGCAGCGATTCTTCATCCACCAGTAAGTAAGCAGTCAGGCAAATTGGTTTGAGTTTTGGTTTTTTGAACCACTGTCAAACAGGCTTAGACTCTTGAGCAGGGGTGAGTTTTAAATGGCTGATTCTCAAGGGCTGGCAAACCACCCTTCCTGAGGATCTGAGGGAGCATACCAGAAAATTGCAAGTGAAAATGCTGTAAGAAGACTTTCCCCAAGAGCTAGCACTGGTGGGAGCTACAGGTGAGCCCAGGAGGGCGTCTAGACTGGGCCAGCTTGTCCTGTGTTCAGACCTGATCCATTTCCCTGCCTAGCTGGCTGCATTCCTTGGGGGATGCCATCATCCATGATGCCACTAGTCCTGGGAGCCACCTGTGTCTACAGAGCTGGGGTCTTCCTCTGCCAAATGGGGGTGGAAACAGGTTCTAACTGGGCACAGATTTTGGCTGCAGTGCTGCTCCCATCACCCAGACTGTGTCCTGCTGAAGGAAGATTTGGATGAATTGGCTGTGGCAGGGTACAACCCTCATGTGCAGCAGGAGGGCCCCTGCAGGGACTGTAGCTGTGTGTGTTCCCTTGTGCTCCTCTGCTTCTCCTGGTAGTAACTTCTGTGTCTGGGGCTTATTTGCTTGAGGTGCTCCATCATCTGGTGCCACAGGGCTGCCCCATGCTCACCCTCATCCTCACAGAGTCCCTCTGGACCGACCCTAGCTGTGTCCCCTGGCTGCCCTGCTCCCACAGCAGATGTGCAGGCTTTTAGGGAAATAAAACCCAGGAGAGGAACTCACAGCTCTGGGCTTTGGGTCAGCGGGGCAAGGCAGATAAACTGCCATTAGCATTTGGGCCTCCCACTGTGACCCCAAACAGAAGCTGGCAGCTCTTGCAGAGGCAGCATGCATTTCTGCTGGTCCAGTGGTAGGCAGAGCAGTGGGCAGGAGCAGGCTCACAGGAGCCCAGCGTTTTAAACCACTGAAGCTCTTCAAAGTCCTGAGGTGTCTTTTTTTCCTTCACACAGATTGTCGCCAGTATACGAACAGGAGCTGTGAGGAGTGCCTGAAAAATGTCACCGTGAGTAGCAGCAGTAAGACTCCCAACCTCTTGCAATGCCTGAAAACGTAATGTGGGCTTTGTGGGGCTGTTGCAGAGCAGTTTCCCTCCTGGAGGGGGCTGTCCTCTGCCCTTGTCCCAGACAGGCTACAAATTCCACTGATCCATAATGGTGAGAGCACCTCCTGGTGCTCTGGGAGGTGGTTGCCAGAAACTCCTTGGGTTTTGTTGTATGGTTTTTGAGTAGAGTAATGGAATTGCTGAGCTGCATTTCACACATGGGGGACACACACAGAGAAGAGGCTGAGTGGGCTGGGCTGGACTGGCTGGTGGAGTTGCCTCTCCACCAGTCTGTGGGTGCTGTGGCACTGGGTGGATGCAGGATGTGTACCAGTGTCCTGCCAGTCTCTGCTGCCTTATCTCTGATATCAGCAAACTTGAACTTGAGTCAGATCTTGCAGCTGATGTAGCCAGAACCAGTTTGACCAAACGCAATGGAATGCTGGGGTTGGCAGTTGGAGCCACCGGGAGAGGCACATGCAAAGCCCTGCAGGTAGTCTGGCTGGGCACACACACCTCTCCTGCTCACCAGCTCTGTGTGGACTGCCTTGTCTCAAAGGCTTTTTTCTTGTCCCAAAATAAACACAAAGGATTTGGTTATTACTACCATTCTGCAAGCCATGGTGGGATCCTTGGGGCTGTCCTGTTCATGGCCAGTATTTGACTAAATGATCCTTGTGGACCCCTTCCAATTCAGGACAGTTTATGGTTCCAAGCCGTGAGAAGAATTCTCAGCATCTTTACTTACTCTAAAACTCTGCATTCCCCTTGCCTGCCTCTCCTGGTGTGGCCCGTGCTGACACAACTCTTACTCCCGAGCATCCCGTGGCTGCCGGGTGGTACCTGGCTCTTGGGAGCTGGCAGCAGTGGCCCTGTGCTGCAGCTACCAAAGCAGAGCGTGGCTATTGGCAGCACAGTCATGCACCAGTAACACTGTGCTACCTGGTTCTGTGTCCTAGTGCCTGTGGTGCGCCAGCAGTAGGAGGTGCATGGAGTACCCCGTCCAAAGAATCCTCCCCCCGGCCGACCTGTGTGAGCTCCGCTCTGCGCGCTGGGGAGTCTGCTGGGGTAAGTGCCTGGCGCTGCAGTGATGCCTGTGTGAGTGCCTGCTGCTGGTGGGAGGTTCCCCTGCCTCCCCATCTCGCTGCCGGTGTAGCAATGACGGGCTGAAGTCAGTCAAGGTTCTGCAAATTTCCTCAAGTGTGGGCGGGGAAGCAGAGTATGAGCAGTTCCCTGCCTTCTGGCGAGTAGGACCTGTGGGGATTTAGCTACTCCAAATACATCCCTTATGGTTTGGTGTGATGAGGCTCCAGACGTGGCTAGCACCTGGGAACAAGAGTGGAAGGTGCTCTGTGGGCAGGTGCCTGTGCAGCCCTTCCTGGTGTCTGAATCCCAGGAGCTCTCTCCTCTGCACCCAGCACATCACTCCGTGTGCTGTTTCTGGCTCTTGGTGTCTCGTGGTGTGGCTGCTGTCCCAGGTGGGCTCCTGGGACCAGAGGTGTGACTTCTCTGGAAGTCTGTGTGTGCTTCTAGCGCTGAGTGTGCTGTGGTCCTGTTCAGCTCTTACCCACCTGAGAAAACACCCTTTTCCAAATCTACCCTTGCCTGTGCAGGTCCCCTCCAGGAGCTTTTTCTGGTGGACAGCTGACTCTGGTGTTGGCTGTCTCTCCTTCCTGCTGGTCTGTTTCCTGGAGGATTTCTGGAGAAATTGGTGTCTTGTTTAGACCAAGCTTGGTGCATGCTCATTCTCAGACAGGATGCAGCTTTTGGGGGCTGGGGCAGGAAGGAAGCAAGCTGGGGCTCGGTTTCTCTCACCCATCCCCTTGATGAGGAGCTTGGAACTGAATTGTGGTCACCTGTCATCTGCTGTGCTTGAGGCTGGGCTCTCTTCTCTGCCCAGAAGAGTTCAAACCGCTCCCATGCCTGTGGAGAAGAATCTCCTCTTTGTGAGCCCTGCAGTGTTATGCTTTTCTGAAACTTCTGTAAGACCTTGAAATACTAGTTTTGATGAGAGTAGCTTCATAAAAGGTTCCATTATAGAAGAATGCATTCCTTAACTTGCAAAACTAGCTTTAGAGGAGATTAGTGCTGTGGGAGATTAGCTCTCACATGAGTCTGCATTTTTGGTGTGTGTGACTTAGCCTTTATCATCAGCTGGAGGAGTGCCTGGTGCTCTGCCAAAGACCTCTCTGTGTGGGATGGGGGGATCTGAACCCCAGGCTCACCCTGAAAACTGAAGTTTCAGAAGCACTGAGGCTGCTGGAGGCTTTCAAAGCAATTTCAGTGGTGGAGTCAGCTCAGCCTGGAGCACCTAAAAAAGGATCTATTGAGAACAGATACAAGGAAGAAGTTTTTTTACAATGAGGGTGGTGGCGCAGTTTGCCCAGAAAGGTGGTGAATGCCCCATCCCTGAAAATATTCAAGGTCAGGTTGGACGGGACTCTGAGCAACCTGGTCTATTGGAAGATGTCCCTGCCCAGGGCAGGGGGTTGGACTAGGTCCCTTCCAACCCAGACTATTCTGATTCACCCCAATAAGTCTGGCACTGCTCGGTCCTGGCAGTGAGGGGACAGGCAGACATCTTCTGAAATGCCCTCCAATGCCCCAACATGCTGTGCTTTAGGCATTCCACTGGGCTCATGGCAGAACTGCATGGAAAAGGAGGGATCAGAAGTGCTCCGAGCAGGTTCGGGTGCACTGGGATTCCTGTAACCTGGCTGTTGTGTGGGAAATGGCTCCTAAACAAATATTTCCACAGGCTCAAGTCTCTGAACAGTCTGAATCATACTTGGAAGAAACTCCTCTTTGTTGTTGCCTGAAATCCTTGGCATTTAGATGTGTCTGTTTTGGCTGGTGTCTCTACTGCCTTTACTGCAGGAACTGAGTAGGATGAGCGGGGCCAGGGCTCAGGCTCCTGCTTCACCACCACATCCCAGCGGGTTTTGTGCTGTGTGTGGGTGACAGATCCCCCCAGCTCTGGGGAGACATGGCAGCGGGGTGCAGGAAGCAGCCCTCAGCCTTCAGATGTTTCAGCAGCGTTGCTGGTCTCAAGCCAATAAATCCCAACAGATCTTGTCTCAGTTTGTCTCTTGCCCAAGGACTTCAGACACCCTGAAATGCTCATCTCATCATAGGTGACTTCTGAGGTGGCTCCTGTGGGCAGTAACTCCTCTCTATCAGAGGTTGTTCCTCAGCCCTGAATCCTCCAGTTGTTGATTTTTTTTTTTTCCCCTTGATAGGTTACTGTTCACCTGGATTAGTGATTAAGACAGATTTGCTCCTGCCAGAGGAGTTTGACCTGAGTGCATTTCTTCTTGCCTTTCTTCACAGCCAGTAACTGAGCACTCCATTTAGCAGCTATATATACTCACTGGTGTGCATGTGTGGGTGCCAACACTTGGTATATCTACAGCTAACCATGCCCATTTGCTTTCCCAGGTGGTTACACACGTCTCCAGCACAGTGACTGAAGCTGCTGGTGACAGTAGCTGCATGTTCATAAATAGGACAAGAGGAAATGGTCTCCAGTTGCACCAGGGGAGGTTTAGATTGGGTATTAGGAAAAATTTCTTCACTGAGAGGATGGTCAGGCATTGAAACAGGATGGTCAGGGCAGTGGTGGAGTCACCATCCCCAGAAGTGCTCAAAAAAGCATGCGGCTGCAGCACCTGGGGACATGGTTTACTGGGGCTGGCAGTGCTGGGGGAACAGTTGGACTTGATGACCTTAGAATGCTTTTCCAGTCTTAATGATTCTGTGATCCTGTGATTCTATACTGTAACTCCAGACAGCTGTGTCTGTGTACTAAACATGTTTTGTCAAATCCTTTAGTGAACTTTGAAGCCCTGATCATTGCGATGTCCGTGGTGGGAGGAACGTTCCTTATCATGTTGGGGGTCTGCTGCTGCTGCTGCTGTTGTAAGAAAAAAAGCAAAAAGCAAGTATCAAGGGGGTTCCCTGTTTGCTCGGAGCAGCTTAGATACAGCCACGTGCTGTTGCAGAACTGAGTGCTGAGTGCTGCTAACAGGCTCTTCTGTCTGTCAGGCCAGACAAGGATGATGAGAGAGCAGCCAGGGAGCGCGAGAAGAGGCGGGTACGGCAGGAGGAGAGGTGAGTTTGTACCACAGGCCCTCAGAATGATTTGGCTCCTGTCTGTGCCATCAGTTGTGATGCCAGGAGGCACGTGGGGCTTGACACATGCAGTCAGTGGCTGCTTCAGCCCTAGCTCAAACACAAACCTCATGAGCAGTGTTCTTCTGGGATGACTTGTGGATGCAGGAAGGACATCCTTCAGGAAGTATACTGAGATGCTGGAGCAGGTCCAGAGAAAAGCAACGAGGCTGGTGAAGGGACTCGAGCACAAGTCCTATGAGGAGAGGCTGAGGGAGCTGGGGCTGTTCAGCCTGGAGAAGAGGAGGCTCAGGGGAGACCTCCTCACTCTCTACAACTCCCTGACAGGAGGCTGTAGCCAGGTGGGCATTGGGCTCTTCTCCCAGGCAACCAGCAGTAGGACAAAAGGGCTCACTCAGTCTTAAGCTGTGCCAGGGGAAGTTTAGGTTGGATATTAGGAAAAAATTCTTTACAGAGGGAGTGATCAGCCATTGGAATGGGCTGCCCAGGGAGGTGGTGGATTCTCCGTCCCTGAAGGTTTTTAAGATGAGACTGGATGTGGCATCAGTGCCATGGTCTGGGAACCACAGCAGGGTTGGACCAAGGGTTGGACTTGATGATCTCGGAGGTCTTTTCCAACCCGGTTGATTCTCTGATTCTAAGTGTTGTGTATGTGACTCCCCGAGGGCTGCTGACATTTGTGGGCTCTGGTGGTCCCCAGTGCCTCCAGGAGGGTGGGAGATGGGAGGCT
Organism: Lepidothrix coronata; assembly: GCF_001604755.1. Lineage (NCBI taxonomy): Eukaryota > Metazoa > Chordata > Aves > Passeriformes > Pipridae > Lepidothrix > Lepidothrix coronata. The sequence goes on from NW_016690305.1 coordinate 759,333, forward strand.
GAGCAAACCTGGCAGCCTGGAGCTCCCTTGGTTGGCAATAAGCAAGGAGCTGTTGCTCTTCTTATTTGATTTTGTATCACCAGTCATTGACTCATGGCTTTTCTGTTTTCTTCTTGCAGGAGAGCAGAGATGAAATCACGGCATGATGAAATCCGAAGAAAATATGGTACAGTGCTGACACGAGTGATTCAAACTAAGCTTTAAATGGAGCAGCCTCAGTAACTGTTACCTGCCATTTTTACAGCTGTAGATGAGACCTGGCCAGCAGGGAAAACACAGTCCCTGCTTCCCCTGTCTCAGTGAATTACTCTCTGGGAGCAAGTGTAGGGATGCTGGGGTCATGGTGTGTGAGCCCACACAAAAGGACTCTTCCTCCTGGGCAGAGAAGGAGTGTTTAATGCTCCCCAGAACTTGTGTCCTCTGAGCTTGCCACATGGGAGAAGTTGATGGGGCTTGACTGGAGGAGAGAAGTAAAAGCTGGGAGACACAGCATGATTGTAGTGCTGTTACCTTTCAGGCACAGTAGCCCTGTGGCCAGTGAGTGGCTGGGGAGCCAGCGGTGTGGGGTAGGGGGGCAGGAAGGAATCAGTGCCCACAGCTCAGGAGCACAGAGCAGGCACCAGTCGCACCACAGAGCTGGTGTTCTGTGCTGGCAGGAGGTGGCTCAGTGCCCTGGGGGGCACAGCCTCCCTCCAGGGGCTGGACTGTCCTTCAGGTGAGTCCCACAGGATTGGGCCAGGTGCAGACCTGCCAGAAGTCTTGGAAGGAAGCAGGAACCAGCCAGTTGCTCAGAACCAGTGGAGGGGTATCTCCAGCCTGCCCTTTGGGGTGCTGGGGGCTCTGCCAGGGTCTGGTCATGGAATAGGGAGCAGTTGGGCTCATGCACGCTGCACTTGGTGGTTTCTGGCTTTGGAGGGAAGGGCTGTAGGGAAAGCTGGAGACCCTTCCTCTTCCTGCAGCTGCTGCCTGCTTTAAGTCCAGGATGGGCAGGAGATCCAGGGACCTCTGGATGGGCTGGCTTCTCCAGGGAAGGAAGAGCAGGCAGAGCTGTGCCTGAAGGAGCTCTTGGTGAGGGAAGCACCTGCCTGTGGAAGAGCTGTGCTCTGGGACTGTCTTGCCATGTCAGGGCTCTGTCTTGCTGCAGCCTGACCCCAGAGTTTGCAATCTCCTTTCTGGCTGTTCTTCCTCAAAAGTGTTGGGCTGGAAAAGCAGCCAACAGAGTGGCACAGAGGCTCATTGCTGGCCCTGAAGTTAGCCTGATACCCTGCCTTGCTGTCTCCCAGTCTGGATGTAGCAGCAGTAGAGCAAGTCTAAAAACAGTTTTAATTTAATTTGGGTCTGGCCACTCCACTTGTCTGACAGAAGGGGTTTGCAGAGGGAGTGGTCTGGAAGATTAGTCATGCTGCTTTACCTGGACTGTACATGGACTGCCTGGGAGAGGAGTTTGCCATCAGGTCGAGCTTCTTAATGGTGCCTCTTCTTGTGCAGAAGAGGAGAGTGAAATAGTGCTGTGTGCTCAGCTCAGGTAAGAGCAGGTCTTACGGGAGGACTGCTGGATGATGCACAAATGACAGAGCTGTTACCAAAAACTGGGTTTCCCACTGGCCATGACTAGCTGTTGTCTAAATTAATCTCCTCTCTTCTAGGCCTGTTCAAGGAAGAGAACCCTTATGCAAAATTTGAGAATTAGCATCTCCAGACCCACCGACCCCGGTGAACAGTGCCTTCTGCAGAGCCAAAAGTCTCCAGGTTTCCCTCCCCATCAGGAGACCACCACTTCAGCTGCCACAGAGGATGAGCCAAATGTTTGCTGGCACCATTGTCCCCACTCTGGGTGCTCAATTTGCCCAGAGCTTTGCTCTTGCCCTGCTGGCGCAAGAAAAAGTGGTGGCAATACCAGACAAGGGCACATTTCTTCTCACTCACCCCTGGGGTGGTTGCGGGATCCAAAGCAATGCAAGCAACAGCCCTTGTCCCTGGCCAAGGGCAAAAGTCACCTTTCACATCTCCCTTGCTCCTGCCACGCCAAATACCAAATACACTTCACACACACAGAGCCAGACTCTTCTGTTTGCCTATTTTCTTCTTTTTTTTTTTTTTTTTTCCCTTCTAGTATATGTAAAAGCCAGCAAGAGTTTCCTGACTTATGGGTCAGCAGGAGGCCTTGGCCATCACTCCAGGTGCCTGTGTTTATCCCAACACATTAGCATTCCTCTCAAAGAGCACAAGTTTCTGGTAATCTGGGGCTTCCAGGAGGAAGGTCCCACGTGAACCTTCTCACTTGCAACTAATCTGGGGAAATGCTCCAAATCTCCTACCTCTCTGTGCCTTTCTAGAAAGGTGGTCTTGGGCTCGATGGCCACAGCTCTTAGCAATACTATAGGTTTCAGATGCATTTACAATATGTTTCAGATGCATTTACAATATGTTGACTCAATATTAAACTGATTCGATTACTATCCTGGTCTGAAAGAGTTTAATTCTGTTTCCGCAGCAGACATGGGTTGGCAGTGATGGCAGATGGAGTCATCACTATTGCATGGCTCTGACTCATCAGGGGTAGCTAGTGGAGGCAGAAGCAAGGCTGCCTTGGGCTCTTGCTGGGCTTGAAAGGAAGAGTCTGTTCATGGAGATGTTCAGGTGTCAGGAAAAGCCTGAGATGGGAGTAATGCTGCTCTCTAAGGAAGGAGCTGGGTCTTCCAGCAAGAGCATGGCCTGTGGCACTCATGGGAGAGAGCCCTTGTCTGGGTGGGGTGACCTGGGGGGTTCCTGGCAGCTGCAGGCACAGACTGAACTCTGAGCTCTGTAAGGGACCTGGGGTGGGGAAGGAGGATTGGAGCCGACTGCTCCGATGTTCTGCACCTGACCAGAACTGGCTGTGCAGCTCCCAGAGCCCTGTGTGCAGGCAGGACACTGACTGTGAGAGTTTGGGCTGTGGCCTCCTGCCAGGTGGTGTGACTCCTGAGGCTATAGAAGCATTGCTGTGGGCTTGGATAAAATGCTCCATCTGCATTGCCAGGCTCATGGACCTCAGCACAAACTGCTCCAGCTGGACTTGTGAAGCTGAACTGGCTGTGAGCCCTCACTGCTTCTGCTGCCCTGCCTGGGCTGTGCTGGCAGCCAGGCTCTGGCTGGCTGCTGCCAGGATGCTTGGAGATGCAAGACTTGCAGGTGATTTTTTTTTTTTTTTTTTTTTTTTAATCCAGGCTGTCTCTGGCTGCTGCCAGAAGAGACATGGGTGGTAGGAACAAAAGGAATGATTCTGCCAAGCTCTAAATGGCTGCTTTCCCATCTTCTGTCCAAGTCAGTTGTCTGGGCAGGGGCTGTGTCCTGGTGCTGCTGGTCAGGAGCTAAGGTTAGTGGTGACAGCAGCGCATCTGGGTGTACGTGGCAGGGAGATGATGCTTCAAAGACATCCCTTGTGCCTGGGTTTGGTTTGAAACTCCTTGTATGTGGAAAATGAATTGTACATTCCCTGTAATGAGAAGGGAAAGTGCTGATAAGGATGCTGGTTGTGCCCTGGGCTTTACTGGGTGCACTGGCCCAGAGAGGCTGCGGTCCCCCTGCCAACAAAAGGTACAGGGGACACTGTGGGGGCTTTGCTTGGGAACAAGCAGTGTACAGGGACAGTTGGTGCTAAAGCTGTTGGAACTGCCTTTACCCCTGCTGGGCTGCTCCAGGTCCCATCCTGCCCTCAGCCTGGGACCAGGATAATCTATTTGGGTTATCTGAGCCCTTCCACTGGCCCCACTCCCAGAACTAAAGGGTGGTGCCTCCAAACCCATCAGGGATGGGGGGGCCCTGCAAGCAGGTTCCCCTTCCTGGGACCCCACTGGTGACAGGCTCTGTCCTCCTCTGCTGAGCCAGGGCAGCAGAGGAACCTGCTCACCTGGGGAACCAGGTCCCTGCCTGGACAGAGCAGGGCCATGCCATGCTGCCAAGGGCAGCACCAGCTATCCTGGGCTCCAGCATCCCCACCCACAGAGCTGCCTTCCATAGCTTGGGGTGGAGCTACTCCTGATGTTCCTAATTTCTCTTGTGAAGGTTGCTGTGTGCAGGTATTGCTTGGCTGATGTGCTGAAAAGCTGGTGCTGCCTTTCGCTTGGCTGGGCCATGACAGAGAGGAAGCTGTGTCCTTGTGTGGCCGAGTGTTACGATCAGGTCATTAAAATTACTAGAGAGATGCCTCTGCCCAAATTAAGATGCAAACAAGACTATACGTCAAAGTCAATAGAATGGATTTTTATTTAACAATAAATGTGAGGTAGAGAGAGTTGCCTACTCAGGTCTGGGACGAAACACATCCAAAGTGAACCGAGAGCAGAGCCTGGCAGCTAAAAAGACACTTTATGAGAATTAACTGGTCCTTGGAGAGGCCACCACAATGGAACACTGCCCTGATTGTGGTGGGGGAGCAGACAGCAGTGGGGGCAGCATGGCTGAAGGGTGGGACAGTGCCCCACCACCTACAATAGCTGACAACAATAGTCACTAGAAGGATGCAGGAGGGAACTTGGAAAGAAGGGATTAATGAGTTGTAACAGGGAGCTTGGCTTCGAGCCACAAAAAAGTTAAACAGCCCTGCACAGAAAGGCCAGAAGCAGATGGCACTGAGCTGATTCCAACCATGTGATAGGAAAGGTGGGACAAACAGCCAAAGCCCTTGAAGAGATAAAATCTCTGTGAAAGACAGAGCTGTGAGCACTGGCCTCCCAGCTGCAGGTGCAGGATAACTGTGCTGGGTCGGCCGGCAATCCTAAGAGCCTCTTCCATTTAATTCAAAACAGAGTGGTGGTGGCAGCAGCAGTGGGGCCCTGTAGGTGCCTGGCACTGGAGATTCTCCACTGAACAACCTCAGTGACTCTGCAGAGGGCACAAAATTATTAGGAGAAGTGGTGTCAGTGAGTAGTGCTCCAATGGTATCTTCAGGAAAAGGGGAAGAAGAGGAAACAATACAACATATGCTACTTTGTGTTCCAGAGCTGCTGTATTGGAAGAGGAAAATGCTCACTGGGGCCAAGAAATTAAGCACCCAGACATTTGTCATGAGTTTGGAGAAAGAGGAAGCTTAGGGAAGGCTGAACTTTGCAAACAGTATCTGCCTGAGAAGAACTCATTTTAATTGTTGGTGCTGCGGGTCTGTAAGCAGAGGGTGTGGATGAGCGGCGTGAAGCCAAGATGGCGGCTGAGCATGAGGGCTGTAGGCCAGGGGCTGGTGCTGGGCCTGCTCCTCTGCCTTCTCACCAGCAGCCTGAATGATGGGGCCCAGGGCACCCTCAGCAAGTTTGCTGAGGATCCCACGTGGGCAGGAGCTGCAGAGACACCAGAGGATGACATGGCACCCACAGGTACCTTGACACGCTGGAGAAAGGGGCTGACGGAGCCTCTGGAAGTTCAACCAAGGCACAAGCAGAGTCCTTCCCCTGGGGAGCAAGAGCCCCAGGCAGCAGGACACACGTCCTGGGAAGCAGCTCTGCGGAGTGGGTCCTGCTGAGTGCGATGCTGGCACAAGCCCACCAGCAGCAGGGACAGCCCTGGAAGGGAGCTGGGCAAACGCCGAGGTGTGCAGCCCGCTGCCGGGTGGGCTTTGTGTCACAGGCTCTGTCTGTGTGGACGGGGGAGGTCGTGGCTGTGCCCTGAGTGTGCCCCTGGGAGCTCTGGGATGTCACCAGAGTCACAATCCCCCTATGACATCACCTGCAGTGGGTAACTGGAAAAGGCAGTGCTGGGCACTGCCAGCAGCACACAGACGAGGTCTGCGGGCAGCACCCGAGCCGTCGAGTACTGCCAGAGCACGCCAGACTGTGAGCCGTCAGTGGCCAAGGAGCCACTGAGATTCAGTAGTGACTGAGGAGCCTCTGAGTCTTGACAGGGACTGAGG
>NW_016690305.1:765915-829885 GCF_001604755.1 Lepidothrix coronata
CTGGCCTCGGGGGACTACGTGCGCCGCCTCCCCTTCATCCCCTTTGAACCGGAGCCTTTGTGGGCCCCGTGAATTAAAAAACCCATGTTATTCCTACACGAGCTTTAGCTGGTTTCTTCTACTCATCTGCTCCTTGCTGCAGGACTGGGGGAGTGGGAGCTGTGGGAAAGGGAAGGATGCGGCCGTCAGAGAAGGTGGGCTGTGGCTGAAGAACCAGCAGAGGGGGAGGAATGTAGATGATGGAACTAGAGGAGAGGGGCTTTTCCTAGTTGCTTCGGTGCTGCTTTGCTCATCCCCATGGGGATGCAGTCCAGAAGAGAAGAAGAAAGGTTAAGGAAAAGTCCCCTGCGACTGCTTGAGGAGATGCCAAAGGGGCCAGTGTGTGCTTTTCTGAAGGTCAGGGCAGGGAAACAGGCCGAGATGGAGGCTTGGGGCAGATCCTCTTCTCATCTCCTGGCCCCGCACACCCCTGTGCTCTGGAGGGCTGCAATCCCTGGGGAGGCACTGGATCCCTGGGGCTGGCACAGCCCTGGCACAGCCACCGGCCAAAGGGCACCTGTCTGTGCTGCCCGTGGGAGAAGCGGCCCCAGCCTGGCTGGGCCTCGTATGTAGGGGGTCTCCTCTGAAGAAGCCCAGAGCTGTTCCGGTCCCTCCCTGCAGGGGGTCCCGCAGCAGCGCCAACATCCCACCCTGCTGCCTCTTCGCCCGTGCCCCTGGGCAGGGCCGGTCTGTGCTGGGCCGGCCTGGAGACCGCGGGCGGGCTGTGCTTTGGGGCTGGAAGGCCCGTACTCCTGTGTTCCCCACTGCCAGGCGGTGCCGTGCGGCCGGGAAGGGGTATTCCGGGAGGTGTCTCGCGGCTGCCCCGGACAATGTTCCCAAAGCCCCGGACAGTGTTCCCAGAGCCCCGGGCAGTGCTCCCAGAGCCCCGGGCAGTGTTCCCAAAGCCCCGGGCAGTGTTCCCAGAGCCCCGGGCAGTGCTCCCAAAGCCCCGGGCAGTGCTCCCAAAGCCCCGGGCAGTGTTCCTAAACCCCCGCCCGGGTATCCCGTGCCGGTCCCGCACAGCGCCCCCTTGCGGCCCCGCCGGGAAGCTCTGGTATAGTCTCGGTCACGCCCCCTTTTGCCCCGCCTCCTTTGCCCCGCCCCCCGCCTCGTGACGCACTTTGGGGAGCGGCCGCCAGGACAGGCCCCGGTGACCGCTCCTGCTCACGTGACCCAGGGGCGGAGCCGGGCGGGCGGGGCGGGGGCGTGGCCGAGGCGCGCGCTGGAGGGGGCGTGGCCCCCCACCATGTCGGAGGAGAAGCCCCGGGTGAGGCGCGGGCGGAGTCGGGCAGAGGAGCGGTCCCTCCGCCGCGTCCCGGGCCCCGCCCTGCCCGCTGGGCTAGCGGGACAAGACTGCGGGGCGGGCCGCGGGGAGGCGCAGGCGGGCCGGCCTCCGTAGGGACCGCGCGACTCTCCCGGCTGAGCTCTGAACCCGGCGCGCCCTGCCGTGTCCCATCCGGGAAGGCGTGAAAAGAGAGAACGAGTAGATCAGCCTGAAAGTTGCGGGGCAGCGCGGGTCCGTGGTGCAGTTCAAAATGAAGCGGCTCGCCCCGCTGGGCAAGCTCATGAAGGCGTACTGCGGGCTCAGGTAGGCACCGACCCCGCGCCCCCCGGGCAAGGGTCCCCTCGCTGCTTCCCTGCCCGGAGCCCGGAACGTGCCGGTGCGGCGGAGTGAGCCTATCCAGGCGTGCGGGAGAGCGAGGAGTTGGGATGCTGGCAGCTTCTCGGTGTGCAGTTCTCAGTGAGTGGATGTTTCCTTTAGCTCCTCACGTGTTTTCCCTGATGTCCCGTGGCAGCGCTACCAGAGTTCCTCCAGTTCTGATCCTGGCCCTGAGACAATTCGCTGATCCTCAGTCCTGTTATCTCTGAAAACTTCATCAACTTTGAGTGCATTTTCTATTTGGAAAATGGCACAAAAGTAATTCTTCCATCCCACAGCTTCCTCATAGGCTTTTTCCTTCTCCCTTCCCATGTCCCTCCCACTGCCCAATGCAGTTGGGACTGCTGTGTTTGCAGGTGTTTGTTGGCTGCTCCGTGTCAGAGGCTGTTCCTTGGTGCCTTCCTAAACTGGAAAGGGATGTAGCCCCACCATCCCAGTTCCTGAGCCTAGAGCCCTCAATGCCTCTGCTTTACACAGAGCAGAGGGTGGGGATGTAAATGGCTTTGGAAGAGGAGTTTGCCAGTGTTTCCCCTCATCTGTTACTAGCAGGATGCTTTCTTCACTTACTCAAACTTTACATGCTGCTCTGTTCTGTGCCTGCTGCATCGAGACATCTCTCTGTTTGGGAAGGAGGGGTGAATACTTAGGGTTTTGCAGAGGTGCATGGAATTTTAGTATTCCTTTGGCTCTGTGTGTGACAGAAGGGTGAATCACACAGGGATTTGCAAGGATTTGAGAGGGCAGAGCAGTGCTCAATCCCTCAGGGATTGACAGGGAATAAAGACTTCCTCGTGTGATTAAACACTGTCAAAACAGGTTTCAGTTGAGTGTTAACTCAGGTTTTAAGGGCAATATAAACTTACCAACATTCAGCCTTCCTCAGTGTAGAAAAGGAGACAGATATGCTCTTGTATTTGTCCTGATGATTAAATTTAAATCATAGAACCACAGGACGGTTTGGGTGGAAAGGGACCTTAAAGCCCATCTCGTTCCAAACCCCTGCCATTAGCAGGGACACCTTACACTATCCCAGGTTGTTTTAAGCCCTGTTCAACCTGGCCTTGAACACTTCCAGGGATGGGGCAGCCACAGCTTCTCTGGGCAGCCTGTACCTGTGCCTCACCACCCTCACAGGGAAGAACTTCCTAATATCTAACCTAAGCCTACTCTCTGTCAGTTTGAATCCATTCCTCCTTGTCTTTTGAGTGTTAATTTTGTTAACATTTGTTCTGACAGTAAATCCATGAATACTTAGTTTGGATTTGGAAACACGAGCGTGGTTTCTCATGTTAATTACTTAGAACTCACAGGGTTTGTCAATGAGGCAGATTATATTCCGGTTTGATGGACAGCCAATTAAGGAAGCAGAAACACCTGCGTAGGTATGAAAAACACTCTTGCTGCAAATTGCTACACAGATATTCTGATGTCTGTGTGATGATTAAAGGGGCTTGAAATCAAAATGATCCTGAAATAGTTGCTCTGAGTTTAGCATGTTCCAAGTATTTTGTTCAGGTTGACTGAGGGAAAGTGTTTCCTGTGTTAATTAATTAAGTTATCCCTGAAGTGCTCTGTTGCTGGTTAGGAGCGGAAAGCAAGTGCTTTTGTCATCGTGTGTCTTTCAAGTCTTCTGTGTTACTTATAATTTCCATATTTTTAAAATGTTAAAATAATTCCTGTGTTACTCCCACAGTTAAGAGACGGAAGATGAAGACACGATCAATGTGTTCCAGCAGCAGACAGGTGGAGGGTGCTAAGACACGCTGTCCTTTGGAGAAAGAGGAGTTTCAGGATCCTCATCTCACCTGACTCTCTCATCTGTCCTCGAATTTGCTATTTTAATAGTGAACAAATGAGCATTCCAATCACACGGGGCTCCTCAAAACTTCAGAGGACATTTACCAAAGTTGCTTGTTGCCTTTGACATTCTGCATGCACAAGTCAAAACAGTATCTGCAGGGATGGATCAGCATTTGAATTGGGCCAGCTTGATTTAAGTTCAGATTAACTCATGCGTATTCTCTCTGCTGTTATTTTTTTTAATTGTTTTTACTATATTTATTTTCTTTCTTTAAACCTATAGCCTGAACATTCATCCATGTGTTGGGACGTGGAGCGTTCATTCCTGGCTCTGTTCAGTCTTGCACCTCTGTTTAACTCAAATTATGTAAATCAGTGTATTTTCATGCTAGTTTTGAGCATGAAAGTTTACTTTTAGGAGGCACCCAAGAGGAGGAACAGAGGTACTGGTTTTAAGTTCTTAGCTCGTGTTGCAAACGCAGTCGGTCCCTTGGGTGGCACTGAGCCCTCGGCACAGGCTGGAACATGAGACAATACTTACAGTAGAGTTCAAATACTGAAGGTTTACATGTGTTTTGTCATGTTATGATAAAGGTGTCCAAAATATACTTTTTTTATGCAGAAATGAGATTTTTTTTTTTGTCCTGAATTATTGCAGAACTGGAGGTGGCAGGGCAGTTGGTTCAAAACCAATGCTCGCAATAGAGCAGTGGTGTTTTTTGCTGTAGAAGCTTATAAAAATCCCATTGCTGAAATTCCAGCCGTTTGCTGAGTGCCAGGCAGCTCCTGTCCCTTTCTTCTGCTCCCTTAATTTCGATTCTGTTTCACCCTGGGTACCAGAAGTCTGCAGCCTCAGGTTTCTTTTCAGTACTTGTTTTTGGTAGATAAACTTGATAAATGGGAGGGGGGGGGGGGGGGAAGCACTTTTCAATGTCACCAAACCGTGCAGAAAAGCGGGTGAGCGAGGAGAGAGGTGTCTTCAAAATAATCACCCGCTCTCCTGTCTCCCTAACCTTTCGAAGTTTAATGATTTGTGTGGTGGTTTGGGCTGCGTGGAGCCCGTTCCAGGGGAATTTTAACTCAGGCCGTCCTGCTGCTCCATGGGATTCATACCAGCCTTTTCTCTTTCCATTTGGCCACGTTAGATCTGCTCCCGCTTGTAGGAATCTCGCTGGAAGGGCCCCCGTTCCCTTTTTCGTGTTCCTGTTGGTGGGCTGGGGTGGGACATCCCGCGGATCCCGTTGTCTGCTCCTGGATTTGTACGTTGATGCGTCGCCCTTTGCTGTTGCACACGGTGAATCAATCCGGCCTGGGACTCGGGCTCCCGCCTCGTGCTCTCTGTGGCCCTGTCCTGGCGGGAAGGGCACGTGCGGGAGCCGCTCCAGGCACCACTTGCACAAAATCCCCCTGGGAGGGGGCGGCGCTGCCGCACAGACCCCGCTCCGGGGGGGGGGGCGTTGCCGCACAATGCAGCATTTTGCGTATTACCCTCTCTCCCACCCCGGCGCAGCAGCTGCCGCGTTCCCGTCGCTTCCCCCGGGCTCGCCCGCGGGAGCGGGAATTCCCGCTGCGTTCCTGGGCACGCGCGGCGCCTGCTGGAGGACTGGGCGCTACCATAGAGGCGCGGGCGGCGGGATAGAGCGCCTCCCCCCATCCCCACCCCCGGGCGCTCTGGCCGCGCACCCGGAAGCGGCGGCGGGGCCGCGCCATGGCGGGGACGGCGCTGAAGCGGCTCATGGCCGAGTACAAGCGTGAGTCGCGCTCCCTGGGTTTCCCGCGCTGCCCCTCCTGCCGGGATCCTTCCCACAGCCCGGGAGGGCCCGCGGGGCGGTGGCGGGGCAGGCCAGGCCAGGCCGCGGACCTTCCTGCCCCTGCCCCACCGGCTGCAGGGCCCTCCCCGCGTCCGTACAGAGCCCCCGGGGCGGGGGGTGAGGGGTACCGAGCACGGGGCACCGCGGGCTTTGGGGAGCAGCTGTGGCGAAGGGGGGCACGCCCGGCACCGCGGCCCCCTCTCGCAGGTGGGACACAGCCTGTGCCCCGGGACACGGGGGGCGGGCGGTGTGCGGGGGACACATCGGGCACTCCGCGGCTCCAGGAGCTTAGTCATGGGCGAGGCTGGGAACCCTGGGCAAGCGGCCAGTTACTTTCATGCTTTTCCCTGTTAAGATTTTCCGGATGTGGAAAGTCTCTGTTGCAGAGCTTCGTTATCTCAAAGATCATTAGAGGTGTTTGCCAGGATAGACACCTTCTGGTTGTGGCTGCTTCATCCCTGGAAGTGTTCAAAGCCAGGTTGGACGGGGCTTGGAACAACCTGGTGTAGTGGAAGGTGTCCCTGCCCGTGGCAGGGGTTTGGAACGAGATGATCTTTACAGTTTCTTCCAACCCAAACAATTCTGGGATTTTGTCCTTAACTGAAGTAGTTAGTGAGAGCATTTAAACTCGGATGTAGTGATCAAGGACATAGACTTGCTTGTTTGTTTAAAAATCAGCGTGAGACGTGACTTGCAGGAGGTGGAAAGCAGTGATCCAGACCAGCCCCCCACAGGGAGCAGGGACTGGGTCCCCCTGGGAATCCCACTTCTCCTGGGATGAATCATCTGCTCCCTGGTGAGCTTGAGAGGTGTCCGAAGGCGCCTTTTGTTGGCAAGAAATATTTGTTTGTTTAACTCCTTGCTTTTGGGCTCTGATGCTCTGCCTTTTATTTATTATGGAAAGGAGTTAAAATGCAGAAACAAAGTGTTTGGTGAGAAAAGAGGGAGCTGGGCTTTAAGAACTGCTCTAGGGAAGGTCACTTACTGCACTCCCCAGACTGTCCAGGGGCGGGTAGTTGTTTCTCTCTCTGCCATGGTTTAGTGGAAGATTCCAGCCTGAGTAAAATAGAGTATTTATAGGCACACGTTCCCTGCCAACACCACGCCTGTTCCCAGAGCACAGGTCTGTAAGCTGAGCTGTCACACAGGGGTTTGGGGGGCCAGGCTCCCCCCGCTCAGGGGGTGACACTGACAGCTGGGAGTGGTGGGCAAGCCCCGTGGGTGTGTGGGCAAAGCCTGTGTGTCCTAGAAATCTGCATTTTCCGTTGTGATCCAGAGGCACTGACCTGAAAAACAACCACAGAAAGACTTGGCTCTGCTTCTGTCTGCTCTCTTGCATCAATCCCCTCAGTCCCCAAAAAGCATTTTTGATCCTTTGTTGTTGAGAGAGACTCAGAGATCTGACTGGAGTGTCTTGTATGAATGAAATCTTTAGGAAAAAAATTATATTAAAGGGCATCAGAAAAATTACTTAATGCCACGGACAGACATGAGGTGAATCTTCTCTGCCTGGTTTCCCGGGGTAACACTAGTCATGAACTGAGATAATGTTTGATCTGTGATCTGCCTTTAGAAACACTTCCCCACCTCCAATAAAACACAGTATTGTAAAAAATTAATGTGACTAACTGCACAGTGCTTTGAATTCTGGAAACCCAAGTTGCAGCAGTGCAGTTATCCAGACGCTCTGGTGTCTGTTGCTGCCTGGATTTTCCTGTGCTGCACGTGCCTTTTCCGGGTTGTTACTTTCCCTGAGCACCTCAAACCCTGCTACAGCCCCCAGAATCAAGGCTGACTTAAACCCCTCCCCGAGTGTTTCACAAAAGGCTGGCAGTGAGTCGTAGCTCTTCAGAAGCTGTCACGCCCTGTGCAGAATTTCAGCAAAAGTTATTTTGAAGAACAGAAACAGTTCCTGGTCACGAGCAGTTCTGCTGCCCCTTTTTGCAGAAAAAGAGCAAGCCCTGCCTTGGGACTGAGCTGTAGTCTGAGGTTCAGCTTCGTGTGAACTTTCCCTTCCCCCCGGTGATGTGAGTTGCTGGTGTGGATGCAGGCACTGGGTGAATGTGAACATGAAGATGGTTTTCAGTCTTTGTAGAAACTGGTGAACACAATCTTTTACTTTCCCTCTTTCTCCTTTCTATCTCTCCTCTTTAGTTACTTCTAGTCATGACAGAGGTGTTTGGCAGTCAGTCCCTTGCTGGGGGATGTATTTTGCTTGCCAGACTTCCGATTCTTTCCTTTTCTTTTTCAGTTTTGGTCTTTGTTTTTCTCTGTGCGTGTGCGCACACGTTTAAATCTTTATGTAATATGTATTTATTGTTGCTTTATGTGAAAAATGCTTGACATTGTGAGGAGTTTCTACCTGTCAGAGCCCAAATACATTATTCCATTTTGTGAGAGGCTGTGAAATTGCTCTGGTTTTCTTTAGAAAAAGAAAGGGATGGTGGGTGTGGACAGCCACATCATATGGATTCATTTTTTTGTCCTCATTTAGATCTTTGTTTGCACGTTTGGCTTTTTTTCTGCCTCATATTTATTATCTACTCTGCCAGAACTGATTTGGCTAAAGCTTTCAAAAAAATCAGATATAAAAAAAGGCATTATTTTTATTAGAGTCTGTTGGGTTTTGTCTGTTATTTTTATAGAGTCTGTTGTTAATTCTAGATGTGTAATAGTATTAAGACCTGATATTAGTCTCTCAGTAGCAGCTTGTATTTACAAGAGTTAAAGAGATGGAAGGTTTACTGCTTCCTGGCTGCAGGATCTTGAAGATATCTTACACTGGCTGAAATTTCAAATCTAAAATGGGTTACTTTGGAAGAATTAAGTCAGATCTCTAGAGACCTGAGAACTATTGTGCCTGGTTGTATGCCCTGTATTTCCTTCCTGGTACAAACAGGCAATAGAGCAGTAGATTGTAATGCCAACAGGTATCTTTGGGAGTGCTGTCGGGTTAAAAATACGAGATTTATGTTGTGAGATTCGAGAATTCACGGGAATAATACATCTTCTGGACCTGGCAGCGCTTCAGTGAGTGCCTCCCATCCTTATTGCTTGGGAAGAGTTCTGTGGAGCCAGAAGAAAACTGGCCGTTTTCAAGTGTCTCAGTCCAGATGCTTTCAGATAGGGCAGTGAGCAAGCCCTTAATGTTTCCCCGAGTCCCGGGTTTTTAATCCCCTTGGAGGTACCTAAATTAGGTGCAGCTTTTAGAAAAAAAGCATACTGTTGAACTTCTCTTATCAGGATGCGATCAGTCTCTTTATTAAGACCTTTAACAAGAAGGTGTGTTTTCAGTTTTCCTGAGAACAGTCTCCCGGGTGGAATTGGCTGATAATGACTCCACAAAGAGCAAATGAAATGAAGGTGTTGATTGTGCACCAGATCTGCCCCAGGTTCCCAATAGAAGCCTCACAGTTCTGTAGTGTCAGCTGTTTTGAGCTTACAAGCAACAACTTTCCTGGCTTTCCCCTTTATCTCTTTCAAAGCTGATTCCTTCCTTGGCTTGCTGTTTTGTTCTTTTTTGCAAATTAAGTCGTCCTCAGCAACCTCTCGGAACCTCTTAGTGGGACTTTTCTGCTCGTGTGTGTACTCTGTAGGAAGCCAAGACTCTGGAATAAAACTCCTTAACACCAGTTGTAGTATTAGAAGCAGGTTTTACTTTATTACAGTGCTGGATGCAGGGGGGATGGCTCCTCCTAACGTGCATCCTTGGCTCCAGGTGGTACACCTATTTATTAGCCAGAAGTATCCATACCAGTTCCATAGGTGGTTACAGAACATTCCACCATCTTCCACTGGTGGGGTTTTCTTCACCTTGGTGTCTTTAGGGACCTCTGGTGGTCTTCCACACATGGTGTTGTTTTTCACCCTGGTTATGTGAGCTGGGCAACATGTTTCTGAACAGACTGGGTTGGGCTGGTTTGACTTGTTACAGAGCTCTCAACATTCAGCAATCATTTCTTTGACCATCACTTCTGTGTAAGTTATTTACAAAAGGAACCCAAGGCTTACCTAGGGGGAGCGAGCTCCCTGGGCACACCAGGAGGCTGCTTTATCCCACGGATCTTGCTGGTGGCAGCTCTGGCAGTTAGCACCATGTGGAATGTCAGCATAGGTGTCCTGGCTTTGATTGTTCAAGGCCAGGCTGGATGGGACCCTGAGCAACCTGGTCTAGTGGGTGGCATCCCTGCCCATCCCAGGGGATGGAACTTGATGAGTGTTAAGGTCCCTCCAACCCAAACTCTTCTTTGCCTGCCCCAAAGAGCTAGCTGCTGCATCAAGTTTGGGCAAGCTGCCTCTCTACAGCAGTAGGTGTAGCTTCAGGATCTGTATTTTCCCTGTCAGTGCCTTCTGTTGGATACTGTCCATGCTTAGCCTGGGCAGAGGGCTCAGCTCCTTGCTTTCCAAAGAAGGGTAATGGAACTAGGGAAGGGTCTGGAGCACAACTCTCATGAGGAGAGGCTGAGGGAGCCCGGGGGGCTCAGCCTGGAGAAAAGGAGGCTCAAGGGGGACCTTCTCACTCTCTACAACTCCCTGACAGGAGGGGGGAGCCAGGTGGGAGTCATGCTCTGCTCCCAGGTAACAACAGCCTCACGTAGCACCAGGGGAGGTTTGGATAGGATATTAGAGAAAATCTCTTCACTGAGGGAGAGTGTTTGGCCTAGCTGGTCTGTCAAAGTCATTCTGCTTTTGATCTGAGCATTCGTTTTAGCCTTTCACTGCTTTTTGCTGCTCATGTATAAATAATTGGAAAAACTACCCCCTAACATTCCATTTTTGGAGGGTCTGGTGAGCCTGAAGCAGCTAATGCTGTGTCAGATCCCAGCAGTTCATGCTGTGCAGCTCTGAAAACTGTGCTTGAACAGCTTTAGAGAAATCATTGGGTAGGATGTGACCATCCCTGTGGAAAAGAGGTTTTTCCTTTCTCAATGACCAGGTGTAGCAGCAGCCACGCAAAATCAAACCTCTTGTGCCCCTGACTGCCCAGTTCTCACTTTGCCTGATCCTTAAGAGTGAAAAACCTCTTTCTCCAAGGGGAGAGCTGAGCAAGGAAGTGGAGAATCGAACCTGTGATCTCATGAAGACCCTTTGCTCTGTGGGCTTTGACCCATTGCCCTGGTTTTCGTTGGAATGGAGAGAGCTGTATGGCACACCTCTGCTTGGCTGCCACCACAGGGGATACACAGGTGCTGCTGGCTTTTCCAGGGAAATCATGGGAAACATCAGAGGGATTTTCTTAGAGAGAGCCACAAGATGGAGCAAAATGATTCCGGGAGCTCCTGGGTTTGACATCTCCCTCTTTCTATCTAAAAGCATCAGCAATAAAAGCTGCTGGAGACCCACTGTGAAGCTGGAAAAACCTGTCCCTGAATGTCAGGACATTGTGGGAAACCGTAAGGCTGAGTTTCAGTCTGGGGCTTCTGGGCTTTGGAACTTCAGAGAGGGCTGTGCCAAGGTTAAGGGCAACGTGAGGGGAGAGTTTCACAGTCTCTCCTGTCAAGGCATCTTGGCACATCTTTGAACCCTACAGTAAAGGAGCTGTTCTAAGACAGAAATCTGTTCCATGCAGCAGTTTTCACCTGCAACCTAACAGAAATTAGGTCAATCGTTTCATTTATTGGTTTGTGACTTCCCATATTGCCTGGGTCCATGTTCCTGCTCGTTTTCCTGCGTGGGAATGAGCATGGTGGTTCTTGTGGCTGTGTTCTATGTTACAGGCTACTGGTGCTCCACAGGCCATTGGTTAGGAAACACTGTGCTGGAAAAGCAGCTGGGAGTGTCACCTCCTGCCACCAGTCCCACTGGCTGACCCGCCAGCACTGTGGGGCTGGTGTTGAACCCCCGGGACTGCAGGCCACTGGTTGCCTGTGTGCAGCTGAACTGTGCCTCCCCTGCTGCTGCCACCCTGCAGGACATCAGAAACTGGAAGCTGATGGTCATTCCACTAGACAGGAGAAAACCTGGTTGCTCTTTTATCAGCACATGGTGTTACTGGGCTTCACCAGGCTTGAAATGGGGGGGCTGATGCCGGAGGTTATTGTATGAACGTCTCTGCTTCTCCTGCTTTTGTCTCATTCTGGGTTTTGTACTGAAGTGCATCAAACCTGAATGGGTGCATAGAGGTCACAGTAATACAACCTCTTTGTAGGCTGTTGAGTTTGTAATTGCAGATACCACAGAGGTCCCAGAGGGGGGTGTTTCTCAGGCTCTGTGGAGAGTTTTTGTTTTCCCTCTCATTTTTAAATTGTTGCCCCTGGGAAGATAGTAGACTCGATGACCCTGGAGGTCTTTTTCAACCTAAACAATTCTGTGATTCTAAGACTAATTCTGGGAGGCTGAAGAAGCCCAAAGTGCCAGATAATTTTGTCTAGAAAACTTGTCTTGCATGTAGCAGTTAAATTGTCAGTGGTGGGATCCTGGGCCTCCTGGATGTGAAGTTTTGCTCAGTGAAGCACGGCCAGGGGATTCCTCCCATGGTATCCTCAAGCTGTTCTCCAAGGGTGTTTGGTGGTGGGGCCTCTGTGCTAAGCTGTGGCCAAAGCAAACACCACCCAAAATGCTCGGGCCCACAGGTCACCTTAACCTTCCTTGTGTTTCTGTTTTCACAGAGCTGACCCTGAACCCACCTGAAGGGATCGTGGCAGGTGAGGAGCCGAGTGGGGTTTGTGCACTCTGGAGCTGTAACCTTGTGTCCAGGTGGCAGAACAATGCACTGAGCACTGTGCTGTTTTGTTTCACAGGTCCCATGAACGAAGAGAACTTCTTTGAATGGGAAGCCCTGATCATGTGAGTTAATATTGTTTTGTGTCTGAAATCAGCAGTTGCATGCTGTGATTAGTTTCTAGGAGACCAAGAATGTAAAAAAATTACTATCAGTTCTGTATGACATCAGCCTTGGCCTACCTTGGTTGGGAATTCCTTCTCTTACCTAAACAGGGAGTTATATTTGGATTTTAACCAGGATGATAGAGACAGCATTGGTGAAGTGTACAACTTGTGATCACTTGTTGTACAGGTGTCATAATAATAAGCTTGCAAATTTTTCAGGAATCCTCATTTGGGCTCCCTTGACTGTGTTACATTTACAAACGCTGTAGGAAACAACAAATTGCTTGTAGATCACAGAGCTGTTGGAACATTGCTTAACTGCAGATGCAGGGCAGATTTTAAGTGGAGCAAAATACACAGATTATTAGTGACAGGAGAAAAAAAAATCAATGCCTAGAATTAGTTTACTTACTATCCAGTCTTTTTTCTAGAAAAATTGAAAGGTTTTGATCTGAAAAACTATTCATAGTTAAATAAAAAAAAATCTTTTGTAATTCTTTAAACTTCATGAATAGATTGGTGTTGTGAAGAGTTGAGTGCAGTGGTTCTGTATGGAAAGCTCTTCTTTTGGTGAATAGCTCTGAAAAACCTGTTGTGTTTTGGGGGTGGCAAAGACTCCTTTAAAAAGCTGTGTTCTCTCCCTTCCACTCCCCAGCTGATGGGTATGGTTGTTGGTAGCAAAATTAGCCATGAAAAGACAAAATCTTCCTGACCAGTGTCTTAGGAGTTGTCTTACTTCTTTCTTGTACTCTTAGTCATGCTGTACTTTTGGGAACTTTGAGTACGTGGAATGACTTGTGTTTTTTACAAAACAAAGTTCTAAAATGGCAGAGGAGAAGAAAGGAGACCTTTGTCACTCACATCTGACAGTTTATGCAAATGCTACACAATTAGAAGAGGAAGAAGCTTTAAACCACTAAGTTCATCTTGAATCTGATGGTCTGTTGTTGGGGTAGAAAGAATTGGTGATTTCCTTTCCTTCAGCCAGGGCTGGGGGGTCCTGGAGGACTCAGGGCAGCAGGTGGTGGCCGTGGCCCCACTCGCTCCGTCCCCACTGGGCTCTGGGCAGGTTTTCCCTGCAACCACCAGTGCTGACTGGTGAGATTCTCAGCTGGCGTGGGTGGCAGAGTTTTCCTAGCTCGGTTTGCTGGGAGTGTATTGTCTAGGGATGAAAAACAAGGTTTCTCTCTCTTGGGCTCAGGCACACAACCAATACCAAAGCATCCCGGGCTGTAGCGAATCCCCTGTTCCACACAAGCTGTGTGGGTGATCCTGCTGTATGGCAAGCAGGAGCCTCTGAGTTATTTTAGGCCTTGGTAAGTGGAGGTTTGGATTACCACTGCTTGTTTGCTCACTGATGGGAAGAGTTGGCAAATGCCTCTGCTTATGTGCAGCGATTTCTCTTGGGATAACAGGTTGTGCTTCCTGGTAGCTCAGTCCCCTGAAATTAAACACTTAGCATGGAAATAGGTTGGTTGTTGCCCGACACCAGAGATTTTGGCTGCAGGGTCTTAATGCCTTCTCTTTCTGCGAGTGGCATAGTCAGCACATGTGCTTTGCAATGTGCCAAATTGCAGGTCAGACAGCTGTGCATTGCTGGGAGTGGAAATCCCAGAGGATTTAATGCACTTCTTGGAATATTCCTGCCTCTTGGTACTTTCTCTTAGCAGAGGCTCTGTGGCTGAGTAGAGCTTTGGTTTAGCCTAGACAGTTCTTTTCCATATTTCCCATAATGTTCCTAAAGAACGAAGTTGCTGCTTGCAGACTTGAAAGCCCTTTAAAGTGCTGAGTGTTGAGCTTCAGGTCTTTGTCAGCGGAAAATGAGAGGCGGAGGAGGTGCTTTCATTTTGGTTTCTATATTGTGTGTGTGTCATAATCAAGTTATATTTTAAGATCTGCTCAATTCTGAAGCTGTGGTACAATAGAAACATGTTTACCCTAAACACGTTTGGTTACTTTCATCTCTTTACAAGCCCTGTTAGGAGCAGTGTTTGCATACCTTTGGAAAGCAAGCTACACCTCTTGTTTGTATTTGTGGTGATCTCTTCCAGTGTTTTGTAATCTCAAATGTGCTGTATGAGATTCTGGGAATGAGAGGTGTGCAGATGAGGAAATTAGAGTAAAGCTGGCTTCAGATATTCAGACGGATGATGTGCAAAATCTAAGTAACGTGATAGTGAAAAGAACAGAATACTTTTTTCCTTCACCCAATTTATATAAAGCTAGAGCACACGTAATGGCAAATAAATTTAAAAAAAGGGACCTAGGAGAGAAAAGACATCTCTCATTTATCAGTTCAGAGGTGGGCTGGGTAATGTTACACAGATTGATGTAAGAACTTGGCTCAGAGATAAAATAATGTCTTTTTAAATAATGGAAATAATAATTTGTATTTCCAGTGTTCTTGCCCGGAGCAGCAGTGCTGGAGGAATGTGAGACATATAAATGTTAAGGCTGTATTGACATGTCTGAAGGACAGAACAGCTCTTACGCTCCCAAAATGAGTGTAATAGATCAAGAGCTGAAAATACCAGGTGGAAACCTTTCTGAACAGCGGAGGTGGGGAGTATTTCTGAAAGTCAGATCTTTGCAACAGCGTTTCAGGAGAGTTTGCCTTACGCTGCCCAATTCCTTAGCGCTGTGTGAGGTCCTTCAGGCTGTCTCGTTTTCATGGATTTAGCATTTCAAGGCCGAGTTTTGCCCTCTCTAGTTGCCATGTACAAGTGTGTGTTGCTGTTACAGTTTATCCCCAAAAGACACAAAACCACACGATTGTTAAGAACTTTATTAGCCTAAAGGTTGCTTAAAAACTAAACAATATAAATTGAAGTCAACTTTTCAAAAAGCCATCTAGAAAGGTAATTAGAGCTATAATTAAGCTTATGACTTTTGTCTCCATTCCTCTTTTGGGCATCTCATGATTGTGGGGTTTGGTCTTTTTCCAGTTATCTTTTTACAAATAAGCCATTTACAAATGTATTTGAAGTGTGATTATAGAATTAAGAATCACGGAGTCATTAAGGTTGGAAAAGATCTTCTGAGACCATCATGTCCAACCTTTCCCCCTAGCACTGCCAAATCCACCGCTAAACCATGTCCCCATGTGCCACATCTCCGTGTTTTTGAACACTTTCAGGGATGGTGACTCCACCGCTGTGCTGGGCAGCCTGTGCCAGTGCCTGACCACCCTTTCAGGGGAGAAATTTTCCCTAATATCCAATCTAAACCTCCCCTGCACAACTTTTGGCCGTTTCCTCTTGTCCTGTCTCTTGTTCCCTGGGAGCAGAGCCTGACCCTCATTTCGCTTGACCTTCCTGTCAGGGAGTTGTAAAGAGCAAGAAGATCCCCCGGAGCCTCCTTTTCTCCAGACTAAACAATCCCCATGAGCTGTCCTCGTCAAGGCACTTTTCCCTCTTATTTTGGCAGAAACCCACCACCCTTTTCAGCCCCTTGCCTGAGTAATAGCCGGCTCGTGGAGGTTAGAGTTTCTCATTTTCATGCTTCAAGTCAGCTGTGGAATCACTGCAGAGCAAGGGAGTGATTGCAGAAGCTGCCTTGCTCTTACCTCCCAGGCCCTGCTGATGTCCTTTCTGAGCTGAAAGTGATGCTGTTAAGTTCAAATGCTGAGTGTTTTGTAGCTGCAAATGCTGTCTTGGATTAACTTTAATAATTTCTTTGAAGTTGATCCTGGCAGCGCTGAGTGGCTAAAACAAAAGCAGGGCCGAAAATGGAGTGTGTTGGGTTGAGCCTATTTGACAGAAGAGCCCTCAAGGCTGTGGGTTTGCTCTCAAAACAGAACATAAGACACCCACCAGCTTTTCAATGCCTGTATGTACATACTCTCAGAAGTTCAACAATAAGCCTTTAAAATGCAGCTGGAATTAAAATGGTCATGAAAAAATGCATTCAGTTTACTCTCAGATGTGAATTGAATCCCAGCTAAATTTAGGGAAAAGGCCGGAAAGGGAACAAAGTGGTTGAGACAATTTAGCTTTCATTCTTGCAGACTATTGATGCATTTCTCTTATCTTACCTGCCAGTGTCAATGTTCGGGTTTAAATCACATAGTTCTTGTGTTTATCTACCAGCCAAGTCTTTTGAGTCCCAAAGTTTGAGAGAGAGAGGTTCGTAAGGCTTTAGGATTTGCTGCTCTTGGTTTTCTTTTTCTCTAGGTTATCAATGGCTGTCTTAATTGTTAGGAATCCTTGAACTTTTAATGTTCTTTCTGGCACAGGGAATGGGGATTGGGAGGGGAAGGCATGAATATATTCCTAAACCTTATTTCCCAGTCAGTAGAACCTTTGTTTGAAGGGCTTTTTACTAAATATATGAGGTTTCCCTGGCTACGATTTTTGGTGCTGAAGCTTATTTCGTCATTTTTCCAATCAGGGGAAATCATGTTTGTGTTACAACTTCCAGATGGTTCATCAAGTTTGAATAAATCATGGCTAATGAACTTTTTTTTCTGCTCACTTTTCAAAAGTGTTTTATACAGGCAGGGTAAAATAGTTGTCTTCATGTTCTCGACTCGGCTGCACTTTGAACTAGATGCGGAACACAATAAGGAAATGTTTCTACAAGAACCCTGGTGAAGCCATTTGTTCTCCACATGCACTCGAGGGAGGACAAACTCAATACCTGAAGTCTGCAAAGACACATTGTTGTCCTGCATCTCCTCTGGCAGTTATGGTCTCAGGGCTCTGTTTTTATTTTTGCAAATCCTTGCTGTGTTTTCTGCATCAGACAGCGATAAATGTTTGTGTGGTTGTTCTCTAGACTGGCAGCTGGGATCTCTGTGAGGCTTATAATTTATTTTTGAGCTCCAGCATTTGACATCTCTGTCTTGTGCAGCATAACAGTATCTTCAAAGGCAGAGGAGTCCCACACCTGCCTCTGCTTTCTCTTGACGTGCAGACGCTCAAATCCTGGAACATGCCTTGGAGCCAGATACTCCAATTATATCCAGACACACCCTGCTAATTAAACAGTGTTGTGACCTTCCTAGTAATTTAGTGTGCAAGCTTTGATTTCCCCCTTGCCTCCCAAGCCTTGTATTTGGATTTAAGTTTATGAGGTGTGGGGTAAGAGCACGTTAACTCTTTGTTTCCCAGAGAAGATGATCTAACTGAAGCTTCAGACATCTCATTTAGACAAGAATTTGGGTGAAAGAGCTGTTTAAAACTGGCGAATAATGTTTTACCTGTTTCTAGGGGTCCTGAAGACACCTGTTTTGAGTATGGTGTTTTCCCTGCTATCCTGAGCTTTCCACTCGACTACCCGTTGAGTCCTCCGAAGATGAGGTTCACGTGCGAGATGTTCCATCCCAACAGTGAGTCTGATGCAGCAGGATGCACAGGGGAGTGGGTTGCTTGTGCACTTTAAAAACAAATTTGTGCAGCAGGAGAGCTGGTGTCCTTCCTGAGGGTGGTTCTCTCCCTTTCCAGCCTTGGCCATGCAGCAGCAGCATTCAGCTGTCCAGTTTTTCTCTGGTTTAGGGTCCTTTTCTGTTAATCACATTACTCCTTGTAAACTTTTTGCTCCTTAACAGTCCAGTAAGGATTCCAAAAAAATTCACTGCCTGGGTATAGTAACTATTGTAACTATTGGATAAAGCTGAATCTACAGCTGAATCTTCTATACATGATGTGAGACTTAGTGAATTAATACAGGCTCTTTTCAGTCATAGAATCATAGAATAGACTGGGTTGGAAGTGACCTATCAGAATCATCGAGTCCAACTCCTGGCCCTGTGCAGGACACCCCAAGAACCACACCATGTGCCTGAGAACGTGGTCCATATGCTTCTTTAGCTCAGTCTTGCTCTGTGGCTTGTATTTAGGTAGTTTGGTGTTATTTTAATGAGTGAAAAGTTGTTCATGTTCACCAAAGTGTGGGTGCAGCTTCATCAGGCAGCATGAAGTCACAGGTTTGTTTAACATTTCTGGTGGGATCTTTCTGAAATACAGAGTGCTCTGTCCAAGCAGACGACACATTTGCTGGGCATTTAATATTAAGACTTTGCTGACCTTTGCTCTGCAATTCTGATTCCACTTGTACTCCATGATCACAGAGATCTTTTCCAACCAATATTATCTTAAGAGTCTTCAGTGGAAGTAATTGCAGTAACAAGAAGTACAGCTAACAGGTTTGAGCCTTGGACATGAAAAAAACCATAAACTCCCCCTTTGCAGCCTGGAGCACTGCCTTCTGGCATCAGCCTTGAAATTCTGTGTAAAATCATTGCTTATGACATCTTCTGAATCAACATGGATTCTGTAAAGGTTGTTTGTCATCACCCAGGTTTGGTGGGCTGCATCTGTGTTCTAGGCTGTTAGGTCTCTGCCACTTGGGAGCAATAAAAGGCAAATGCTGCCCTCCTGCCTAATGCTTCCTCTCCAGCTGATGTTCCCACATTTGCAAAACACAAGTCGTAACTTCAGCTGGGAATCAATTTATTTCATCCTATTCCAAGGAGTTTTGCAATTTTGTGAAGTTGTTCTGTTCTTCCCTTCTGGAAGCACCGCTCGTGCAGGTTCTTGCCCATTTAATCCACATCTTTCTGTTCTCCTGGGAAGACACACCTGCATGTCACAGGGTGGAAATGTGTGGACATGCCTAAGGCAGTGTGGCATCACCTCTGGAGCTCTGGTGTCCACAGCAGGGCAGCATTTGGCACTTGGAAGCAGTGTGGCCACATCGGCACCTTGCTCCAGCTGGACTAATTCACCCAAAATTCTTGCCAGGACTGGTCTCCGTGAGCAAATCCGTGCCCACACAATGCTCTGCAGCTCCCGCTGGGGCCTTGCCTTGAGGTTTGCTGCTGGCAGCTACGTTGTGTGCAGCATTGCCAGGAAGAGTGGGGTGCAGAGAAGCACAAACTGCCTGACTCTGTGTTACAGGGTGGCTTTACATATGGGTGTTTCTTCCATGTGGTTAACTGGAGCATACTAGGGGGTCAGCTCAGTTCTTTAAAACTCTGGGTCTTGTAAGTCTGAAGTTTAGATCACCTGAAGTAGGCACTTGAGTCTTTCTTCTCAGCTGGGGTTGTGCTGGGCTGATTCTACCCAGAAAGCCTGCAGCTCTGCTTTTTCTGTTCCTTAAGTGCCTGTTCATCCTACTGTGAGAAATTGCAAGGAAAACATTTAAAAAGTCTGCTGTGTTCCCTCATCATTGCAGTTTATGTTATGTGAAGGGGGAATCAAAACACCTCTGAACTATCTTCTCTTAAATTAAAATGACCTTCTTGGATGCTCTGGTGAAGGCAACTTCAAAGTAGTGATTAGTGGCAGTGCTTGCATTAGCACTGAGCGACGACATGGAAGGATCATAGGATCGTCAGGGGGGATTGGAAGGGATTGTTGGAAGGGACCTGAAAGCCCATGTCATTCCAACACCGTGCCATGGGCAGGGACACCTTCCCCTAGACCAGGTTGCTCCAAGCCCCATCCAACCTGGCATTGGACACTTCCAGGGAGGCGCAGCCACAGCTTCTCTGGGCAACCTGTGCCAGGGCCTCACCACCCTCACAGGAAAGAATTTCTTCCCAATATCCCAATTCTTCCCTAACCCTGCCCTCTGGCAGTGGGAAGCCATTCCCCCTCGTCCTGTCCAGGCCCTTGTCCAAAATCCCTCTTCAGCTCTCTTGGAGCCCCTTCAGGCACTCCAAGGCCTCCCCAGAGCCTTTTCTTCTTCAGGCTGAACACCCCCAGCTCTCCCAGGCTGTCTCCAGAGCAGAGGGGCTCCAGCCCTCAGAGCATCTCTGTGGCCACCTTTGGACGTGTTCTAGCAGCTCCACATCCTTCTGATGTTGAGGTCCCCAGAGCTGGAGGCAGCACTGCAGGTGAGGTCTCACCTGAGCGGAGAGGGAGAAGATGAGTATGTCTTCCTGGAATCAGCCTTTGCCATCTTGACTGTGCCGCTGTGTTCCTGCTGTTTGAAATGAGGCCCTGCACAGAAACAGGAGAGTCACTTACAGTGAAGCACCTTCTGCCAGTGGGTTCCTAACTTGCAAGAAGTGCTGATTTAGCACCTGCTGTTTCCTCCTCTTCCAAGGACAGCTAGACCGGCTCCAGTCCCCAGCCTGGGGCTGCAGGAGGGGATGTAAATAAAAGTCTTCCACAGAGCTTACGTGTCACAGGCTTGTGCAGACATAGCTGGGTGAATGGAAGGAGCTGGAAATGAGCACAGCTGCTTCCAGCGGTCATTCCCGCTTCGTTTTGTCTTGCTTCCCTGGCAGTGGCACAGGTTTGGTCACCTGAGGAATTGAAGCACTTAAAGTACTTGGCTAAAGTTGTCCTTCCTTGGGAGGCTGCAGAATTAGGCCATGTTGCTAGAGCAGTGTTTCCAACTGTATTCTCTTTGTGTTTCCTCTTCAACCTTTGTTTGGTTTATTACCAAGTCAGTGGAGTCCAGTCTCTGTTAAGACAAATTGTACTGTTGCAGACACTTTGCTTGTGCTAAAGGTGTAGAGGGGAAGATGCCTGAAACTTTTAATTCATAGGTTTCCTTGTTTCCCGTGCTTTAATGCAGCTGAGCTTTAAGCAAAATGGTAAAAAAAAAAAAAAAGTTGTGGGAATTCTTCTGATTGCATATCAGTAATGTTCAAAATAAGATCAGTTCTATTCTTTATGATATATTTATGTTATGGTTTTTAGCACAACACTTTATTTTTTATCACACTTATGTTTATAGCGTATTTAACGTAACACTTTTCCCTCCTTTGCTTAATTATTTTCACAGTCACGGTCCAGTGGAGGACTCCAGTGTGTGTTCAGTGCATTCAGTTCCATTTAAGTAGGACTGGTTACCTGCTTGGAACTGTGTCTGTGCATAAATCCGTGCCTTATTCCACCAGGCTACATCTATTATGTTTCCCATGGAGCCTGTCACTGGTTATTAAATGACACGAGTGCTCCCAGAAGATTTCTGTTGGGGAAGGACTTTGTTAGATTTGCTTAAAAATTTTTGTCTTTCGGATTTTGTCCCCTCTTGCCTTTGGAAGGGGAAGTTTAAAACTGGGTTTGGCCTCAGTCAATACAAAGGCTAAAGATCTGGAGAAGCCAAGTGTTTCCACTGAGTAACAACCAATCCTCTATACTTCTTGCTCAGTTTACCCAGATGGGAGAGTCTGCATCTCTATCCTTCATGCTCCCGGGGATGATCCCATGGGATACGAGAGCAGCGCAGAGCGGTGGAGTCCCGTGCAGAGCGTGGAGAAGATCCTCCTGTCGGTTGTCAGCATGCTGGCAGGTGAGCAGTGCTGTTCTCTCAGCAGGTCCTGAGTCAGCTGGAGCTGCCTCTTGCTGCTTGCTTTGTTAAGTGAGCAAAGCACATGTAAAGCTGCTCAGCAGCAACTACAGTTCTTAAAGCCTTGTTATTTATTTATTAATAAACCAGTTTTCTGAAAAGAATTGGAAAAAAATGCGACTGAATCAGTAACCAGGTGTTCCCAGCAAGGCTTTCCTTCCAGGTTGGCAGCAACCGAGCTGGTGGCGCTGGTCAGATGGTTCCAGAGGCTCAGCTGGTTCCCTGCTCCTGGACAAAAGCTTCTTTGTATTTGCTGTGGTGTCCGTTCAGCTCTTAAAGCTGTTGTTGGATTTGGCTTTGGCAGCTGGAGTGTTGCCAGATCTAACCAGTACAGTAAGCTGGAGCCCATGGCCTCTGTGATTCAGAAGCCAGCACCCTCCATTTCTCTTTGTTATTCCTGGCCTGGGAATGTGCCCCACTCTGCCATCTCTGGTTCAGGGGAAGGCTTCCTGAGATGAGACCTGGGGTGAAAAACTCTTTGTGCAGCCTTTTAAATGTTTTTTCCTAAATCCAGTGAGGGCCGTGGATCAGCTCTGTCACGTACAGCTCCCTGAAAGATGGATCCTTTCCCACATAGTGGACAGAGCCACTGAACTGCCTGAAGAGGGCAGAGCCGTGTCCCTTAGAATTGGCTTTGAAGGATAAATGGGTTTAGAAGCAGCAAAGCTGATCAAAGGGCAAGCAGCAGATTCCTACGTGGGACTGTTTTAGCTTTGGAATAGTAACCTGCTGATGGGAAGCTGTGCAGGCAAACAGTACCTTGCTGGGCTTCCCATGGCCTCGAAGAGCTTGGTTTGTGGTGCAGCCTTACCTAGACTGGTAAGTGCAGGAGTCAACATGGTCTCATTCTCTGCCTGTGCATCCTGTTTTCCCATGGCTTTTGGAGTAATTAGGCTAAAACATCAGCTTCTTTCAGGCTGCTGGCCAACTCTCAGCTCTGGCTCTGCAGGTAGCATAAGCCCAAGTTTGCTAGACTGGGTGACCTGCACACCTACTGGTTTTTACAGGTGGACCATCTCATGTTGAGAAGGATGTGAGCCTGAGATGCCTGCCATGAACTGGGCCAGAGTGGGTTTGGACTAGTGTGTGAAGGGAAATGGGCAGTGTGTGTTCTGTCTCAGTGCCTCGTGTAATCCTGGGACAGTGTCCTGCTGTAGGCTGCCCACAAACCTGATAAGTCCTGTGTTTCCACTTACCTCTTTTCTAATGGGGAGCCCCCCTGACCCCAGCACTTCATGTGCTTTCTAAAGTGCTCCGAAATCCTCAGATGAGGGATGTTGCAGAAATGAAAGCATTCTCTGGGTTTCCTTGGTTTGTTTTGTTGTTTTTTAATAGAACAAGCCATCTCAGTGAGTGACGGAGCCTGTTTGGGTGGCCTGGTTGTGGGGGCTTTGTGTCTGGGAAGCTGCAGAACCAGGAAAGAACATTTTGCAGGGAGCAACGTGCGGTTTGAAAACCCCTTGACGGCGCTGGGGGTGCCCCATTGTGTTGGCCATGTGCTTGGTGGGGCTCTGCTGCTGAGAGCACAAACAAAAGGAAGTCCTTTTCCTCTGCCACTTGTTTCTCTCCTAAACTCGACCTTGCTGTGATATCCTTTCTCTTGTGGTCAGTTAAATCAGAGCTGTTTGGGAATCTGGGAGCTATCACTGGGTGTTCTTTAGTGGTGTTTCTGTAGTCCCAAGGAGGAGAAGTGTGTCAAAGCCTCGGGGGAGTGGCATTCTTGAAGAAGAAAGAAGGTCTTGTTCCATTGCCCACTTACCTTTCAGTCTTTCTCGTTTCAGAGCCAAATGATGAAAGTGGAGCCAACGTAGACGCCTCCAAGATGTGGCGGGAAGACAGAGAACAATTTAACAAAATTGCCAAGCAGATTGTGCAGAAGTCACTCGGACTTTAAGCTCACAGAGAGACTGAAGTGTTTTGTATTTCTCTCCACCTGGAAACGAGCAGTGCTCAGTGCTGGTACCAAAAAGGAAAACTTTGTAAAACTATTGGCCTAGTTCTTATCATTTGTTATTTATTTACCATCTCTTTTCTTCCGCTGCTCCAGAGAAGCCTCTAGTTCACCAAGCTAAACTGTGTGGAAAGGGGATTCAGTGCTAGGGAAAAAATACAGAGACAATGCTGTTTCAAAGGCTGCTTGTTGCTACCTCACTTCGTGGTGTGGAAAGCCTGGAGACCTGGCAATCTGCAGCCCGCCCTCACCCATTTGCTGTTGGAGAGCAGTGCTGGTTTGGGTCAGCTGCTGGAAGAATTAGTTGTGGTTTTTTAGGTAGAATTGCATCTGGAGCAGTAGTAGACAGAAAATAATCTATCCATTTTATGATACTCTCTAGGTTAAGGGCAGCATTTGCAGTCAGATCTGATTTGAAAAGTATAGTTAGCAGGAGAGGCTACAAAGCAAGGTTATAGTTGGGGTGTGTTAGCAAAGAAAGGAACTTTAGAGAGGATGTAGGGAGCTGTGAGGGCTGGCTGGGGATCTGGAAGGTGCTGGTGTTCCCGTGTGACACTGTGAGTTTGTACTGAGCCTTTGAGTCAGTGTTGGCTTAGCAGAAATCCCAAGAGCTGCTTTATTACTCCTTGAAGACACTCAGTTGTAAACTTTACACTCAGTTAGAGGCACAAGGTGTAAAGACTGGATTGTGAAACACTTCGATCCAGGTTCAGCCGGACAGCTCTGTGAGCTCCTCCTCTGGTGACACGTGGCTTTTGAGAGGATTCGGCGCTGCTGGCCTTTGCTGTTACAGCCCAGGTCACCCATTTTCAGGTGAACGAGCGAAGATGAACATGATGAACTTGTTAAAATTACCTGTGACACTCTACGCTGGGTGCTCTTATGTATTAAATAGGAGCCAGAGGAGACAGGGACTGTCTTCTCGAGGATGGTACGATGCGTGTTTTGGACTGCAGTGTTGTAGCCGATATGAAGGGTGCAGGAAAAACCAGCCGATCAGTTCCTAAAACTGCTGAGGGGCCTCTGCTGACCTTTCTGCTTTGCAAGCCAATCTCACGTGTAGGTCCAGATCTTCAATTTACTACAAGCAATAACATGCCCATTGACAGCACACAGAGTCCAACTTTGTTGGCAGCTTTAAACGGGCTAAATTTGAGAAGGGCTGGTTTTCTTTTAATGTGAAGAGCGCATGACGTGGAAGGAGTCGCAGCGTGGAGAAAGCTTTACAGAGGTGATCGTGTGCATGTGCGTGGTACAGCTCGTCAGTGTTTCTGTCTCGCTCTCTGTGGTGCAGATTGCACTGTGCCATCGTTCTGCACCTCTGAAGGGTTTGTATTGCTACGACTTGCTGATTTTTACCTCCTTGTAGAAGTAATTGTTGCTTTGATGTAAGGGTGGGAGGGGGACCGGACATAGCTTGGGAGGCAGAGATGACAAAATAGTGTTGTACCTAACTAGTATTTCAAGGCATACAGGAAAATGTAGCACTTTACACAAACTGGGAGCGTTTTTTGAATTGAAGTGGAGGGAGGATTGCTCCTGGGAGCACTGCAGCCACTTTGGGGAACAACGCTGGAGAGCTGCAAGGGCCACGTGGCCAACAATGGATTCAGCAGACGTGGCAAAAGTGGGGTTTGGTTAAGTGCAGAGTGTTTTATTCATGTGTGCTTGCTCATTATCTTGATTTTATGGTGGGATTTAGTCTGTATACTGAAAATAAAGTGATTATATTTTCTCCTTTCATAGGTGTACGCAAATGTATTGCAGTGGGTGTTTTGTACGGGTAACCACCTGGCCAAGATACTTGCTCCAAAGGAGTGGAAGGGTTTATTCTAACCCAGTTAAAACATGGGGAATACTTCAGGGCAGTGGAAGAGCTGACATGGTTGCTGTTGCTTGGCCTTTCAGGCAAATGTCTTGTCTCTAATGATGGCAATGGGTGGGTAATTCAAAGAAAACTGCAAAAACCTGACAGCGGGCAGATGTGCAGTTTGTTTCTTGCAAAAATCTTGTTATAACCATGTGCCTGGCCTAGGAAGGTCTCGTGAACATGCAACAAGTGAATTTATTTGGAATGTGCTGATATTAGCCCTTGCATTTGAGAAGGACACTTAGATCATAGAATCACTGAATGGTTTGGCTGGGAAGGGACCTTAAAGACCATCTCGTTCCAACCCCCTGCCGTGGGCAGGGACACCTTCCACTAGACCATGTTGCTCAGATGTCCAGTTTCTACTCAGAATTTCCATAGTCCCCAAATCTCTCTGTTTAGAAATAAAATCTTTTTTTTTAAGTGACTGGCATGCAGCAGGCTTGCTGACTCAGGTGTTTGAAGCCACCCAGTGAACATGCCTACCAGGCACTCTTGTAAGTGACAAAATGTAGGCAGAAGTTCACCTCAGAGGACTTGGTGTCGAGGTGAGAACTGTCCTAAGTGGTGGCTGTTTGCTCAGCTGAAACCAGCAGTGAGTGTTTTTCATTGAAAGGAGTTTGTTGTTTGTCATGTTCTTTGAGGAAGAAATTTTTCCCTGTGAGGGTGGTCAGGCCCTGGCACAGGTTGCCCAGAGAAACTGTGGCTTCCCCATCCCTGGAAGTGTCCAAGGCCAGGTTGGACAGGGCTTGGAGCAACCTGGGCTAGTGGAAGGTGTCCCTGCCCATGGCAGGGGGTTGGAATGACATGGGCTTTATGGTCCCTTCTCACCCAAACCAGTCTAAAATTCTGTGAAAGGATTAAAGGTGGCAGCGTGGTTGGCATGCTAGATTCCCTGTTTTATTTGCAGGAAAGAAAGAAACCTTTATTTTTCTACAGTAAACTGAATCCTTGCATGCAGCACAAGGGTTCAGCTCACACAGTGGAGGTGTGTGGGCTCCTGCTGTGACCAGCCGAGAGGGTCTCACAGTACAGGCACCTTATTGTAGGCAGGGAACACCTGAAAGTTCAAGCTTGTGAAGCTGCCCTGTGGCTCCCAGGATAGACTTCCCTGAAAGGCTTAATCCTCTCCCTTCCTGAAGGAACACGCATATTGGCAGCATGTGCAGTGCTGGCCAGTAGCAACGTTTTTCTGAGCAGTTGCCTTTTTTTGGCCTGAAACACTTACTATAAAACACATTCACTGGGGAGTGTCAGAGCTCTACAGGTGTTACGCATGCAGGTAAAGTATTAAAGATTTTAAAGAATCTCGTTCTCTGGATTATATTTGCTTTAAGGTTTTATATAAAAAAAAACCAAAAAACCAAAACCAAAAAACAACAGAAAACAAACCAACCCCCTTCAACAAAGCTGTAAAAATGCAAGCAACGTCCTCTTTAAAGCCTTTGTATATACACACACATCCACACACACATGCTGTTGTTTTTCCTTGGCAGAGGGGCTGTGTCAGAACACACACAGTGGGTTGTGAGACATCCATTAACTGGGTTGGTGTGCCTGTGTGCAGGCGGGTGGCTCTTTGAAAGTGTGAGAGGCGTTGGAACCACATGAAACGGCTGCAGCTTGGGGGCAGAGCCAGCCCCGGGCTCCCTGCCAGCATTTTTTTTGCCTTTCTGGAGCGATATCATGAATGGAAGGTGGTGAGCTGCCTTGGGATGGGTGAAATAGGGAAGCTCTGCTTCTCAGGAGGGTTCCCTGCTGTCCTCCCAAAGTTGTGTCTTGGTGAGGATGCTCTGTGTGTTTTGCCCCTGTGAGAATGGAAAGAAAAAGCAGCACAGACCTGAAATGTCCGTACCCAGTGCCAGCTGGTGTTGCTTACACTGGGATTGTCTTGGATGTGGGATTGGTGCAGCTTTTAGCTCTAGAAAGGGGCTGGAAGCAGCAGCTTCCCCTGCCCCAGGGGGCTGTGTGTGCTGACTGAGCCAGGGCAGTGGCAGGGATGGAGGTATGAGCATTGGGGGTTCCCACACTACCCTGACGAGAAGTGACACTGGTCACATGCCCTATGTGGCTTCTCTCTCAAATTTCCCTTGGAGGAAGAAGAAAATCATAGAATCACTGCCTTTCAGCTAGTTCAGGGGCTGGAGGAGTGTGAGGAAAGGGATGCTGAGGGTCTTGCTGCCAGCTGGAGGCATAGTTGGGGGTCTCAGAGGGAGGAAAAGGTGAAGGAATCTGGAGAATTCCTCTAGCATCTGAGGGCCTGAGCTTCCAGCCCCAGCGAGGGTTCCTGGTGTCCCCTCTCCTGCAGCCAGGTCCCATCTGATGTCACAGGCACCAAAGTGCTGTGCCAGGCTCTGTGGTGCTGCAGGGATGAAACCCAGCACTGAGGAGGGAATCGCTCAAGCCAGTTAACATTTGGTGGTCCTGCTCGGTGCTCTCGTGGTCCCCTGGGAGCATGGGATGGCTGGGAGGTTTGTGCCTTTCCCAAGACTCCAGCACTGGTGATCTTCCTGTCCATCCCAGCCTGCTGGATCCTGGTCATGCCTCGGCTGCCAGCCCCTCTTCCAGCCTCAGGACAACCAGCCAGGTGGCTTTTGAAGGTGGCTTGCACCCCTCGAGATGGGACTGGGTAGCAGTTGCGATGATGGGACTCGTTAGTATATAATTGATGGTGGTGACACGGGCTGTGGGTTATTACAGGGGAACAGCCGGTGTGAGCAGTGTGTGCATGAGCTCTCAGGAGCAATTTGGGAGCGGGTCTGTCTGGTCATGTCCCTGAAGGGCGTGGAGGGAGATGAGCCAAGTCCTGGCCTGAGTCCCCTTCCTCCATGCATGGGGCATCTTGACCGGGGGATGAGACCGTGGCTCTGTCCCAGCTCTGACAGGGGCCATACAGGGGTTGGCTGGGAAGGGGGGTTCCCTGGGACAGGGCTGAGGAGTGAAGGCAAATGCCCCCACTGGGGCCACCCCTTTGGTGGGTGTGGGGTTGGGTTCAAAGTGGCAAAGATGCAGGATACAACATGCAGGGGGTGGGAGGCACCCACACGCTTGGGTGCAGGGCCTAGCACAGGGAGGCTCTCCACCCATGGCCAGGATGGGAGTTTGTCCCTAAAACAGTTTTCCCCACGCCAAAACAATTTGGTAAATTGAACCCAGTTGGGGTGGCATGGGGATGTTGGGTGAATCGGGGTTTCTTTGCTGAATCTGCCTGGGATGGGCTCACACAGACTCCTCTCCTGCTGTGGTGCTTCACCAGGATCCCTGTCTTCTTCTGCCAGTCAGAAGAATATCCCTTGGAGATCCGATAAGATCTGATCCCGGTCAGGTCCCTCCAGGCTTGGTCAGCAGGTCAGGTGCTGGGGGATCTCACCCTGTGGAACAGGCATGTTTAAGAGATGCCTCCATCTCCAAGCTGATTGTGAACTGCAGAGCTTGTCCCCAGGGATGTCTCGCTTCCCTTGCCATTCATCCTTCTGGGAGCTAGGAAGTGGTGAAACATGTAGTGGACCAGATCAGGGGGATTTGCTGTGATGCAATGTTGGAAGCCTCTGCGGTTCCTTCCTTGAAGTCTCTGGACTTGCTGCGAGGGTGGCTCAGGAGGGGCCTCGCTGAGCTGGAGCTCAGCTTTGCTCACTGATTCTTGCAATGGAGGAGGATGCCAGATGGGCAGGGTGGAGGGCAGGTGTTTTCAAACCCACTTTCCCTGGAGAGGCAATTAGAAGCTGAGTTTTGTCCTTCACCAGATCCTGCTTTGACACAGGAACCTAGGCATGGCCTTAGTGGGAGGGCATGGGTTCAAGAACTGTAGTGACCTCTGAGGGCTCTATATGAAACTTGGCTTTATGAAAACATTGGTATTGTTGGAGAAGCCTCTTGTCCAGACTGTCTCCATCCAGCCTCACTTTTAGCATTTGATGCTTTCAGCATCTGTCCCTTGAACACCCAGTCAGTGACGAGGGGGCACCTGATTTATTTTACCAATTCATTACAATCCCCGTCCAACAAGGCTCATAGGTTGAATTCCCTCTCATATGTTAAATACTTTCTTCTCTGCCCAGAGAAGCTTTGGCTGCCCCATCCCTGGAAGTGTCCAAGGCCATACTGGATGGGGCTTGGAGCAACCTGGTCTAGGGGAAGGTGTCCCTGCCCATGGCAGGGGGGGTGGAATGAGATGAGCTTTAAGTTCCCTTCCAACCCAAACCATTCTGTGATTCTTCTGTAGATACTCCTGTTCCTCCTGTGAGACCCACGGAGAGTGACAAGGGTGATCTCCTTCCCTACCACTTCGAGCCTGGGCTGAGCTTGCCCCTTCCCCACCACAGCCATTGTACTTTGGCTGGTTACAGGAAGCTGGATGTCACCACAGAATGATTTAGGTTGGAAAAGACCTCCAAGATCATGGAGTCCAACCATTAACCCAGCACTGCCGTGTCCCAGTGTCTGAGAATCTTGAGAATGCCCAACAGTGCTGGGGAGCAGGGCAGGAGCTGCAGTGCATGGGGTAACCACTCTGAGGATGCTGCCTCTGTTTCTGTGCTAGTGGAGACCAGGCTCCAAGGACTGGATGGGAGGCACCTCGGCACGGGAACCACATCCCCACCGGCATCTGCACAGCTCCGAGCACAGGGGCCCGTGGTGCTGCATATGGAGTGACTGGGCAGCAGCATTGCACTGGAAGAACTGCCCTGAAGAAAGTCTTGGAAAACAATAGCAATTGTTCTGTGCCTTTGTTCCCTTCCGTCCCCGGATGTCGGAGGAGATGGAGCTGCGCTCGGCTGCCGGCGGGTGGGCAGAGCGAGCGTGGCTGCCTGTGCTCCCGCCGGGGACCCGGGGAGCCCTCCGAGCCCGCCGCCCGCTCTGCCGCCCGCCGCCGCCCGGTCCCGCCAGCGCCTCCAGAGCCCGAATCATCGCTCGGGTAATAATTAAAGCTTGACACTGTCGTATAAGCGAGCGACAAAACTGGCTGTGATTCTCTGTGTCAGGGGGCAGGAGGTTTCCTTACGGCTGCAGAGCAAAATGATGCTAAAGCTGCTGTTCTTCACCGCAGGGACCTCGGCCTGCCCATGGTCCGGGCAAGAGGGAGGACCTGGCCCCAGATTTGCTGCCAGCACTGGGAAGAGGCTTGTGATGCCCACACCATTCCCTAATGCCCCAGGCAGTCTGAGATGGACTTCTGGGAGAGAAGGTGCTGACTGGTCCCTAAACAGGGAGCCATGGGATCACTTTGGTCCAAGCAGCGCCATGCTTCCCATTTTCTATCCCTGCTGGTCCTCAATGGGCCCAAGCATGTAGGGGCAAATCCCTGGGTTTCCCTGCTGTGGCTCTTTGTGCCGCTTACCACCATCTGCCTGTTGTGAGTGCCTGCTCACTGCCACTGACCAAAGGGCTACAAGCAAACGTGGAGAAGGGTTTCCCCCAGCACTGCCAAGGGAGATTCCTCTCCCCCTGCCAGAGCCAGCCCCTGGGGTTCAGGCGTTACCCCAAGGCAGCCTGCAGAGAGAGATCACAGATCACAGAATCACAGAATGGTTTGTGTTGGAAGGGACATTAAAGTTCATCTCGTTACAACGCCCTGCCATGGGCAGAGACACCTTCCACTAGATCGGGTTGCTCCAAGTCCTATCCAGCTTGGCTTTGAGCACCTCCAGGGATGGGGAGTCCACAATATCTCTTGACAACACTTAGCACAGGGCACTTGTCATGGGGTTTGCTTGGCACAGCTGACAGTTCCCCATGCAGGGCCCTCAGGTGTGTGTGTTCAGCCTGATGAGCTGCTGCTCCTGATGCAGGAAGGCTCAAATGTTTCCAAACTCTACCTGCTTTGCACAATCCCACGACCTTGGGACAAGAGCTGCTGCTGAAGGAGCACAGAGCACAGGCAGTAAACATGAAACAGGAGTGCTGCCTCCTTCCCCTTGGCCTCCAGAACGCTGTTTGTTCCCTTTGCGGAGAGATCTCAGCTGACCTCAAAGCCAAGCAGAGCTTTCCCATTGCAGGTGGAATAGGGAGTGCAGGTCACACCAAGTGACATGTGAGTCCCTCTCCTGCTCTTTTGCCTCCATGTAGACTGGGGACCTATAAAAAATAACCATTTCTATAGTTGGTGTGCTCATGGTTTCCTGGGTTGGATGCCCTCCATCTATGGGGAGCTGCCTTACTGAAAAGTGGTGAGTCTGGGTGTCCTGTGGCTGCAGGGAGGTGACTTGGCCTCTTCAACAGGTTTGGGCACACTGAGGGAAGGTGGCAAAAATTAGAACAACCATGTCACCGAGGAACAGGCAGTAGTGAAGAGCTGTTGATCACACGCAGGAGGCGAGGGGGGATGCAGCTGCAGGGTGCTGCACAGCCCTATCCGGAACAGCTCCGGTGCAGAAGCACGGTCACAAAGCCTGTCTTTTCCCTTGTACTGGCGAAAGTTAAGTGTCTGCTTTTTGGAGCCCTTTCAGAGCCCGCCAGCTCAGCTGCCATGTGTCCTCCAAATGCAGGACAGGACTCTCAGCTTGCTTCTGGCTGCCTGGGCAGGGACATGGGCTGCAACCCGCTGCCTGCTGCCATGGCAAAGCCAGGGAGCCCTGCCAGGGGCTCCCAACTCCTTCATTCCCTGGGGCTGGCAGTGGATGTGTGGACGCAGAGGGCTCTGGGATGTGAGCGATGCTGGTGGCTCACCGCTGCCCGGCAGGGATTGCTCCCAAAGGCAGCTCCGTGCTGGGAAGCTGGCAGCAGGACTTGCTGTGTTGGGGTGGCTTTGTGCTTTTTTTTGGTGGTTTTCCTAAAAACGGTGCCTTTTGCAATCCTCCCAGTGCTTCACAAAACTTTTCCTGGCAGAACCTCTCGAAAACTTCTGGGAATTCAGCTTTTGAAAGGCATTGGGGTCAAAGACATTTACACTTCTGTACAACGCTGACAGGTTTCCTGGTGCGAATATTTCTTGCCGGAACTCCACTTTATGCTGGTGGGTTGGACTCAGGGAGCTGAAGTTGCTCCAGGAAACAAAGGGAAAAATTTCAGCCTGGGAGAAAGGGCAGAGGTGATGAGGGAGGAACCTTGGAAACGGCTGAGGATGGAGACCTCATCCTGCCATCCTGGGTAAGCTGTTCCATTTGTTCAGCCCAAACTGTGATATGCGGAACTGCGATCTGGGATGTCACTCTGGGAACAGTTCCCCCCATCCCCTTCATAACTGATCCCAAAGGGCTGATCCCCACCCTGCTGCTCAGGTGAGACTGGCTCCGTGTGCTCATTGCTGACCTCCAGCTCCATCCCCATGGGTGTGTGTGTGGCAGGCTCCACTGGCCCTGCCAGTGCGGGCAGGAGGGCAGACACAGGTTGGGGACAGCACAGGATGGGTATTTGTCAGTAGGTTACTTATGGGGTCCCTCAAAGCTTTGCCCTGTAAGCACACTGTGTTTCAGAGAGAAATACTTGATGGTCTTAGAGGTCTTTTCCAACTTAAAGGATTCTCTGATTTCCTACAGATGTCAGGAATAAAGACTGAAATGAATAAGGCATGAGGCCCTGAAACATGACTTTGTGTCTGCAAATAATAAGGAATGAGTTACAGCCTTGGAAGAGCAGGAATGCTCCCCGTGTGCAGGGTCCAGCCTGTCCCTGGCGTCGAGGAGGTGCCCTCCTTGCACTGTCCCCTGCGTGAAAGCTCTGCTTGGAACAGATTGCCTACAGATGGGTTTCTCAACCTTTCCTAACACAGGGATGGCCAAACCTTTTTGGTGAAAATCCAAGGACCATTTTGTTCGGAGCCGCCACATGGTTTTATTTACACCCCATGCGAATTAGGCAAACGACTCACTGTTTGTCTCTTTTATTTCATCCCCTCGTGCTGGCTTCTGCACATAGGAATGTGTGCCTGGGTGCTTAAGGAACTATTCTGCAGACCACTTCCTACTGTCCTTGGGACACAGAGCAGGTCCTGGACCTAACGTGACAGCAGGCAGCAATGTGTCCCTGTCCTTACTTCACACAACAGCTCGGTTCCCCTAGCAGGGAGGAAAGTGCTGGGCACTGCCTGAGCCTCTCCACCATCATCTGCCATGCCAGCATCCCCAGCCCAAGGATGGGAAAAGCCCTTGAGGACCATCAACATCCCTGTCCTCACCAGGAGGCTGTTCATTAATGTGGCTGAAGAGCAGACTGAGCCCACCATGTCCTCCGTGGTCATCGATGGGGGCTTTGGTTCCCCCACCTCCTGCCTGAAAGTCCACAGATCTCCCTGCTTCTGGAGGGGACAGCCAGGGCTGTGTCCTTGGCTCTGGAGACGTTCCCACCAAATGTTTTTTTGGACAAGAAAGCACTCAAAGGTGCCTGCATCCTCTTTGGAAAAACAGTCACCCTGGAATCTCTGGCAGGACTTTGCCTCCCTCCCTGGACCCTTGCAGAGCCTTGGCAGGAGTCTTCCCCAAATCCATCCTCTGCTCGGGGCGGTGCTGCCAGCTCCCAAAGCCACGCTTAACTTGACACATGTGTGCGGCCCTGGGAGATGTGGTGGCTCTGATTCTCATTTGTGCCAACCTGACGGGGGCTTCCCCTCCAACATACCCAGCTCTCTGCCAGACAGGCCCGGGATGCCTGTCCCCATCTTCCCACGGCTTGGGGTCCCAGTGGGGTGGCTGCTGCCGGTCCTGATCCTGGCAGCTGTCCCCAAAGCTGTGGGGAGCATCAGGAAGGGCTGAGCCTGTCAGGGAAGGTGGGATGGTTTGTGCCTCCTGCATCCCTTGTGGTCACCTCCAGCAGCTCACATTCAGGACCCCCAGCTGCCATTCAGGACCCCTGGCTGCCACTCAGGGCCCCCAGCTGCCATTCAGGACCCCCAGCTGCCACTCAGGACCCTCAGCTGCCACTCAGGACCCCCAGCTGCCATTCAGGACCCTCAGCTGCAGTGCGGGACACCCAGGTTTGGTTGTGGCTGTGCCACTGAACACCATGGCCAGCATGAGGATGAGGGTGGTGGGGAGCCAGTGGTGCGTCACCTCTGCAGCTCTCTCTGCAGCGAGGTTAAGCTCTGCTTAAACTCTGATCCTGGTAGAGCCCTAATTTGGGGGATGCCCAAAGGGAGGCTTTTTGGAGAGAAAGAGCTCCATGCAGCCCTTTTTGGGCGACTGGACAAGCACACAGCCACTCTCCAGGCTCTGAGCCAGAGGCACCGACATTCTGGAGTCCTGGGGTTTGGTACAGCTTCTCTCAGGATTTGGGATCGAGGTGCAGGGTGCTGCATGCCACCATGGGGTGCACCCCTTGGGCTGCACCCTCGCAGCCCCAGCACAGCAGGTTTTGGGGTGTGGGCAGAACACGGCCATGGGTCCAGCTCCGCCTGATCCTCGCTGACGAAACCCCCAGTTTGCGACACAGTTTTTGGCGTTGGGTCCTGGCCATCCGCTTTCTATTCCAGCACTCGCCTTGCAGGAAGGCTTTGGGGACGGGGGGGTGGGAGCCTGTTTCAATTGTTTGGGGAATGGAAGTGACTTGTTCTGCGGCTGGAGGAGCCCAGCAGAGCTCGCTGCGTGCAGGGAGTTTTTCCACTGCTGTTGCTCCCATTGGAACAGCGGAACCTTGAGGGCTTCCCAACTGGTGGCGTTCTGGCGGCAGGGCCGGTTCTGGTGGCTGGCCCGTGGGATGGAGCCTTGCCTGAGGCACAGGCTGTGCATCACTTACAGGCTGTGCACCACTACATCAGGACCGTTTTGGGGGGAAATATGCATTTTGTGGGGTCTGGCTTATTTTTGGGCACGGTGGAGTGGTCTGGAGGAGTCAGAGGGTCTCTCATCCAGTACAGGCTGGGATTGTGCTGCCAGAAAAACAAGGCATTTAGGGGCAGGAGGTTCGCACCTCGGTGTCTCCAGGCAGGGGTGAATCTCCCACCTACTCCCATGTGAGCCCGGAAAAATGAATCACCAAAAATGAAGGGAAGCAAAGAAAGAAAGCAAAAAATAATGATTAAAAAATCCCTCCCCAAAGCCGCCTTCCAGAGGGTTGGGCAAAAGATAAAAGCTCTCGGAGGAGCCGGGACTCCTCCTCTCCCACCGCCGACCTCTCATTTAAATGTCTGTGCGGAGGCTGCAGCCGGCACTGCCTCGGCAGCCGCCCCAAGGGACCCCCGCCAGCCCCCGCCCGCCATCCCAGCCCTGCCCCCGGGGGTGATGCCCACGCAAGGCAACGGCAGAGCCGAGGCTTAGAAGCCTGAGGTGACAAATCCCCAAGGAGGACGGATCGGTACTGGGGTGCTCCGGGGAGTCCCACCACGGAGCATGCGAGAGCCCCCGGGGAGCTGAGCCGAGCAGCGCCTGCCGGGGCAGGAAGGAGTGGACAGCAGGGGTGTCCCGGTGGATGGACCCCCTGAGACCAGCCCCCCCGATGTCGGCTCCACTGCTGCTCTGGGTCATCCTCCTCCGCTGGGCCAGCGGTGGGGGCTTCATCCGAGGGGGCAGGACGTGGCAGCACTGCACAGGTAGGAGCGAAGGGCAGGGGGTGGGTGGGCTGCACACCGAGAGGGGGGTGTCAAGACAGGTGTTAGCCCTGCTGGGAAACGTGCTCCCATGGATGGGGTGTTCCCCGCACTGACACGGCAGACCCCTGAAGATGTGCTCTGTTTTGGGGGGCATGCCTCAGGTGGGTCAGCCTCTCACTGGCAGCCCAGCCCCAGGATTCCAGCGCCCAGGAGCCTGTTATGCCTCAGGTGCTGCAGCTTCCAGCACTCTGCCAGCACCCATGGACAGCGGGTAGTGGGATCATTCCTGCATCTGCAGCCCCCACCAGCAACCCTCTCGGAGCTGTGGAGAGACCTGTGTGCCTGTCCCTACGGCACAAGCATTGTCCCAAGGTCTGCTGGCCCTGGGGACAACATGAGAGGGGAAGGGCTGGAAAGAGGAGAAGTGAGCCATGAAGTCCCCTTGGAAAGTCCCTCCTGCCCAGACTCTCCTGCGCTCTGACAGGCACAATCTGCACCCTCTGGGAGTAAATGTCTCTGTCCCACTGCCCCCAGCCAAGGAGCTGGCAGCTCCAATGGTATTTCCAAGAGGAGCCTGAGCTGAAGGGGATCCCCATGCCCTGGCTCTGCCATCCCATCCCCATCCCTGTGCTGTGTAGGCAGTGAAACCTGAGCTCAGTTTTTGGGGCTGCTTGGGCCCAGGCTCTGTATGTTTGGGGTTTGTCCCAGTTTGATGGTGCCTGTATTTGCATTTTATTACAGCACAGATGATGTGAGAAGGACAACTGGGAGAGATTGGAGAGTTTCTGCCCACTGCCTCTTTCCTGAGGTGCTCGAGTCTCTCTGGGAATGTCCCTGCCAGGGATGTCAAGGCTGAGGACCCCAGGACAAGGTGCCCTGGCACCACATGCGCTGCCCAAGCTGGGCTGGAGCACCCCAGCTGCTCTCCCAGCCTTAGCAGTGCCAGACATGGGAGACAGACAGGGATGCACATCTTTGGGTTTAGAGATTTGGGTTTGGTTTTAGGACTTGGTCCCTTCCTGGCCCGCAGCCTCCAGCCCCACCTGAGCTGTGTCCCGGCTCATCCCCACCACCCCAGGGGCAGTTGAGGACTCCTAAACCCCCCTGCAAATCCAAGCCTGAATTCAGCTTGTACTTTTTGCTGGGGAAAATGGAAACTGGCCATTCCAAGAGTGGTGCGTTTCTGAAATAAGCCGTTCGAGTTAAACCTCCCCCAACGAGGCTTTGCTTTGGGAGCAGCTTAAACCAGTGGTGGGGCAAGCAGGGGACATGAAGAGTTGCCAGGCTGGGAAAGATCTCACTGATCTCTCTGCTCTGGGCTGAATGAAGCAATATGAGCAGATTCCTCTTTGCTCTGCCCACCTGGAATTGGGCTGGCCAGGGGTGCCAGGAGGAAGCGCTTCCCTTCTCCAGCTGTTTTGGATTCAGATACATGGCCCAGCCTTGCTCCCATCTCCCTCCCTCCCAGCTCTCCCGCTGTGCCCCAGCAGCCGGGATTTATTAGTACAAATTGGAGCTAAAAGCTGAGTCTCAGTGGGGTTGGGATGAAATCAGGGGTATTTTAGTGTAGCCAAGTGCTGCTTCATCCCCTGGGCATCAACGCTCTTCTTTGCAGATGATGCAGGTCTGCCAGGGAAGCATTCAAAAGTAAAAACAGGAGGGTGCCAAGGCCAGGAAGGTCGGAGAAGCCCCCACAGCAGGTACAGCCCCTCCTGCGGCTGCCGGCTCGGGGCTTGCTGAGACATCAGACTGACTGACGGTCACCCTGGCACTGCTCTGTGGGGTGGCACTTTGTGGTGCCCATGCACGGTGTGTTCTCACCGGGGTGATGCCCCGGGGTTGGGCACGTTGTTTTCTTTTCTGGGGAGAGATTAATTATTTGTAATGAGTGGTTTTGGTGCCTGCTGGGGGAGTACGTGTGCGTGTGTGCAATTAGGGCTGGGTTGGGACAGCCTGAACTGGGACTGAGGGGTAGAGCTCTCCCCATGCCCCATAAGCAAGCCCACAGTGTTGGATCCCTGCCTGCTCTCCTGGTTCTGGCTGCAGTTGCTGGTGCCGGTGTATCCCGAGGAAGCTGGGGCTGCCTGGCTGGCAAGTCCCAGCTCCATTGACAGCATTCAGGGC
Source organism: Lepidothrix coronata (assembly GCF_001604755.1). NCBI lineage: Eukaryota > Metazoa > Chordata > Aves > Passeriformes > Pipridae > Lepidothrix > Lepidothrix coronata. Next base: position 803,764 of record NW_016690305.1, read on the forward strand.
TGCATTAGTGGGATGGCTCTGCACACCCGGTGTTCCTGCTGTGGGGATGGAGACGCCAGCCTCGGTCTCTGGAGGGCAAATGTTCCCTCTGGCCCCAAAGCAGGGGCTCGGGGTGGACCCCAGGCAAGGGCCAGCAGGCTACTGGGGCACACTGAGCCATCCTGCTCAGGTGCCATGGGGCACCCCAGCCAGCACAGTGGGGGCCCCATCCCACAGTGGGACAGGGTGGCATGGCTTTCACCGCTGTGACATGCTCCGCTGTCCCTTGGCACAGACCTGCGCCCGTTGGACATCCTCTCGGAGGTGGTGCCGGCCGGAGCGCTGGCCCGCGGCATGCGGGTGTTCCAGGTGCAGGGGCTGCGCGGCTTCCAGCTCGCCGCCTCGCGGCCCCGCGCCCTGGGCTTCCCCGCCTCCCGGCTCTTCATCCACTGCGACCGCTTCCCCGAGGAGTTCTCCATCATCGTCACGCTGAGGGTGCTCGGCGTCCCCGCCAAGGTGAGCGCGGCCGGGCGGGCACAGCGCGGGCACAGGGTGGGCACAGCGCGGGCACAGCGCGGGCACAGGGCGGGCACAGGGCGGGCACAGGGCGGGCACAGCGCAGCCCCGCAGCCCGCTGCAGGCAGGCAGGCAGGCGTGAGCCCGTGCCCTCCCGCAGAGGAACGAGTACATCTTCACGCTGATGGCGGAGGAGAGCCCCGGCGTGCTGGTGGGGCTGCGCTACGCCCCCGACAAGCTCCACTTCCTCTTCTGGAGCCAGGAGCGCGCCGGCGGCTGGCAGACCCGCGTCACCTTCCCCAACGTCTCCCTCTCCGACGGCCAGTGGCACACGCTCGTCCTGGCTGTCTCCGGCCAGTCCTTCTCCCTGACGGTGGACTGCAGCATCCCCAAGGATGTGTAGGTTGGGGGCAGCGGCGGGGGGTTCAGAAGGGTGGGCGGGGTGGTGTTCCTCCACCAGCATCTCCCAGGGCCATCAGTAGATGCCATGAAATTGTCCCTGCCTTTTCTCTGCCCATCCTCAGCGTGGTGGAGACGCCGTTTCCAGCCTCGCTGTCGGTGAGGAGAGCCAGCTTCTACCTGGGCAACAGGCGGAGAAGGAAAGGCGTGTTCACGGTAGGTGACCCATGGTGTGGGGTGCCCACGGGTGCCCGGGGGTGCTCGTGGCTGGCCGTGGGGTGACCCACAGCCCCCTCTCAGCCCCCTAGAGTGGCAGGGCAGGAAGCAGAGGTAGCTGTGGGTCCTTGTGGAGGCAGTGAAAGGCAGCTGCAGCTCTGAGCCCCATGTCAATGCTCCCCTCACACCAGCTGTTAGATTGCATGAGCTGGGCATATGGGATTTGATAAATGTGTGTGAATCCCATGGAGACTTCTGCATCCTAGGAGGGAGGGCAATGAGCAGGAGTCGGGCAGAAAATCCTAGGCATGAATCACCTGCAGTTCCCATTCTGTGGTCTTGCTGGACTTGCTCTCCATCCCGCTGCTCCCACTTTCCCAGGGCTTGCTGAGACAGCTTGTCCTGCTGCCAGGAGCCGATGCCACCCCTCGGATATGCACCACCATGAACTTCAAAGTAGCAACGCTCTCTGTCCCCACTGTCCTCCAGGATGTCCCCATGAAGCCAGCGAGCAACGAGGTGCTCAAATACCCCTACGGTCAGTGCCCCCCAGTGCCTCTGTCGGCCACCCCTGCCTCTGTGAGGAAAGGCCTTTGTGTGTGACAAAACATGGAGCAGGAGCAGGGGGGAAGAAGGTGTCACCAGCACCCTCTGTTTCTCACGGTGTGGGATGGGATCCCTGTCCACAACTCCCCTGGAGAGACAGGGTGCTCCTGCCCGGATCCCTTAGCAGCACTGGGCTCATGTCACTGGCCCCACACAGGCTTTTGCCAGTCTGTGTCTTCCCAGGTTGGTGCTGGGTTGCCATTTCCCCCATTCCCTGGTGCCCATTATCAGGATGAGACCAGGACATCCAACCCTCCTACCTCTCTGTTCCTCCACTGTGTGTGCTAAGAGGCTCCTGCCTCACTCATCTCGTGGCCAGAGACTGACACGAAGGTGACCCTGGGGTCCCGTCCACGCTGCACCAAGCAGGAGAAGACGCAGTTCTGGTTCAACACCTCCCGACGAGGGCTGTACCTCTGCAACGGCAGCACCTGGGTCTCCATGCTGGAAGGTACTGCTGGGGAGGCACTGGCACTCTTTGGGAGGGAGGGAGGGAGGCTCTTGCAGCAGAGCAGGAGCTGACATTTGCCCTTGAGACAACTTTGGGATGGGAATCAGCAGCAGAGTGAGGGGGCCTGCCCCTTGCCCCTCCCCTGCTCGGCCAGGCTTTGCTTTGTTCTCAGTGCCCACACCAGCACTTCCAGAACTGCTCTTGATTCAAGTGCCTCTGTGGTCCATCCACCTTCTTCTTATCCATCTCTCCTGGGGCTTCTCAGGGCAGGATGAGCTCCTGGTCTGTCCAAGCAGGACAGCTCACCCCATGTAGAGCCATGTTCAGGGGGTTGTGCTCCCTGCCATGGGTTCCCAAAGGTTGTGGTGCTCCTGGTGCTGAAGCACTTGTGGGGTGGACAAGGAGGAGCAGAGAGACTCATCAGCTGCCAGAAATACTGGGGCAGCATTGGGAGGGTGGCAGAGGCAGGTCCCCGTATTGTCCTGGCTCTGTTGGGACACTTCGTGAGGAAAACAGTGGGAGCACCAAGCTGAAAAAAACAACCAGAGCCCGGGTGGATGGATGTTATTCAATAATGACATGGATTTCACCCACTGGCACTCTCCCACGCACTCTAGGCGGTTTTCCCAGGATCCCTGGAGAGGACATGGAATATGGGATATGCCATCAGCCAAACCGTGCTTCCCTTCACTCCTCTTCCAGCATTTTTCTTCTGCTGATATCCACTGGGTGGGTTTGGGTGAGCCATTTGCTCCCCACAGGAACTGGCAGTCGCTGGATCCCCTATCCTTCCCTGCCTCTGGAAGTCATCAGTACAGATTGGCACCATGTCCCAGGAGACCTCGTGCTGGGATCTTACTGACCTGTGCCCCTTGGTGCCACCGACACTGGCCCTTCTCCAGTGCCCAGCCATTTGCCTTTGGGGCAACTCTGGAGGTTTCTGCTCCTATTTCTGGTGTTAATTCTGTCTAAGTCTTCTCTAACCTCTCCCAGAGCTCATGCTGACTCCAGCCAGAGCCAGCAACTGGGCAGGGTTGCTGCAGGTGAGTGTGGGCTAACCTGGCTGCTCTCAGCAGCCCAGTGGACTGTAGGTCTCTTCCTCTCCTCCTTGGTCTTTTGAGGATAAATATATCAGAGTGATCAAAACCCATGGCATGGGGTTCTTCCCTGCTCCCAGAGGAGACAGCCCTGCCCTCCACTGGGGAACAGGCAGGGATGGATGGGGCTGGATGTGCTGCCCATCAGGGTGGAGTCAATCCTTTTACCACCCCCTTGGTTTGGCCCTTCACCTCCAGTGACACCAGGACCTTCCCTTCCCCCATAAAGCCCCACACAGCAGCAATTGCCACAAAGCTGGCATGAGGCCTCTCTCCAGCCAAAATTATCTGATTTTAACCTCACCCCTCTTCTTTGTGGTCTCCCAGTCAAGCACAGGCTGGACTATGTGGAGGAATACCAGAACCTGGTGACCAACTCGGAGACGATGGGGATTGAGGTCTTCACCATCCCAAAGGTGGGACTGTTTGCAGCCACAGCCAACCGGGTCACCCCGCCGGGGTCGGCCATCTACAAATGGACCGATGGGAAGTTTGTGCCCTACCAGAACATCCGCACCTACCAAGCTCAGTCCTGGAAGTATTTCACCATTGGGAAGAAGGTGAGTCTGCCTGGAAGGTGCCTCCATGTTTCAGTACATTAAAGTGCAGTTGCCCGACAGTGGCTTCTCTGAAGCCCAGAATCTTGGGCATAGTTTAGGGAGTGAATCTTTCTCTCTTTGGTGGAGTCACACTGATACACATATTCAGCTGACCAAGGTCTCTCCAGGGACTGCCGGCTCATCTGTGGGCTGCCTGCTGTGTTTTACTCTTTTGCTGAGGCACAGCTGCATCCACCCAAGCCATTTCCAGCACCTGATCCTGGCAGAGTAGGTAACTGCATCTCAGAGATCTACCTGTGGTCTTAGAGAGCCATCAGAGCCTGCAGCTCCCTCCCAAGACCCACTGATTTCAACCTCCTGCATTTTTAAGCTCTCATGCTTTTAAATAATTCTGGGACTTCAGAGTCACCTCTCCTCCCCTGGGCAGTCTGCCATGGGACCTGTGAAGAGTATCTGCCTGGTTCCTTTCCCTGGGAAGCTTATCACTTTTGGAGGAGCCCTGGGCAAGGCACCTGCTGAGAGCCAGCTCTGTGCAGGGCTCCTGGGGAGCTGAGATCATTTCCCCTCTGGCATGACCCATTCTGGCTTTGTCACCAGGGTGGCTGCAGGGCTCCTCTGCTGCCAACCACATGCTCCAGGGTACAGAGGGATGGGTACCTCCAGGCTTGGTGTTACCAACAGCCCCGCTGGTTGGATACAAACAGGCCATGTCCTCTGTTGGTGGAAGGAGAACATGATGGTGGGGTCCTGCAGAAAACCCAGTCAGGCCCTGAAAGTGCAGCTGTGTTGCAGTGCTGGCTTTGGGCTGGGAACATGCCTGGCATCCCCAACACTGCTCTCCATCACTCCACTGCACCCTCACAGGCAGCAGATGGGAACTCCCTAGAGTTCTCAAGGTGGTTCCCACCAGCAGATAAACCCAATGCTCAGCACACTTCTGCCCAGAGACGATGGCCAGGGAGGTGTTACACCAGCAGCAGTACAGGTCTGCGCAGTAGCCCAGGTTCCCTGCACACGTTGCAGTTGGGATGCACCTCTGTGGGTGTCAGCACCTTGTTACTGCACCAGGACCTGCTGGTGCTCCGCCAGGATGAGGTGAGGAGCCCTGAGGGCAGCGTGGGCACTCTGTTGGCCCCTGTCAGTGGAGGCCAAGGGATTGCAGACTCCTGAGTTGTGGGGATGGATCCAGGTGTCTCTCTTCCTACTGAAGCTGTTTCTAGAGATGCCCCAAAGGGACTCCCTCGACTGGGGCTCTCAGAGAGAGCAGTGCTGGGGATGCATCTTCCCTGAGGGAACGGGGGGACCCAGCACAACCCTGTCACTGGGGGTGGCTGCTCCTTGGCTGGTGCTAGCAAAGTCCTGCAGGAGGCAGGAGACCTCCCCACTGACTGTTTCCTCCCTGTGGGCTGTGGCCCTGTGCCTCTTTGTGGCCTAAGCTGGGGCAAAACCTCTGCCACTTCATCTGAAAGACACTGGAATGGTGGAGACAGCATGACAGAGGTTGGATGTGCTCCCCACCTTGCGCTTGGCTACCTCTGCTGCACAGCTGTCCCTGACATTTGCCCAGGGGTTTCTTGGTCTGGAAAATGTTTTGTCTCAGGGAATTGTTATCATTATTGTCATTGTTATCATATCTGCGATTTTTCTTCTGAGCCACCTTCTTTACAGGAAGGTTTGGTAGCCTGAACCTCCCTCCCTCCCCAGTCCATTTCATATCCATGCTCCCCATTCCCGAGGCTGGTGAGGCGCAAGCAGACACAGCTCAGCTCTCCCTCCCCTTGTCTAAGAGGCTGTGACTGAGAGTCGTGTCCCTGCCATGCACAAACACCCCCACAGGCCACTGGGTCCCTGTCCCCACTTTGAGTGCACTGTGCTGCTTGGGGACTGCTTAGGGACCCCAGCCTGGGCCACCTTGTTCTACAATAGCCACCTCATCCCTGGTCCCCCATCCCACCTCCCCACGCCCATTCTTGCCCATCCTCCTCTGAGAGGAGAAAATCAAGCTGTCCTGGCTTGTTCCTTTTCAGATCTTCCTAGCAGTGGCGAATTTTGAGCAGAATGAGAGGGGTCAGGAGTTCTCTGTAATATACAAGTGGAGCCGCAGGAAAGCGAAATTCATCACGTACCAGCGGATCACCACGCACAGCGCCAGGGACTGGGAGGCCTTTGTCATTGAGGGAGAGGCTTTCCTCGCTGTGGTCAACCACAGAGAAGGTACCCAGCCCTCATATTCCCTACAGGCCCTGGGGTGACATCTGGGACCATGACAAGTGCCCCGCCACAGGTACCTGCTCAGAGCATCCTCCGGTTGCTGTGGAAACCCCGCGGCTCCCTGTGCATCCTCTGCTGGAGCAGAGTGCAGGGCAAAGCCAGGGAGATGTGCACGCAGCTGGGAGCGTGGTGTCCTTCAGGAAGCCCGAAGCCATGCAGACCCTCCCATTATAGGGGAGAAGAGTGTTTGGGGAAGTGGCTGATGCAGTCCCCCTCTGGGTTTCTGGCAGCAGAAGACAAGGACAAGAGTGGGGACAGTGTCTGTGCTGAATCTCTCTGCTTCTTTTCATTTTTATCCCCAGTGCTACGTAACCTGGTAGCACCCCAGGCTGAGCCTTTTGCACATGGGAAACTGAGGGAACCTGAGTGAGAGCCTGCTGACATCCCTCCCTCCCTCCCCAGGCACCCTGCAGACATGATCCAGCCTTGTTCCCCTTCCCAGGCCCTGGGAGTAGTTCTGTGCTGGGACATGCACTCCTCAGCATGGAGGGATGAATGGGTCGATAGCACAGCCCTGGCTCTCCAGGATGCTCCCAGCTGGGTTCAAAACACTCAGCTAATGGGCTCTCTCCCTGCCATCAGGGCTGGCTCCAGGGAAATCAGCTCCTCTGGCACCAGGCTCGGAGCTGGTGGCAGGTTCCTTGGGCACCTGTGAGCTGGGCTGGAAACTCCACGTGTCACCTGTTGGACCCCACCATGGCCAGTTTGGATGAGACCTATTCCCATGGCATTGTGGTCCCTCCAGCAGACATGCACGCAGGGGTTAAGACCATCATGGCTAAGCCAACCTGGGGATGTTTCCCTTGGAGGCAGCGAAGAGCTGCCACTTATCCATGTGGCCATTCCTACACACTCTCCCTGCAGCCTTTCCTGCCCAAGTCCCTTCTGCTGCAATGAGGATTTAAAGCCAGCTGGGTCCCACACAGGTGTGAGGTCGAGATGCTCGAGCAGAGCCCAGGAGCTGGATGGAGCACATGCTCTGGTGCTGGGGGGCAGCCCACGATGCTGGGAGCTGAGGGACATGGCTGGGACTGGCCCCACCACACAGAGCCACCCCGTGGGACAGCCAGCAGAACTTGGCTGCCCTGGGACGCTGGCACGGTGCCTCTGGGCTACTGCTGCTGTGGGGACATGGCACCCACCTGTCCCTCCTCTGCCAGGGCTGCCACAAAGCTGCCACCGTACGCTCAGGACAAGCTGCTGGTGTGTGCCATGGGATGGAGGCTCTAGGTAGGGATAGAGGCTCTAGGTATAGGTGGAGCCTCTAGACAGGAATGGAAGCTCTGGTTAGGGATGGAGGTTCTAGGAAGGGGTTGAGGCTCTAGACGGGAATGGAGACACGAGATAGGGGTGGAGGCTGTAGAATCTCTTCAGCTACTTCTTGGGCAACAACAGGTGACATGCTGGCAAAAATTCACGTGGCTGAACCTGTTTCTTAGACAAGCCAGGTATCCCTTTCCCTCATGGTGCATGTCTGTCCATCTGTCTTCCCCAGGGAACAACCACAATATAGATAGTGTGATATACAGGTGGAACCCCAGGACAGGGTTGTTTGAAACTAACCAGACCATTCCTACCTCTGGAGCCTACGACTGGGAATTTTTCACCATCGGACCGTATTCCTTCTTGGCTGTAGCTAACACATTCAATGGCACATCCACTAAGATCTACTCACACATCTACATCTGGCTCAGTGGTTCTTTCCAGCTCTTCCAGTCTATCCTGGTAAGGCTTGCCTATTGCTCCTCAGTCCCCCTCTGGGTTTAGGTGAGCCAGCTTGTCTCATGGTCTCCCTCCCCACAGACATTTGGTGCTGCCGACTGGGAGGTTTTTCATATTGGGGACAGAGTCTTCCTGGCTGTTGCCAACAGCCACAGCTATGACAGTGGGATGCCAGCGCCCTCCAACTTCTATGCCATCAACTCCTCCATCTATGAGCTGAACATCACCGCTCAGATGTTTGTTAAATTCCAGGACCTTCTCACCTACAGGTACCTTTACTAGCAGTCAGGGTGCTCCTCAGGCCATGTCCTTCCCCTGAGCAGCCCAGAGGTGTCATAGAGTCATAGAATGGTTTGGGGTGGAAGGGACCTTAAAGATCATCTCATTCCAACCTCCTTGCCCTGGGCAGGAACACCTTCCACTAGATCCAGTTGCTCCAAGCTCTGTCCAATTTGTCCTTGGACCCTTGCAGGGATGGGGCAGCCACAGCTTCCCTGGGCAACCTGTGCCACAGCCTCTCCTCTTTCAGTTTAAAACTGCACTCGCTTGTCTCCAGGAGCGTTCCTGCAGGTTTTCACACTGCCAGGGACTGAGACTGGTGGAGAGGGTGATGGGTGACAGCTCCTTGGCACCAAATCCCAGTGGGAGCTGGGAGAAGGCCCTGGATTTGGGAACGAGGCTGGATTTCTTTCGGGAGCAACCTGGGAAGAGCAGGGTTTTCTGTGTGTCATCAGGGTGGCAGAGATTGGAGTGGGGTGGGCTCAGCCCCATGGACACACAGCCCCTTCTTCAGCTGGCCACACAGGGGCCCCCTCACCTGCCCCTCTGCTTTCTTCATGCCCAGTGCCCTGGACTGGGAGTTCTTCTCGGTGGGAGACGACTCTTTTCTGGTGGTAGCAAACTCCTTCGATGGCTTCACCTTCTCCGTTAACAGTATTATCTACAGGTACTGCGGAGGGCAGGGTTGGGGAGCTTGGGCGTTGTTCCCAGCAGGAACGACCCTGCATGGGTGTAACCTGGTGCGTCTGCCCAGGGAGGATGGATAGGACTGCTCCCTGCTTTCAGGCAGGAATGAGGAGCCCCAGTGAAGGACATCCCACGCTGAAACAGGGTGGAAGTGGGAGATGCCAGCCCCAGGGCTCGGCTTTCCTGCCCCTCCCAGGTGTCCTGGGAGCTAACTGCCCTTCCCGTGCAGGTGGCAAGGCTACGAAGGCTTCGTGGCAGCCCATCACCTCCCCACCGTCGGCTGCAGGGACTGGGAGGTGTTCCACACCGCTGAGGGCTCCTACCTGCTCTACTCCAGCGCCAAGGAGCCGCTTTCCAAGGTGCTCAAGCTGAAAACCACCTGAGGTGGCTGAGACATGCTCAGCTCATCGCCAGGACGGGGGCGAGCTGGGCATCCAGGTGAAGATGGACCGCAGAGCCCAGGAACGGCTGCAGCGTCAGCCGGGCAGTGGCTGGCTGTGCACTCTGCAGGAAGGGGAGGAGGAGGAGGAGGAGGAGGAGGAGGAGGGAGCTCCAGGGCTCCCTGCAGCCTTGTCTGGGGGCTGGCAAAGGGGCTGAGGCCCTGCTTTGGTGCTGTTTCTCCTGGGAAAGCTCTCCCACCATGCTTCAGAGCCATGTCCTACACAAGGTTCCTGGCACCCAGGTGCTTCCCAGGGCTCACTGGGACCTGACACTTGGCAGTCTCCAGCCAGGAGGGACCCAGAGGTGCCAGTGGCTGTGGCCAGAGGTTGCACAAAGCCAGGGAAGGAAGAGACTGAGCAGAGCATGAGCTGGCAGGGTGGGTGCATGGCAGAGGGGAGTAAACATGTGAGAAACTGCGGAAAAAGGTTGGTCCAGGCTTGGCTTTGGCTGCCCAGTGCCTGGTGCTGCGATGCTGCTGAGGACCATCTGGTTTGACATTGCAGCCACTCTTGGTGTCACCTTTGGTGGCATCACCACCCCTAGACACTGCTGCGGGTGCCTTCCCCCCCTGCCGCTCTGCTGTGGCTGGTTTGGGTTGTCCTTGACATGTGACGTGTGTGTTGTACAAGCCCGTCAGTGTGTACAAGGACCAGTGCTTGTCCTTGCACACCTTTGCCTGGGGTTAGCGACTCCTGAGAAAACCTGCTATGCATTTGGACAAATCCAACTACCACGGGCATGGGAAAGATCCAAAACTGCGCCAGGTGAAACTGTGGCCTCTTTTCTTTTCCTTGCCTTTGCTTGGGGACTCTTTTGCTTAACCAGAGCTCTAATAAACTGTGTGCACCCAGCCTTCATCCCATGTGAGTACCCAAACTGCTCTGCCCATGGCAGAGGCATCCCTTCACCCAACAAGTCACCCCCGGATGAGGCGGAGCCGTGTCCATGTCCATGAGGATGAGGTGGCCCTGAGCACAGCAGTGTGCTGGGGTGAGGGTGCCCCTCTGTTCCCCCCCACCCAGGACCCTCTGCCTCACCTGACTGTCCCAGAGCATCACTCAGTCTTCCCCAGGCCCAGGTTTCCTGCTGGAGCTGGGCCACCCACCCTGGAGCTGGGGAGCCCTCAGGATGTGCCAACCCTGCAAGAAGGACTGAGGAGTCACAGCTTGAGCTGCCCCAGGGTACAGACCTGGGAGAGGCTCTGCATCCCTTCCTCCTCCCCCTGTTCATTGCAGCTGCACCTGGCTCTGCCAGGAAGGACCATTTCTCGCTTGTGAAATGAGGGAAAATTTGATTTGCTTCCATCACGCCAAGCCACCAGCGGCAACTCAAATTCAGCTCTGAGAAAGGGAAAGATGAGGCAAGATGTACGAGATGCATTTGGGCAGCTGGTCCCTGCTTGAGCCAGGCTGGGCTGAGGGTGGAAGGGATGGCACCTAATGGAAGTCACGCTGGTACATTGGATTTAGGCTGGTCTGCTTTGGGAGAGATTGAAATAGGACAAGATCAAACCCCCCGAGCACCACCCTCTGCCCCAGACACCCAGCTCTCAGCGTAGCACAAACCCTGAGGCTTTTCCTGTGTGTGGGGCTTTATTGAGGAGCCAAAGGTTTGGGAGATCCCCCCACCCCAGGTTGCTGGAGGCAGGCAGAGGCTGCTGAGATGCCACGCGGAGCGTTGGGGATGACGTCCTGCTTTCCACAGGGCTTGGAGCCAGGATGGGGTGACCCTACTGCAGTGACCCTCGGCACCCCAGTGACCTCCTGGCCCCACAAACCCCCACCCCCATCTCTTCCCACCAGGTGCTTGACCTGTGCAAACTACGAGCGTGTGGCTGGGGCTGCATTCCCTGCGAGCCCAGCTCTGGCAGGGAAAAAGGGTCTGGCTGGGTGTATTCACCCCCAGGAACATGGTCTGTGTGGACAGGTCTGCGTGAGGTGTCCCCAGCATCCCTCCCCGTGTCCTTTGCTCACGCTCAGTCCAGTGTTGCTGGGGAGGGGCGGTCGGTGGCACTTGTGTGCAGGATTGGAGCAAGCACTGGGGGAATCCCACCAAGAAGCTTTGAAGCCCACAAGTTGGCCGCTGGCTCCCTGCAAAGAAGCTGTGAGCTGGCACCCCAACCCCGCACTACAAGGCAGTGCTGGTGGTCTCTGCGTGGTCCTGGGTGCTCGGCAGTGACCTCAGGTAATCCACGTGCTTGCAGGCGTCCTCCTGGTTGTGCCGGACGTAGCAGATCACGTAGACGATGACCATGGCGAACCAGCCGAACATGGTGATGAACATGGCCACGTCTGTGGTCCTCTGGCGCACGCTGCAGAAGTTGACGCCGGCATCCAGGACCTGGAGCAGCGGCTTGCCCACGTATTCCTCCCGTGGGGCCGTGTGGCAGGTGATGTCCTGGACAGAGTCAGGATCCAGTCGTGCCTCCCACAGCACCTCCTGCAAGGCGCACTCGCAGTGCCAGGGGTTGTTGGCCAGCCGGAGCTTGGCATTGAGTGCCAGCAAGGCCTCCTTGGGAATGCTGCGGATGCGGTTGCTGGAGAGGTCAAGGGTCCGCAGCCCTGCTGCCACCCCTTTGAAAGCCGCCCTGTCGATCTTCTCAATGGCGTTCCTGGAGAGATCGAGTTCCTCCAGGTGGGAGAGGTGCCTGAAGGCATTGCTGGGGATCCTGGTGATGCTGTTGGCATCCAGCTTGAGGAACACCGCGTCTCTGGGGATGTCCTTGGGGATCTCCTCCAGGTGGCGGGAGCTGCAGAGGACGGCCTTTGCCCCTGCCCGCTCCGTGCACTGGCAGCTGGGGGGGCAGGAGCTGCCCCAGGGGACGCAGAGCAGAAGGCAGAAGAAAGCCTGGGCCACACTGGCGGCCGGTGTGGTGGTGGTGAAGGTCATCTTGCAGCCGGGCAGCTCAGCGTGGCTGCCGGCAACTCCCCGGGGGCGGCAGCAGCTCCTGGGCAGCAGGGCGGCCCCTCGGCGCTCCTGCAAAGCCTCTCCCATCGCTGGAGGGAAGCGGTGGGTGGAGGGGATATGACACGGCATTATTTCCTGGAACATTGTGTATGGCTCATGTGTGATGTGCCCTGGCAAAGGGGTGGGAGGCTGGGCTCAGGAGCTTGGAAAACAAGGGTGGAGTGACACTGGCTACCATCTTGTCCAGAACAGCTTAATTTGGCCTAAGTTTAATTATACACAGAGATGCAGAGAATGAAACCCCTGCCCCCATCTCTGCAGAGACCACCCAGGTAGACAAAGGGTGCTGCAGGAAGGAGGTGTGGAGGCAGGTCCAGCCTGGGAGCCTCTGCCCCATCCTGCTGCCAGTTTCCAGGAGCAATGTGATGCAGAAGCAGCAGTAAATTCCTATCTTACCAACACTGAGTGTTTAAAAAAAATGATGAGTCAGACTGCACGGATCATCAGACTGACTTAATCACCACCGGGGTTTTAAATAACGAAATGTGGAGCTCTTTTGCTTTCCCTCCCCTTCTGGTCCATGAGCTGGTAAAAGTCACATTTCCAAGGGTTTCGCCAAAGAAGGGTTTGGAGATGAGTTTGCTTTTTAAAGTAAACAAAGAGTAAGGTTTGATAGCCTAACTCTGGGGGCTGGATGTGAAGAGAGGAGCTGCTATCACAGTAAAGGGGGAGATGTGGAAACCCCAAGGGACACCCCAGTGCTGTCAGGGGCAAGGCAAGAGGTGAAGCAGGTGGGACACCTTTTCTCTGCCTTTGGTGCTGCTCACACCTCTCCTGCTGCCTTGGCCAGCCTGGGGGGAAGAAATCTCCATGGAAGGAAGGGTGAGAGACCAAGGGAGCCTTTCACCTGGGAATTAAATGGCCCGTGGTGATGTCATTAGGGGCACTAAGTTGTTGTCCCCCCTGGTAGCAGCATCCTTCTGCTAATGGCATTCCCCTGGGAACAGCAGCATCCCTCAGGTGTGAGCATCCTCAGGGTACCCCAGGGGGATGCTCACACCCGAGGAATGCTCATACCCGAGGGATGCTCATACCCGAGGGATGCTCATACCGGGTGGATGCTGCCCGTGTTTTAGCCCGTGGCCCTGCCCAGGGCACTGTGGGCTCTGCCAGAGGAGATGAAGTTCTGCTTCCCGGGAATTCCTCTTGGCCCTACGAAAGGTACCGGGCTCCGCCAGCTCCGTCTCTCCGGGGGAATGAGGGCGAGTTATGCGATGCCGGTTCTCACCGCCTGGAAGGGCTCAGAGGGGCTCTGAGGAGTAGCAGCCTCCCGGACCCCAGGGGTGTGCGGGGGCGATGCCCCGACCCGCTCTCCTGCCCCGCCCCGAGCCGGGACCCCGGCGGGCGGCACGACCGCCCTCCGCCACCCCCCGCCGCCCCGAAGCCCCGGGGATCCCTTACCGGCTCCTCCGGGGCGGCTCCGGATGCGGGTTCAGTGCCAGTGCGGGTGAGGTGCGGTGCCGGTGCGGGTGCGGTGCCGGTGCCGCTGCGGTGCCGGTGCCGGTGCCGGTGCCGGTGAGGGTGCGGTGCCGGTGCGGTGCCGGTGCCGGTGAGGGTGCGGTGCCGGTGCGGTGCCGGTGCCGGTGAGGGTGCGGTGCCGGTGCCGGTGCCGCTGCGGTGCGCGGCGGCTCGGCCGCGATCGTGCTCGGCCCCACCTGTTGCTGCGGCCGCTCCCAAGGAGCCCCGGGCCGGGCGGTCCCGCCGCGGCGGCACCGGGCGGTGCGGGGGCGGTGCGGGAGCGGGGGGGCGGTGCGGGGAGACGAGGGGAGTGGGACCCGGGGGCCAGGGCGGTGGAACAGCCAGGCAGCACCCCCACGGGGCTGCAGGAGAGTGGCCGCATGGAGCACCCCTGTACGGAAAATTAAGTGCTGATAATGAGGTTTCAGCAATTTTCCGGAGGCTGCCGTCCAGACTCCGGGTCTGGAAGCTTGATCAGCTGCTGTAAGGGGCGATCGCCCCTTCCCTCCCTGGCCATGCCTCCAGGCTGGACCTCCCTGCACCCGTGTGGGCTGTCAGCAGATGGTCTCCTGACCTCTCAGCAATGGGAGACCAGGAGCAGACATCAAAAAGTCCACGAGAAATGGGAGAAGGTGCCGTGCCAACACCTTGGAGCACATCTCCCATATCGACTCCAAAGAGGTCAAATCATCTCAAACACCCATGTCTAGTAGAAGGTGTTCCTGCCCATGGCAGGGGGTTGGAAAGAGATGGTCTTTAAGGTCCCTCCCAACCCAAAGCACTCTGTGATTCAGCCATCGTTGGGGGTGAGTCAACAAGCAAAGTGAGTTTGTGCAACAAGATTGGGGTGAGAACATTCAAACTGGGCTCATCCTGGAAGTGTGCTCCAAGCATGGCCTTCAGGAATGGCCCCTGTTTAAACAGCATAAGAGACCACCAGCCTGTAGTTATTTAATACATGGTTTATTGAGCTGGGTTGAATACATTGCCAAAATGAGCCCCCTCTCCTCGCCAAGCCCCAGTGCGTCACTGGTGAAACTGCCTTTGTGCTGTGGTGGCCACCAGTGTGGGATGAATAGCCCAGGCTGGTCAGTGTCTGATCCATCAGGAGAGGGTGGGGGAACTGAAATCCCACCCTGAGCAGTCCCAAGCATAACCTGCTACTGTGGGGCTCTTCTGGGTGACCAAAAAGTGTCTTCACTGTGCCTAGTTCTCCCCATGGCGGGCAACAGAAAATGTGAGGGAAAGACCCCTTAAAAGCAGGGATATCTGGGATTGACACACTCCTGTCCCCTCTCCGGTCCCTTCCTGCTCCACGGACCACAGAGCACGGATCACCTAGTCCCAGCAAGCTGCCCCTTTCCATCCACGTGCACCAGGGGATGGGGACAGGCAGGTGACATTTAGCTGGTGCCTTGGCTCAGACAGAGGGAGGGAGTTCAGCGACAAGCCGGAGCTCAGCATACACACGCAGGATTACATCTCAGTGTGGGGCATGGCAGGTGGGCCAGTGCAGAGCTATGAAACCATAGATATATAAGCAAGAGCTGCTCACACCTTTGGAAGTGCTGGGTCACAGCTCAGGACCATGTTGTTGGGTCTGAGACAACCAAAGATATGGAGACAGCTGCCACAGGGGTGACTCCAAGCCTTCTCCAGAGCAATCCTTTGGGATCTGTGGCACGGGGGCTGCCAGGGCTCAGAGCAGGAGCAGGGAGCAGAGACGGATATCCTTGTGGAGTAGTTGGGGCTGGTGAGCCCTCAGTGCCCACCCCGAAGCCAAGAGCAGGTTGGAGCTGAGGGAGGGATCACCTTGCAGGAACAGTCCTGTGGCTCTGCATGGCCCAAGCTCTGGGCTAGTGCTGTGGGCTAATGTGGAAGCACCAAGACACAAACTGGGGCTGAGCTTGGTCGCTCAGGTGACTGGGATGCACTGTCTAGGCAGCCCCCGCCCCCAAGAAGGGGACACTTTTCCTCCCAGAGACCTGCAATGTACATTCACAGAAGCACCCAAAGTACCTCATGTCCAGCAGCTCCCATGGTCTCACAGGTGAACTGGGGTGGAGCTGCAGGTCCCAGCCAGAACCTGCTCTGGGGCAGCAGGAGCCCTGGCCTGTGCTTGAGGCCTCAGTAGTAAGCACCAAGGAGGGTTGAGACCTTGTGTAGGAGCTCCTTGTGGTTGGCATGCAGGGGGATCCTCTTATCCAGCACCTGCCAGCGGATGCACAGCTCCGGGTCGCAACCCTGAAGGAACTGGAAGGGGACAGACATCATAGATGTGCTGCTGGTGAGGGGCCATGCCAGCCACACTCAGCAGCACTTCTAGTCCCCAACCTCCCGCCCTTTCTTTTTGGGGCACACATTGGGGTGGCACCCCATGTTCATCCCCATGTTATTCCCCCACTCTGTGCAGCTGGAGAATCCCACTCCTGCTGAGAGGTGGGTCAGGGAGCCATGGGGTGACAGCCCCGTACCGAATTCAGCCGCTTCATCTCCACGTCGTTCTGGTTGTCGAAGTGGACACTGACAGCGACCGTCTCGACCCAGGCGTTGTCCGTGTTGCGGGGGTCATCGAGGTACCCCTTGTGTACCTGTGCTCAGTGACAGAGTTGCCACATCAGCAGAGCCCCCACCACATCTCTGAGGGCACCAGAGGCCCTGGGGGTGGTGGGGTATTGCCCTGCAGCTCCTCTGCCCCACTGGAGACCAGCACCCCATTCCCACTGCAACTGGAGCCATGGAGAGCGACTGCAGCAGGCACAGACACTGGAGTGGGCAGCCACCCCCCGCTCTCTGGGCTGCTCCAGACCCCCCACACATGCATTACTGCATGTCTCCACCTCCTCCAGCCATTCCTCCCTGGTGGGAGCAGTGGCCACCAGTGGCCCCTGTACCCTGGGGTGCCCATGTGGCCCTGTGACACCATGAATGGACACATGTCTCTGTACTGTGGAGATGTCCCCATGTGCCTCTACTGCCCGGGGTGATGCCTGCATGCCCCCATCCCAGTGGGACACTCACGTCACCCAATACCACTGGGATACCCGTGTGCCCCCACCTCAGTGCCTTGTTTCAGCAAGTTCTGGAACTGGGGCCAGAACTCTCGTCGGAGGATCCACTTGAGCTTCAGTGGCAGTGTCTCCCCCGGCTCCAGTGACCCCTGTGCCAAAGGAGATGTCAGCCATATGGCCTGCCATCAGCACAGCCCAGCCTCCCTCCCTGCCACCAGCTTGGCCATCAGGCAGTTGCCAGCCACCACTGCAGATGATGCCACAAGCTCTCGTGGTGCCTCCTTTCCTCCCTCTCCCGCCTGAAGTCCTCAGCTCTGCCCAGGCAGATGTCTGAATGTGCCTGGTGCAATGTCTGTGAGAGGATGCTTTGCCAATGGCTTAACATGCTCACAATGAAGGACATGTGAGAACTGAAGCTATGGAGGAGGAGGAGGAGGGAAGAGGCAGGAGACAGGGGCTCAGGTGTGTGGGTGTTTGTAATGGGACCATTGCTCACCCAGCAGCCCTGGCATGCAGATGCTCTGCAGGAGGGTCAGAGGTACCTCCTCAGCCAAGGCCACAACATGTACCTGTCATTCCCCCTTTTCTGTGGGACATCCATCCATCCATCCATCCATCCATCCATCCATCCATCCATCCATCCATCCATCCACTGCTCCCATCTCCCATCTCCATCTTCTGCACCAGCTGTTTTCCCCCAGGTCTTACCCCAGGCAGAGCCCAGACATCTGACAGTGGGTACTGGGCTACCAGCACTTCCAGCATCTTCTTCAGACTCTTCCTTATAATGGACCCATCCAAATTCCTCCTCCAGCTGTGAGAGAGGCCCCTGTCATGCTGCAGCTGCACTTGGCTCCCCTCCTCCCAGCAGTGGTCATATTGGCAGAACTGGGTTTGGCCAGGTCCCAGTCTCTCCAAGGTGCTTCCATGCCCCCTTTCCCATCCCACATGCCCAGCCCTGTGCTGGAGCAGGACACCTTCATGTCCCCACACACTCACCGGGTCACGACAGGATGCAGGGCATGGTTGGGCCCAAAGCAGTGCAGCCTCCCACGGCCTCGCAGCCCCGTCCTGCCCATGGGGTTCCTGTCAGAGTGAGAGTGAGGGGGTTGGCATGGTGCCACAATCCCTCTGTGCACCCCTATAGCACTTCCCTACCACTGCACCCCACCTCTTTTGGGGTGCTGTGGTGGTTTTTTGGGGATGAGCCCTGAGCACGATGCATGCCATTATCCCTGCCGCACCGTTAGCCATAGGAAAGCGGGATGGGCTCAGGTGCCCCTAGAATCTGTCTCCTGGTGCTTGCCTCCCACCCCAGCTCCCAGCTCCCTGTGGTGGCTGCACTCACAGTGGCAGCCCGTCCCGCACGGCGTAGAGCCCGTGGAAGCTCTGCCGGTCGATCAGCCCATCCATGGTGTTGTAGTTGATCTTCAGGAGAGACTCCAAGGAGCTGGGGGTGGGAGGCAGCCCGGTAGGGAGGGCTGGCTGTGCCACCCAGGAAAGGGGTAGAGGAGTGGGGAGCTGTGGGGGAACACTCACAGGCTGAAGGGGTCCTGCACAGCCATGTCTTTGTGGTCAGCCGAGTAGGCAGGGGGGTCATAGAGCGGGAAGTCCACCTGCGGAGCACGTGGCTGTGTCAGGACTCCCTTGCAACTCTGCTCTGGTGGCAGGCAGGGACTGGGATGTCCAGGGACACCTTATGCCCCAGTGTATTGCTCTGCACAGCTTCTAGCATCACTGCCCAAGTGATGCTCCTGGCTCTGCTGGGGGGTGAGCTCAGGGTCTCGGCTGATGGGATCATGCCCCCATGGAAGTCAGTGCTGGATCCTGTCCCTGACCCTGAGCCAGGGTCAGGAAGTGCAGAGGCAGGTGATTGTACCCTCTGTCTCCAGCCAAGCATCTCCAGGCATCCCTACCACTGCAGATCCCAGCAGCAACTATGCCCTTGTCTCTGGGAGAATCTCAGTGCAGCTGCTCCAGGAAGACACTTGTCTCAGGGCTTGGAAGAACAGCAGCTCCCAAGTGCAATGATGGGTCTATTCCTCCTCCCACCACTGCCAGGGTCTGCCCCACACCCCCTCCTGCCAGCCCCACTGCCTAGGGTCACAGATCTTACCTCCCAGGGCACCTTCTCATCTGGCACAGGGAAGCGGAGGGTGTGAGAGCCTGGGTACAGGAGGTTTCGGGCAAGCACATGGTATGGGGGCCGTCTCTCCTCAGCTTTCCCCTCCAGGTCAGCCTCCTTGAAGTCCAAGGCTCTAGAGGAGCCTGTGGGACAGACACAGACAGCAGGGTCCCACAAAGCAGGACACTGAGTCCGGTACTGCGGACCAGGGCTCTGCCAAGGGGGCTGGCTGGGTCTCTCCATGGGGATGCTGACATCCCCCGAGGACCTGGACCCTGGCTTCCCTTCCAACAGGTCCTGGAGGAAACCTCAGGGAGGGCAGAAATGGCCACAGGAAGGGCTGGATGGCCTCATGGAGCCACCAAAGCTCCCAAGACCAAAGGAATCTCTGCCTTGATGTTGAACAGAGAGGTGCAAGGGGCTGCTCAGCCCTGGTCTGGGGCCCTGGGCTTCCCTGGTGCTGCTGGGGTTGAGTTGTGCTCCACTTACCCACGGCTGGCAGGTCCTCCCCTGAGCTGAAGCCATTGCCCCGCAGTGCCTGCATCATCCACCTCAGGGCCTGGGCACTCTGGTGCACCTGTGGGGGACAGCAGAGGGTCACCCCCCAGGTCCCCCTACCCCTGAGTAGCACAGGATCCAGCCCTGGCAGGTGGCACTGCTGCCCTTGGCACTGACTGCCAGTCCCCATAGGTAGCAGTGATCCTGGCTGTGTCCTGATGTTTGCCTTGGAAAACCATCTCCAGGGAAACATTTTTACAAACCACGTGGAAATGGAAGTGGAAACAGGAGGTGCCAGGGCTGGGTCGGCTCCCTGGCCACCCCGCTGTCAGGGGCGGGGACGGCTTCACAGAGTCCCCATCTCCAAGAGGTCTGGAGGGTCCTCTTAGGCCAAGGAGAAGAGCTGGGTCAGCTCTAACTCTTTGGTGACCAGTGGAGGCAGTGGCTCATCCCACCACTTCCCACTTTGGAGTCAAACAGAACATTCCTCAAAAACCTTTTCCACTTGGATGCTAAGGGCAATGAAACTCAAATTGTCTGAAGGGGTATTGATTCAGACAGGTTTTGTGCTCTGTTCAGTTGACTCGGCCCCTGGAAAATATTACCTTTCTTGGGTAGTTGCTCTGTTTTTGCCTCACCTGGTCTTCCAGAGAGCCCAGTCTCTGCTCCACCACCCCCGTCCTCTTCACCCGGTCCAAGTCCAGCAGCTCTGCCAGTACATCAACCCTGGAGGGACAGTGCAGATCGCAACCCCCTCAGCAGCCACTCCTGCACTGATCCCAACTGTTCCCTGCTCAGGGTGCCGAAGGATGGAAGGAACTCTCTGTCTCAGGAGTGACTACCTCTGTGCAATGTCCCGGATCATCTGCTCTGTGTTCTGTTTCTCCTGGCACTGCTGGTGCTGCAGGTAGTTCTCCTTCAAGAACATCTCCCATGAGAGGAGGGCAGCTTCCTCGTTCTTCTCCAGCTTCTCCTCTGCCGGAAGAAGGGGATGGCAGTGCCGTCAGATCTCTGGGCATCTCAAACCCCAGGACCACAGCCCAGGTGCCCAGCCTCGTGCCCTGAGGAGGGGGCAAAGGGCAGGAGAGGGAGGCTGGTCCTCACTGAGTTTGTGGTGTGTGGCCGGCCGGCGGAGCAACCCACGCCGGACCAGGAGCTGCAGGTGGTTGAGCAGGATGAGGGGTGGGGGCGCGGGCGGGCGGCCGTGGTACTCCTCAATCAGGTCGTGCCGCTGGAACTTCCAGATCTGGTCCGTGTGCTCCTGGACCTGCTGGAAGGTGTAGCTGGGGCAGAGCCCAGGTGTCAGCCGTGCCAGGGGGGTGAGGGGGCACATCATGTCTGAATGGTGTCCCAGCTCCTACCCATCTCCCTGATCAGCCCTGACCCACAACTGCTACTTCCATCACATCTATAACCCCCCAAGCGGGATCCCGCTACTTCCACCAGATCTCTAACCCCTCAGACTCACTTGAACATGGCAATAAGGAGATTGAGGAGGAGGATGTTGGTGAAGAGCAGGTACAGGCACAGCAAGATGACCGTCAGCCACTCTGGGAAGATGGGCTTCTTGTTGTCCGCGTTTGTCTCTGGGCACTTGGGCTTGTAGGGGTCGGTCCCGTTGGGGCTGCACTGGTCGATGTTGAAGTTGACCCCTGTGGGAGGGCACAACATGACTCTGTGGCGACCAAACCTCAGGGTGTCTCAGGGAGCACCAGGCAGGGATTTGACTTCCATCTGCCACATCCCAGGTGCTCTGCTCACTGCCACCTGTTGGGAATTCCATGGGCCAACACGGCATGATTTTGGTACATTGGCCTTGTCACAGCCACCCTGCTCGTGCCATGTGCTGTCACAGGCTGGAGTCCCTTACCATCGATGTAGGAAGGAATCTGCCCAAAGATGGTCAGGTAAGAGTGGTAAACCACGCCACGGAAAAGCCACTCCACACGCTCCTCGTTGTGGATCAGGATAGCCTGCTTGGCCACCCCAAAGGACACCACCCACACTGCCAGCAGGAAGAGGAAGAAGAAGACATCCTTCATCTGCAAAGACAGAGGGGAAGGACAACTGTGTCCTCGAGCAAACTCCTCTCCAGGAGGGGATAACAGGGGTGGCACATCCGGCTGCTCTAGCAGGATGGTCCAGCATCACCCTGGCAGGATTAAAGGGGAGCTCTCACCATG
The DNA here is from genome assembly GCF_001604755.1 of Lepidothrix coronata. NCBI lineage: Eukaryota > Metazoa > Chordata > Aves > Passeriformes > Pipridae > Lepidothrix > Lepidothrix coronata. The sequence goes on from NW_016690305.1 coordinate 825,230, forward strand.
CGCTTCACAATTATGATCTTGGGCCCCAGCGTTTTACTGACTGTGAAAATGTGCATCAGGCGCAGGCAGAAAATGATAAAAGCCAAGGACAGTATGATACGCCCGGGATATAATGTCGATGGGATCAGCCTGGGCACAGAAGAGAAGGAAGGAAACACCTCAGTGCCACCAATGAATCACATAGAATCATTTAGGTTGGAATTACTGTGAGCGTGGTGAGGCCCTTGCACAAGTTGCCCAGAGAAGCTGTGGCTGCCCCATCCCTGGAAGTGTCCAAGGCCAGGTTGGACAGGGCTTGGAGCAACCTGGACTAGTGGAAGGTGTCCCTGCTGTGGCAGGGGGTTGGAACAAGATGAGCTCTAAGGCCTCTTCCAACTCAAACCACTCTGTAATTCCATGATTCTATGAAAATACTATCGAGCCCTGCAGCTTACCTGCAAGTCAGCCCTGCGATAAAGACTAGGATGGCGCAGATATCCAACTTATTCCAGAAGTCCTTGATGTACAGGGAAGCCATTTTCACAAGCCCAAGCCCATCTGGATCATACAGCAGCTGTTGGGAAGAGAAGAGGAGTTGGGTGTAAGATACTCATGTGCCTCACAGAGGGGAGGGATCACAGAGATCAGCTGGCCATCACTGGACACTCTCGCTGACCCGAAGGTAACTTAAGCCTATGGCCTTTTCTATACAGGCATGGAAGGAACATGGGGACACCTGGGACATGGGGGTCTTCAGGCTGGGGGAGAAAGGCACTGAGGCATTGAAGCAAAAACTGAAGAAACCTCGAGTATCAAGCAAAGTGTGGAGATGCTGCGGGGAATTCACCCAAGGAAGGAGGTGAGTCCTCCATCTCCTGACATTCCCAAAACCCCCATGTTCTTCTGCATGTGCACATGGCTAGGTCAGGTGCAGCCAAGGAGATTCTCCAGCCTCTGAGATGGGGGGATCTGGTGGTTCCATGTGCTGGGGGGACCTCTCCGAATGGATGGTGACACGAGAAGCAGCATGGGAACGTGAGCTGCTCAGGATGTCCCAGGAGCCCCCAGAGGGGTGTCTCTCCTCCTCTGCCACCTCCCAGCCCTGGCTCTGCCTGCCCCGCACCTGGCGGGTCTCCTCGCACACCAGGGAGAAGAGCCAGAAGTAGATGAGGTATTCCCGCCAGGATGGCGTCGGCTGGAAGTCAACCATCAGGACGTACGCGAAGAGCAGGAGGAAGGTGAAGTAAGAGAGGATGTTCATGAGGAAGATGACGACGGGCGCTGTGAAGAAGGCTCGGAGGCGTGTCAGGCAGCCCATGGGCTGCAGCCTCTTCTCCCTGCTGGGAGCAGGGGGGTGTGGGCTCAGCTGCCCAGCGAGATTCTACGGCAGCTTCCTCCAGTCAGCCACAGGGTGAGGCTGGAGGAAATCCCTGTCTCCCTGCATGCGTGCCCCAGCTGCCAGAAGTACCTGAAGGTGATGAGGTTGGTGTAGAGCAGGGGGAAGAACAGCATGCATGTGATCACCCGCCAAAGCCCATTGTCCACACACAGCTTCCCCCACCAGACCTTGGTGAGAAAGGCCTGTGAGGAGGGAGGAAGAGGAGTGCTGGTTACAGGGGATGAAGGGCAGAGCCCCACTGCTGCCTGCAGAGAACCCTGGATCTTGGGGACACTTGGACACGTCCCCTCCCAGCACAGCTGCTGGGAACCCACCTGGACTCCCCCGTGGGACACAAAATTCATGTTCTTGGCCTCCAATGCCAGCTGCAGACAGGTTGTCTTCCCCCAGGCTTCAGAGACACGGGTGAGAAGCTTCTGGGCTCTCTCTTCATCCTTACGGTAGCAGTCTGTGAACACGCCTGCACGGGCAGGTACCAGGGAGATGAGGCTGAGTTCCGGGACAAGGCACCCACAGAGTCACCCTTTGCAGCAGGATCAGGACATTGCACCTCACAGTGGTACTCCCTGCGCTCCCACCACCACCTGGCACAGCCCTTGGAGCATCATGACCTCGATTCTGATGATGGGACCCCCCCATCACCCCCAGACATCTCCTGGGCGAAGTTTGCCAGCCCTATGGGGTGCCCTCCTGCTCACCAATCGCCTTGTGCTCGAACTGCTCAGCCAGGGCCAGCATGTCATCGGTGGTGTCTGTGTCCTCCTCCTCCTTGGCCAGCTCCTTCAGGATCTTGCTGCAGGCGAGTGCAGCTGCCATGCAGTCCTGGCTCTGAGACAGAAGAGGACAAGGAGAGCGTGGACACTCTGTCTGTCAAGTTCCATCAGTCCTGCCAAGCCCTCCCCAACTCCCACAGGAGGGAAGGTGGGTGTCCCGAGCAGACTGGCACTCAGGATGGACAGCTTGCCGTGACAAAAGCTCAGCTGGGCTCCTCTCTGGGTAACCCACTGCCACAGGGAATACAGGGACAACCCTGCCCTCCTCATGGGATGCATTAGGTGATGGGATGGAGTGACTCCTCAGCATGCTCACCATGCCACCAGCCACACTGCCTCTTGTCTTGGGGTGCTGTTTATGGGTGGAAGCCTTCTCCAACCCAGCTGCCGTGCCCCTGTGTGCTCAGCCCTCTCTCAGCCTGTGCAAGGACTAGCCCACTTCTGGCTCAGAGCATCCCCTCTTTCCATTTTGGCCAGGAAGGGAGGGATCTGGCCTCATGGTGTAGCTGGGGATGGACACCAAGTCCCCTCAGGCTGTCTTCCCTTTGGCTGAGGTCAGGCTTGGGACAGCTTGCCTGCTATCCCAAATCCCAGCAGGCGCCACTGTTGCCCTTGGGGCTAGAAGGTTTGGCTCCACCTGAGCCCCTCAGCCATGACCACCAGCTCTAGGCTGTGATACCTGGGCCCAGATGATTTCTGCCAGCTCCTTGCGGTTCTGGACCACAGCCCAGATGAGCAGGTCTCGGACAGGGTCCATGGTGAAGGTGACTCGGCCGGCAGAGCGCTTGTAGAGGGACCGGAGACTCGACCCCTGAACCTGCAAGGTGTGTGATGGTCAGACCTGTTCCCTCAGCACAGAGCCACCCAAACCCTGGGTACTGTGTCCACCACCCATGGAAGGGACTTTGCCCATATAGAGGGGTGGCCAAGACTGGACTTATCTTGGAAATGCCGGGATCAGGTGGAGCTGTGTACCCACCCCACTGGGTCCTGCCCACCAGTCATGCAGCCACATGGTGCTGCAGGTGTAGGAGGGTGAGAGTTGCACCTGGAATGCAGGGCGGATGACTCGGGCAGGGCTTTAAGGGTTTTTCAGTAGGATTATTGAGCAGACAAAGAGGTCAGAGACCCAGCTGCAACCTCCAGGACGGCTCCCTGAGCTGGTGTCCCCTCCCCACTGCAACCCTGCCATCAGGTAACCTGGAGATGCGTACGTTCAGCTTGATGTGCGGGACGGGGATGGAGAGCCGGGGCCGCTCCGTGTGCTTGGGCTTGGGGTACAGAGGCTGTGTGGAGCAGCCCAGCAGCTCCCGCAGCACCTGGGAGACGTGGTGCAGCTGGAGCCTTGGCATTTTGGAGCCGGCCGTGTGCTCCCTCTCCTCCAGCAGCACCTTCTGCAGCTTGCTGTGGAACAGGCAGGATGGTGCCAGGTTGTCATACAGGTAAACCAGGGTGTCCCAGGTGACAAAATCCTTGAGACGCACTCCCTGCTCCAGGAACAACTTCACAAACTCTGGCTTGTTGGAAATCAGGGCAGCTGCCATCACGGGGTGGAGATCTGTGGGCTGGCAGGCCAGAGGCAGAGGTGAGAGGCTCCATGGTCTCAGAGCAGAACCCCACCAGGCTCCTCACTCAGGGAAGATTTTATCCCTGAGTGCACAAGGAGTTTCTGGATGTGAAAGAGCATCTGAGAAGTACTAGGACTTGTGGGACATCTCCAGAGACACACTGGTGGATTAGTACACTCGCTTCTCTGGCAGTGGAGCCCTCTGCTCGCTTGGCTGCCGGGTGGAGGGATGGATAGAGCAGAGAACAGCTTTCCCAAGTTCATGAATATCACACAATCAACAGAATCACTTGGTTTGGAAGGGACCTTAAAGCCTATCTCATTCCAACCCCTGCCATGGGCAGGGACACCTTCCACTATCCCAGGTTGCTCCAAGCCCCATCCAGCCTGGCCTTGAATACTTCCAGGGATGGGGCATATACCCCCAGATATTTCATTTTTGGATTCCTAGTTCCCTCCAGCTCTTCCCAGTCCCACCAAAGGTACATGACCTGGGGGAACCCAAACTGGTGACCAAAATTGGAAAATCCCACAGTCCCACAGATCCATCAGAAAGGACTGATAAACCTGCTCAGCTTTGACCTCTGCTTGGGAGCACTTTTGAAAAACAGGAGATATTAAGAGCCCTTGGCAATGCAGTGGGAGCTCTAAAACTCTCCCCAAGCACAGCTGAGGTGAGAAGTGTCCTCCATATCTACAGTCCTGACAAGCTGTTAAGCCTGACCAGACAAGCATCACAGATACTGCCTTACTTTCCAGTCATGGTCATCTGTGAAGATCTCACTCCGGGCAATGTCCACCCTGTTCCAGGCCACAGCTAACTTCAGCTGGTGATCCCAGTTCTCACGACCAAAGTGGTCCTGGTTTCGGGATGCTGCATGCAAAGTGCATATGTTAGAACAGAGGATCAACCTTGGAGGTGTGGCCCTTTGTTATAA
>NW_016690305.1:830015-852787 GCF_001604755.1 Lepidothrix coronata
AACATCTCTTCCCAACCAGCTCAGCATCACAAGGTCTGGGGACCACTTTGGTGATCCTGTAAGTCAGGCAGCTGCAGGAGGTGACTTGACCCCCAACCTGTTCACCTTGCCCCATCCTCCTAAGCAGCCCCTCACCCCTCACCTTTGAAGAGGGCCTGGAGGATGGCCACATCCACATCCTGCTGGCCATATTTGCCCTCTCTGAAGATGGTCAGGAGCTGCCGGCTCCGCACTATGTCTTGGATCTACAGGAAGAGCCATGGGCAAGATATCAGCAGCAGCATCTCCTCCCTGCTGCTTCCCACAGCTCCCTGCCCTGTGCAGGGCAATTCCTCACTCCACTCGGGTTGCCTGCAGAACCCCTGTGCTGTGTCCCGCAGCCTGGCTGTGGTTGATCCCAAACACTCCCTCTCTGCCCAAAGGGAGCAGACAGCAGAGGAGCAGAGCTCGAGGCCACGGGGTGCTCACCAGGACAATGATGAGGATGGCTGGGGGCAGATGAGCTTTAATTTCCTGCTTGGAGCCTTTCTGCTCATGGGCTAGGGCCCCTGGGGACCCCTTTGGTCTCCACAAGCTCAGAGGAGCCTGCAAGGGGCTCACCTTCTTGGTCCACTCCACCAGCTTGCCCTCAGTGAAGAGCTCATAGGTGTCGTGGAAGAGCACACTCAGCTTCTGCTGGATCAAGGCGATGGTTATCTTGGACACGGGCAGGTTGGCCACCTGTGCGATGACATCGGCCACACGGCCAGACCCTTCCACGATCACACAGGGCGTCCCATTGGTGATGGCGTTGTAGATGGTCTGCAACAGGGTGGGGAGGCTGGTCCCGATCCCACCCAGACACCAGCAGACCCTTTCTGCTGCTCCCAACACTCATGTCAGGGTGGCACCGCGCTCGCTCCGACACCGAGACCAGCACCCCGGGAAGGAGCTGCCCCCACCACCTGCCCCATCCTCAGCTCGGCAGAAGCAGTTCCTTACATCGAGAGTCCCGGGGCCTCCTTCCAGAACCACACACACGATGGGGATCTTGATGGCAACACCTGCAGGGAAGCAAAATCCAGGGTCACCTCCCCATAGGGCAGATCCCCCTCATGTGGTCCCCTCTGAGTGGTGGGTTGGGAAAGGCAAAGTGGGAGCATTGTCCCTGACATGTCAGGCTTCAGGAGAGGCAGGGAAAAATCATAGCAGGTGCTTGTCTGGCATGTCAGATCAGACACGTGGTGTCTGATTTTTGGGGGTGTCCTGTACAGGGCCAGGAGTTGGACTCAAGGATCCTTATGGGTCCCTTCCAACTCAGAATATTCTTTGATTCCATGATTCATGCTTGCTGTTGTATGTGTGTGCACGTGTTAGAACAGAAAATCATCTGCACAGCAAGAAGATGCCACCTGGAAAGCTCCTTGGAAGCCTGGCCCTTTGGGAGAAATGACTTTCCCTGATCAGCTCAGCAACACAAGGTTTGGGGACATCTTTGGTGACCCCGTAAGTCAATCATGTGGCAGAGAAAGGGTCTTTGATCTATGTCACTGAGGAAGCAGGTTCTACATTTATCATGGCAATCCTCTCAGGTTGCTTGCCCAGATCCTCCAGGGATGCCACAGCCACTCCCTGGAGCCCAGGATGGACACCCTCACCAGGAAATGGCCCATCCCTGCCTCAGGCCGGGCTGTGTGTCGCTGTTACCTCCTTTCACCTTGGTCTGCTCCGAAATAAACTTCTCCAGCTTGGTCCTCAGGGGGATTTCCACCCCGTACCTCCCATGGGTCCCATCATCCACCAGGATGAAGTGGGAGTGGTTGCTGTCCAGGCACGACAGGCTGCCTTGGTTCTCCTCATCCAGCACGTACTCAGCAGGAAAGCCACCCTGTAAGGGGCAGGAGGAGACACTCCGGGAGAAGCCTGGCACAGGAGCACCTGATAGCCAAAGTAACCAGCATGTGGGGCCAGCATGTGGAGACAGTCTGGCCAAACAGCCGTCCCTTGCCCCCCTCCCCAGCGCTCACATCAGCCTTGCCCCACATACCCTCACACCCACGAGCAAATATCAGCCCATGACCCTGGAAGTATTCAAGGCCAGGTTGGATGGGGCTTGGAGCACCCTGGTCTAGTGGAAGGTGTCCCTGCCCGTGGCATCCTTGGAACTGGATGATCTCTAAGGGGCTTTCAAACCCAAACCATTCTGTGACTTTGATTCTATGACCTGGTGCACTCCTTCTGGTGCAGCTGGGTTGTACTGGGACTGGCAGCCACAGTGACATCCAGAAGCAGCTGTTCCCACCACAGCTGTTGGCAGGACTTCCCCGGCAGCCGAGGTGTAGGCAAAGCAATCCCCCCTTTGGCTCTGCCCAGCTCACCATGGGGCAGACGAGGCTCTCCCGGTTGTACACGGTCCCCCAAGTGGCAATGCCAATGGTGACAATCTCGCCCTCCTTGTGGCTGCAGCTCAGGATGAAGTCTCTCACTGCCTCTCCCACCTGTTTCATCACACCAGCATGGGACCCCCCTGTAATGATCCAGGCTCCTGGGGGTCACAGAAGGGCATGGAAAGGGAGAGGTTCTGCTCACAGCAATCTCCAAGCATCCCCCTTATTCCTGCAGGTCCTCAGGGATGGTCCATCCCTGCCCTGGCAGCACAGGAGATGCCTTCTTCAGCACCTCTCTCAGTCCAGCTCCCTCTGAGCTTGCCTGCAGTGACTGAGCAGGAACAGCCCATCCCTGGTGGAGGTGGTCCAGGCAGAGACCTACAGGTCTCCTGGACCAGCTCAGCATCTCTGGAACAGCCCAACTCAGGGAACCTGGCATGGCCAGGTGACATGTCTCTCACCCACTACCATCACAGGGAGACCCTCTGCATCCAGATCACCTTTGAAGGTCCCTTCCAACCCAAACTATTCTATGATTCCATGATTTTATGATTCTGTGATCTCTTACCTGTTGTCTGGGCCACCTTGACTAGCCCTTGCCGGAAGATGTTCTTCAGCCTTGGCTTCATGATGAAGTTTTTGGCTCCCCCGGTGACTGAGATGAGCAGGTTGGGTGCGTCGAGGCCCCAGTGCTGTGTCATGAGGTGGTAGATGACCCGTGGAGGGGTGTCGGAGGAGACACGCACATACTGCAAAAAAAAGGGAGCATATACATATTTTGGGTATAAACAATGGGGTCAGGGTAACAGGCCACCTCTACCACAATTCCTCCCTTCCCACCAAAGAGCATGAGGCTTCCCAACACCATTTCCCAGCATAGTCATGTTGCTGCTGCTCCAGGTCTTTGTCCATGACCCTGTTCCCATTAGCTTCCCTGTGAACGAACATTCCCAAGACAAACCTAAGGACAAGGACAGGGAACAGCCACTCCTTTAATCACAGGTCTCACAGTGTGAAGAGCAGCCTTGTGGTTTCAGAAATGGACTAAGACTGAGAGGGAAGAGGGTTCCTGTCCCATCCCCCTCCTCTGCTTGGGTCAGTGTTGCCCTTGGGGCAATCTCACCCTTTTCTAATATTCTCTCACTCAGGAGGGAAGTACTCCCACGCCATCCACCATGGCAAGGTCCAAACACTGGCTCCCCATCCACCACAGGTGGGACAAACCAGTCACCTTCCCTGTCTTCTGCCCCAGGCCCGTGAAGCGGATATCACCGAAGGCATCCGTTGGCATTTCCTGGATGTGCCTGCTGGGGTCCCATTCCTTCCCCAGGAAGATGGGAGGCTTGGCACCATCGTCCAGGTGCTGTTCCCTGAGGTAGCCACACTCACACACGATCCTCCTGAAACACACACCAACTTTGTCAAGAACAGCTGAAACTCGAAAGGCCCAAGCCCAGCCCTCCTGTTCTCCTTAGGAACACCATGGGTACCCACACCTCCCACCCAGCCCCTCCTCCAGCTCAGAACTCGTGCAGAAACAAAGGTGTTGTTTGGGGGGAAAATTAGGAAAAAAAGAATAGATATTTCCACCTGTAGAGATTTAGCACACAAATATTCGGGATTGAAGTGACTGCCTGCAAAAGCATTGGTAAGGGTTAGGGTGCCTGGGACACAGAATCTCAGCCATGTGGTGACACACAGCAAGGTGAAGAACCAGTTAAAAAGGGATTTGTGAATCCCTGTGACAGAAAGGTGGGATTTTCTGGTGCTGTAGCTTTGTCACCAACACCTGCTTCTGCTCTCCTGGCAGGGGAGGGGAAGGAGGGACTGTCTGACTTACCCAGAATCTGATGTCTGGGAGCTTTCCACAAAGTAGGTGCACTCCTTCTTCCGGATGTTTTCAGGAATCCAGGAGATGAGATTTTCCTGAGGGAGCAGGAAAAGCAGTAAGGGGTCAGGGTTCCTGGAAAGGGCCAGAAGTTGTGCCAGAGGCCAGACACCCAGGTGGTGGGAGCACATCTGGGTGCTTCCTTGGATGTGAAGGATGAAAGCTCCATCGCTGTCTGCAAGGACAAAGCCACGTGTACCCCCAGGAGAGGGGATATGAGTGCTGAGCATGTACCTCAGATATTTGGGGTTTTTCTGTCTGTCCCTAAAACTAATCTGATCTGTTATTAATGCTCCTGTTAATGAGCACTCATTAAGCCCATGTGTGTGCCCAACCACCCCGTCTTCTGTTACCTCCTGAACTTGCCTTTTCATTGCTGCCAGTGGGGAAATGTGCCTTCCGCCTGCTCTTCGAGACGCTGCTACTGCTCTGCTGCAGGTTGGGGACCACCTCAAAGTCACTCATCTTCCTGGGGTGTGTGGCAGGGTCATCTCCTCTCTCAGGGCACACCTTGTTCAGCTCGGAGGGGAGCACCTTGGCGCACCGGCCACGCACGGACATGGCTCCTGTGTCTTGTGCTTCTCAGCCTCCTCTCTCCTGTTTCTAGGCTGGGAGGTCCTGAACATCCCCATCCTGAGTGCAGCAGAAGAGAATCAGAGAATCACACAGTGGTTTGGGTTGGAAGGGGCATTAAAGCTCATTTTGTTCCACCCTCACCTGCCATGGGCAGGGACACCTTCTGCTAGACCAGGTTGCTCCAAGCGCCGTCCAAAGGGGCCTTCAAAGTAGGATACCCATGAACTGAAAGCACCAAGGAGCTCTATCCATCATTCCCTGGGTGGAGACTGTTCCCTGGGAAACCTGCCATCCCCTCACCACGATCCTGACACAGGGGCCACGTGGGTGGTGAACCAGCCTTGGTGTGCACCGTGCTGCCCTGAGGTGTCCACAAATTGCCCCTACCACCTTCAGCCTGCCAGCCTGCAGCTCTCCTTGCCTGCTCTCTGCTGCAGGCAGCTGGGATATTTCTGGCAGCAGGGAGAGCAGGAACTAGGTCTCTTGTGTGAGCAGCCCGAGTGTGGCCCTGCATGGAAAACCTGTATAGACACACACTGGCTGCAGAGACAAGGTGCTCCTCTGTGCAGGGTCCAGTGTCCCCTGCAAAGGTGCCCCAAGAGCCCTGAGGTGCACACTGGCTCCCTGCATGGTGGGGGCTGCAAAACTCCTGAGCCCCCACTGAACACTCATAGCCCCCTTTGCTGAGATGGGAGAGCTGCTGGAGCAAAGGGGGATGGTGTCCCCCAAAGGGGCATGGTGTCCTCTCAGGGGAGCTGGGATTAGGTAACAGAGGAAGCATCAAGCTCAGGTGATGCTCTGGCCAAGCTGTGGGGTTTAAGGAGGATTTTGGCTGCCTTTCTACAAGCCAGACTCTGAATCACACCCAAGGGTGGGGAGTCCTTGTGGGAACAAGGAGTGGTGAAGAAAAATCATGAAGCAGCAAGGGAAAGCCCTTTTATCAGCCTCCCCCTTGGGATCTACACAGCCCCACTGACCTTGGGAGGCAAATTTTGGCAGACTGGCTTTCTGCATCAGCACAACCCGCAGCAGATCTGATTTCTTGAGAAAGAGTTGTCAAAATAAGGTCAAATGCACCCTTAATTCTTGCCTGTGGCCCCCCAAGGCAGGAAGGGTGATGGGGGCTTGGGGCATGGACAGAGGCAGCTCATAAGCCCATGCAGGAAGGGCTCCCACCCTGAGTCCTCCATGGGCACCTCGGGAGAGACAACTGGGCTTCACACCTGGAATACACGTCCTTAGGAGCTCAGGGACAAGGACAGAGTCTCTCCCGCAGCACACGCTGCCTGCCGCCCCAGCTTGGGGGATCAGGTCACCCCTCGGGCGCACAGGGTGGTCTCAGCACCCATCGGGACGGGGTGCAAAGCCGAACAACTGCCTGTGAACCTGCCCATCGCCCTCCCCTCCGCCGGCACCACCGGAGCGGCTGCCCGTACCTTCCCTGCAGCATCCTCCGGCCGCATCACCGGCTACTCCGCTCCGCTCCTGCCACAGGGATTCAGCCTCTCGTCCCTCTCCTCCGGCGAGTCATTTTGTCACTGGAGACACAGGCGACGAGCGGAGAATAGGGCAGAGCTGCCTGCAGAGAGGAGGAGGTGGCAGGCGGCTGGCAGCTTCCCAGCAAATCAGGCTGCGGAAGCGATCCCTGCCGAGGAGCTGCAGCGCCTAGGCAAGCCCCGAGTTTGCTGGAGAGGCTGAGTCACGCTCCCCACTACCCGCAGTCCCGCTGCCGTCAGCTCCACGCGGGGCGAGACGCTCCATCCCGAGCCTCTCTCGGGTCCCAGGGGCTGCTGGGACCCCAGCACACGGATGCTGCCGGAGAGGAGCGGCGGCGCTGATGGAGGCTCGGGTGCGTTGCAGGCTTGGCAAGTGTGACGAAAAATCCCTTCCCTAACTGTCAAACAGCCTTTATATTACGAAAGTGTATTAACTTTATGTATGTGTGTGCATATATATATATATATATGTACACACTCTATATATATTAATGATCCACTGCAATGTAATGAGGCAGTGAATTTTACTGGAGACTTTGGTATTGTTTGTGCTGAAGTAAAACAAATGAAAGGACAGCCCAGCCCTGGAGAGAAGAATTTTGCTTCTGCAAAGCTCAACACAGTCCCCAAGGGATGAAGAACATCCCTGGGACACCCAGGGTGCCGCTGCATCCCACCCCTCCGACAGGGCTCTGAGACCCTCCCAGCGTCGTCCAGTGTCACAGGTCAGTCACTGCAGCCAGGGGGACTCAGGGACACCTGGATCGATAGATAAGCAGCAGAACGCTGCAGAAACAGAGCGGCTTTGCCACGTTTTACTGTGATTGGAGATTTGGTAGTGTGGGTGTTAGTGCTCAGTCAAGTCGTGTTGTACCTGAGCGTTTGATGGGTGTGAGAACCCCATGTAAAACCACATTTGGGTGCCCTGATTTGGCTGGGACATCTCAGGCCCAAGAAGAAATATTTACCCTTGTAATTCCATCCTTTGCATCCCAGCCTGGCGCCTTGGTCAGCACAGGCCAGGCATGAACTTTTATTGAGGAACCTCATGTAACACCACAGGTGACAAAAGCCTTTTGGCTGGTGCTTCCCATCTCCCCATTCCAGATGCTCTCCTCCTCCCATTACTCTCTGTGCCCTTAATGAATCCAGTCTCCAATGGATTTACAGCCACTTAACTTGCATTTGCCACAAGATTCACTTAACAAAGCCAGCATCCATCTTCCTTGGGAAATGTGCTAAGCAGCAAAGCCGGGTCAGGCCAGCAGCCAAGGCAGTGGATGCTACAGCAGTGATTTGGCTGCAGTGGCTCAGTGGCAGGGACACAACTGGGAGCCTGGGAGACTGCGGCTCAGAGCGAGCTGAGGGTCCTACAGCACCCAGCCATCCCCATGGCTCTTGCTGGAGAAGATGGTCGTGTCCAGAGAAGGGCAATGGAGCTGAGGAACGGTCTGGAGCACAAGCCTGATGAGAAGCATCTGAGGGAGCTGGGGGGGCTCAACCTGAAGAAAAGGAGGCACAGAGGGGACCTTCTCATTCTCCACAACTCCCTAACAAGAGCATGGAGCCAGGTGGGGGTTGGGCTCTTCTCCCAGGGAACAAGGGACAGGATGAGAGGAAACGGCCTCAAGTTGTGCCAGAGGAGGTTTAAGCTGGATATTAGGGAAAATTTCTTCACTGAAAGGCTTGTCAAGCATTGTAACAGGCTGCCCAGGGCAGTGGTGGAATCACCATCCTTGGATGTATTCAAAAAAAAGTGTGGATGTGGCACTTGAGCACATGGTTTAGTGGTGAACATGGTAGCGGTGGTGGGTTGATGATCTTAGAGGGCTTTTCCAACCTTAATGATTCCATGATTCTGTGATTTTATGATGGTAAAACATCATGGGGCAGTGCTGGGAGACAGCTGGGAAAAGAGATGCTGCTGGATCTAAAATGGAGATCCACATCCTTCAGGTTTGGGGTGAAGCCCTGTGCCCCTTCAGGCTGCAATGGGCTCAGCTGGGGCGAGGCATTAAACCAACAAGCAGGATCCAAACGCAAAGGCAGTGCTGCAGTCACCTCCTTTAGCACACCTTCCAGCCCAAGGATGTGAGTGTGCACAGACCATCCATGCTGGTTGCCCTAAACAAGAGCAAACAGCTGAGCTGCTTTGCTGGGAGAACAGATGCCACTAATAAGGCAGTAAATAAATCCATGTGCAACACTTTACAGTTTGGTTGTAATTACCTCCAAGCATGCCAAAAGAGCCGACGCCAGAGCTGCACACTAATGACACATTAATGGGAATGCTCATCCGCTCTCTGCTGGCTGGTTCTCCAGAGACCGGGGCTTTTATTTCATTTCTGCACATGCCAAAACCACCATGGTCCAGTGGGACTTGCCTGGAGCCAGCACTGGGGTGGTTCCCACTGCTCCTCCTAAAAGCCTAGCTAAAAACCAGCAAGGCTGAGAGCAATTCCCAGCAAGTTAACATCCATTTGCGACAGTGGGAGGATGGAAGTGGGAATAGGGAGGACTCTGTCTGCCCTCTGAGGCTGTGCCTGCACACACGTCCTGTGCCCCAGGTCACATTCAATTTGTGAGCCAGAATGCTTTTTCCTGCCAAAGAGCAGCAAACCTCCTGCCAGTGCTGGGGAGGCTCTGCTGGGATCAACCCCTCACTCCAGGTCTCTCTCAGCTGTGACCCAACTCGGGCTCAGTCCTCCCAGAAGCCATCGTGGTGCTGTCTTGGCTGTGGGTGCCGGAGGCTGTCCTGTGCTCCAAAGGAGGAACCTTGCAGCAGAGCATGGAGGATGCCTCTCTCCTCAGGTGGGAAGGCATTCCAATGCCCTGGCAAGGGAGGACATGTGCCCTGGTCTGCCAGGGGAAGGGGGTCTCTCCTGCCTCTTCCCCCCACACCCCAAAGATATTGTTTGTGCCTCTCTCTCTGAGGAGTTCCCATGAAGGATGCCTCCTTCCAAGGGATGCATTAGAGGTAGCCTGGGACCTCCAGAGGGAGCTGCTGGGAAATACTAAAATACTAAAAACTCACCTCCTGCTTGCCAGTGTTTTCCCACCTACTCCTCCACGAGATTTCCATCTGTGCATCCACCTCCAGGGAAGAAGGCACCGAGGCCATGCTCTCCCTGAGCAGCCTCACCCAATGCTCAGCTGCCCTGGCTGGGGCAGACACAGCCCCCAGTGCTCTCAACAGCTAAGTTTGAAGCCTATCCCGGGGAAGGACTGGCTGCCAAGGCGGTAGGGAAGGATGGGCAGCAGCTCAGCCCCAACACTGGGAGCTCCCCCAGCAACCGAGTCTGCCGGAGGGGAGGGAGCAGGACAGGCCTGGAGCCCTTCGGGACACATGGCCACTGCACAGCTCTTGGAGATGGCCCCAAGAAGGGAGGGGCTGTAGGTTTGTACAGAGGAGACCCCCTCACAGTTATCCCTTAAGGTCTTGTGATATTATGCACTGAAGCTCAGTAAGGTTTGGCCCTGGCCTCCAGCACTGCACCAACTCCCTTCAAACTGCTGGACTGCACCACTGGGATCAGGGCCTGCGACAGTTTCCTCTGTCCCACAGCAAGAAGGTGCTCCCTCCCAATAATTAAGTCAAGTTTCATTGGACAGGCTCTCAAGTTCTCAGAGTCTGTCCCTGCAGTGCAAATCCATTCCTGAACTTTCTGCTTTTCCAGTGTTAGCCAGGTCATCCAGGAGTTTGGATCTCTCATGCAACACCTACTAAGGAACAAGCAGCACAAAGCCCTCTGTAAGCACTGCCAAGCAGCAGGAGGCACACACCACCCTGCAATCACACCAAAGACACAGCCATAAAAATAAAAGCTTTTTATTTATTTTTTTTTTATATACCATTACAGAAAGATCTGAATAACATTCTCAACAGGACGGGCAGCTCCGGGGCCCAGGGGATGAGTGCAGGCAGCAGGCTCCAGGGTCTGCCCTACTGTGCTCCCGAGCTGCTGCTGCTCCTTGCCCAAGGAGACCCAGCACTCCCGGCATCAGGGTGTCACCTTCTTGTAGGTAATGTGGAGGTGCTGAGTCATGGGCTGCGTAGTGGTTGCCATTGAGACAGTTTGTTCGAGTTTCCCATCAGAATTGAGCCTGAATTTTCTGGTAATCTAAATGGGGGAGGGAAGAAAAGAAATAAGGAAATCAAGCAAACAGCATCCATGGGTAAATCCCTTACCTGTGCTTTCTACCTTCCCTTTGCCATCCTCGTGCCTGCTGTCAACACACCACCAAGGAAGGATATCCTCACTACAGCAGGCGAGTAAACAAGGAGTTGTCTCTCCTAAAGAAAGCAGCCTTCTCCACAATACCAGCTCCAAGCCCATTATCCATGGAGCAAGGCAAGGTCCTGGCACTACAGCTGACATCACCTCAGTACAGACAGGCATCTGTCCACCACATCCCTCCACCAGAAGAGTGGCTCCCTGCTGGCAGCTCAGGGAGATGGATGAGCCATCATTCACCAAGGCAGCCTTCCAAACCCCTTGGGCTCTCTGCAGGTCCCCACACCGTGCCAGGGTAAGGCAGGACACGACTACATGAGGAGATTGGAGCCTGCTGAGCCTCAGCCTGCACCTGCAGCCAGGCTGGGGTTCAGTCCCGGGCAAGAGGGAATAGCACTGCCAGGAGGGCTCCACGGGTGACATCATCCTCATCTCTGCACCCAGGCAGGCTGTGAGCCTAACATCCAGAGGTTTTTCCAAGCTCATTCATTGCCTTGAAGTCACTCAAGGGCAGGCACATCCATAAGCTATTGCCAGTCTTTCTGCTCCATACTCTCTGTTCACAGACCCACTCGTATGCCCACAGTGGGCCCTTAGCTCCCACATCCAACATGTTCTCCTTCTGGAATCAGAGCTATGCAGGGGTGCGGAGGACACGCCATCGTTCCAACATCCACAGGGGCAACAACAGCAGGAACACAGTCACTCACACATGATGCTTGGATTCCTATTTGCTGCTCTGATGAGGTTCTCTTTGTAATGCACCAGTGTTCTTCAAATTCCCTAAGCAGGAAAAAGCACTTAAAAGGATACAAAAGTCACTCATCTTTAACATGGGTGACCCATGTGCCTTGGGCGGACTCTGCTGATCTCCATCACCTTTCACAGGTGACAGGGCAGCTCTGCAGGTGCCTCAGCCAGTGCCCTCAGTGCCCACATAAGGCCAGGACTGTCCTGACCTCTACAAGTGCTTGAAAACCTGCTGGTTCTCCACACGCTCGTCACAAACCGAGTGACTCAGCGTGAGGGTCTCCCTTACTCCTTGTATTTCTCCCTTTAAACATAAACTGCTGACTGAGTCTGGGTCTGGACCTAGGTCTGGACTCTGCACACCCAGGCTCCACCAGGAGCTTGGAAAAGCAAGGGGATCCTCTCAGAACCTCGTGACTCAATGGGAGGGTCTCCCTTACCCTTTGTATCTTCAGTCTCTGTGTAAATCATTCCAAATTGATTCAAATCCACTTTTCCTTTGGATGTTTCACCCATGAGTAAGTAGCAGAGGGAACCCTGCCACATCAAATTTTAAGTTGTGCTTTCAGAAATTTATATTAAACCTGCTTTGATAAGCCCTTTGATGGTGACTCTTCAAGCAACCTACACCACTCATGACACAGCCTGGCCCAGAGAAAGGGTCTTCCTGCCTCCATGACAGCTCAGCCGAGCCACAGCCAAGCCAAATCACTTTTCAGCAGGAATATAATACAGTGAAGTTTTCTCAAAGTGAGCAACTAAAGTATCAGCACACGTGCCCTTCTCACAACACCTGTGGCATCTTTGCTTCCATGGGCAATTTATGCTATTCTTGGTGAAGGAGAAAAGGTGTTGGGAGTCGGTTACTCTCTCATTCTACATTCTCCTTCACCAGCAAGGGCCTCTCAGATACTCACTGGGACCAGTCCCTGGGCCTGAGCTGCCCTCAGGTGCCAGATGAGCATGGACCTCCAGCTCCAGAGGTTCCCTCTTCAAGCCAAAGCCAGCCTTGGAGCCCTCAACTAGGAAGACATCTGCTGGCTTTCTGTGCTTCCCCCTCTCCTCCTGCCAGACCATCAGCTCACATTTCAGGCACTGACTCAGAGAGGACAGTCCCTTTTGTTTAAATGTCTGCAATTAAGAGCTCTGCTCCCTTGCTGATATCCATAGTATCTAATGGCTTTAGTTTTGCTACAGAAAGGAGGCAACACAGCTGTTCCTGGGAAAGGGGAAACCCAGCAACTGAAAATATGCATCCAAAGGCAGGGAAGTCAGGACTTTCCAAAGTTAGGACACTGTGTAGGCACATGAAATTTTTGTCTACATCTGCACAAACTTGTGCTCTCTGTTGTCTATGGGTAAGTTTTGTAGCACATAAAAACCAGGTTGTGAGAGCTTGTTCAGCCTCGCTGTCTCTCTCAGCTGCTGGTCAGCCACAACAACTTCAGATGTGACACTGAGACCTCAGGATGCCACACTGCCCCCAGCAGTGCCACCGCACTCACAGCTGGCTGTACCCCTTCCAGCTGTGTCAACAACCCCCCGCTACACACTCAAAACAAGTCAAAACCCAAAAATACACACTCAAAACAAGTCAAAACCCAAAAAAAGACCCTAAAAGCAACCAACCAAGGCTGGAGCTGATAGGAAATGTCAGCCCTGCCCTGCAGCCACAGATGGGAAAAGAGCCCAGAGCAAGGTGTGAATGTCCTGAAAAGCAAGTTAGCAAGACCTTAGGTGTTCCTAAAATATCCTGATGAGGCCCAATACTGACTGTACCTTATACGTGCACCCTCATCCTGCAACCAATCCAGAAAAACAGCATTAAGAACTAACCCCACTGCCACAGAAGGGTATTTAGACAAGACTTTCCTATTCTCTTCCCTAAGGACCTGCTACTGGCCACTGCTGGAGACAGGATTCTGGGTTGGCTGCTCTGATCCAGCTCGTCAGTTCTTGTCTTAATGATCCCTATGGGTCTCATAATGTACAAAATACCTTCTGAAGGCTGTTACAGAAAGGATAAGCCAGGATGCCATGCAGTATTTCCAAGAACTCCTGATGGCATTCTGTAATTAAAGCATGCTAATTAACCTATCCTGTCAACTAGACTCCTTCTGGGGTGAGCAACGCTACGGGAATTGCTCACTGTGTGTGCACTCACCTGCTCTACGTGGGGCTTCTTGGCAAAGGAGATCCTGGCTATGGAGTGAGAAGCTATGGAAAGCTCTTGTCCATTCACCTCCCCTTCCTCCACCTCCACCAGACCTAGGTTGAAGCATATTATTAGGCTACAAAGGTTATTTAACTATGTCACAATTATTACTGTGGCCTCTCAGCACTTAAAAGGGGCTTATAAAAAAGAAGAAGAAGGATTTCTGTGATTCTGTGACTTTTTACACAGGCAGATGGGGATAGAACAAGGAGAACAGTTTTAATCTGAAAGAGGAGAGATTTAGATGGGATATTGGGAAGAAATTCTTCCTTGTGAGGGTGGTGAGGCCCTGGTTCAGGCTGCCCAGAGAAGGTGTGGCTGCCCCATCCCTGGAATGTCCAAGGCCAGGTTGGAAGGGGCTTGGAGCAACCTGGGATAGTGGAAGGTGTCCCCGCCCATGGCAGGGCGTGGAACTGGATGAACTTTAATATCCCTTCCAACCCAAACCATTCCATGATCTATTAGGGTACATAACATACCATCACTCTCCCTGTAGAGTGGTTTTATTTGCCCAAGCATTATTGACAACTGCAAATCCACACGCTGTCAGACACGGAATGCTGCTCAGAAAAACCCAGCCAGCCTTACTCACACCGTGTGGGATGAGTACCACACGGCAACTGGCACTTTTCCCTTCAGCACCTGCCATTTTAGATGCAAATTTAAGCACCAACTGGGGTTTAACACTTTCACTTATAATACTTGAGATGTGGTTCTCTCTAGTTCAGTCCCTGCCAGGTGTGTAAACGAGTACCAAGGTGCTACATCCACACCGTGAGAGACTTCCTGGTTGAGACCTGCGGGTCCAGCGCCCAAGGGCAGCGATGCCCACGGGGAGAGTTAATTAAATAAAACTGTGAGAGGTGCGACAACCTTCTGAAAAAGTGATGAAATGGCACAGCGAGGTAAGGACTTCTTCTTTTCCCCAGCATGGGGATCAGGTGTGTACCTGTGTTCTGGGCACTGATGAAGGCCACCTTATTAGTGTCAGGCTTGAGGCGGATGAACCCACATTCCCGGTGCATGGGCTTCCTGGTGTCCGGATGGAAGGCGTTGAACCTGAGGGGAAATCAGAGCACAAAAGCTGATGTGTTTCACATGAAAAGACACTGTTTGGCCTGGTTTCCTCTTATTTGACCATGTGAGTGCCCGCAGTATTCTTTGAAGGGTAAACAACTGACAACACTTCACAGCTGGGAGATGTAAACCTGGAAAAATATGGTTACTTTACTGGCACAGCTATTTCTTAGAGCTGGAGTTAGTTACTTCAGTTCAAGCTCTAGATTTTCCACAGCTCCTGGGTCTTTCTAAGAGCTAGCTCAGAAACCCCTCAGGAACTCAGACATTTCATATATGCTGAAGCCACACTCTGTCTCAAATACTTCCTTTTCTCAAATAAATATCTGGAACCACGGTATCATCTTTAGCTTTTACACCTGGCAATTGTCTTTTCTGTATATTCCTTGCTGCAGGCAGCAACAGAACAGACATATTTCTCCCATCACACCCTTCAAAAAGATAAATTCAGCTCAGGTTCTTATTTATTCTTCAGGAGGCCTTAAAAACCGTAGGTTTGGTCACCCGTCATGTGGGTGATTATATGTATCACATGTGTTTATCTATTATATTAGTTGGGGCCATTAGTTATTAAAGCAGCACTGAGGGCTGAAAAGTCCAAAGCAAGTGTTCCCTATATGAAGTAACAATGGATCACACAGAGTCAAGATTCCTAAAAGACCAGCAGCACAAGGTGCAGCACATGGCACCCCTACACCCCACAGAAACCCACTGGCTTCAAAGAAGTGGAGACAAGGAAGAGGGAGCACAGCTAAAGGAAGAATTAGGAAGAGTCTGGCTGCCTTGCAGCTGCTTCTGGCTGTCCTCTGGGTACAAATACACAAATTACTCCTCCCATTTGGCTTTGCCTCTCAATAAAAGATGTCTCCTTTTAACCATGTGGCTACAGGAAGAGCCAGGAATGACTTCTGTCAGTGGTGCAGGGCTGCATCCCTGCTAAGGGCTGTCCGAGCATCCCAGCCTCTGTGCTCTGCAGCCAGTGAAACCAGGTACCCTATGGAGCTCTCATGGTGGGAGAAACAAACTTAAATCAGGCTTTTTTCAGTGCTTGGAGTATTCAAGGGGTACTTGTATAAGTATCAGTCATGCAGCACTGCTCCAGGAGCCAGGAGCTCTGTCCTCCAAGCCTGTTGCCTGTTTTCCTGATGCATCCCAGAGCTCAACAGATCTAGGCTGCGTATCTTCTTGGCACAAAGGAAAGGACAAAAAACCCTAGGTGACTCAAATCAGTAACTGTTCACAAGCTGGAGAGGGAGGTGCAGCCAGAGCATGACTGTCAGAGCTTTGTTTCTTTTGGAAACTGGACTAAAACTGTCACAGGCTGAGCCGGCAGCTCTGTCACACTCGAGGAACACAGGGCATCTCTCACACAGCACTTACATCTTGTAATTATTCTTTTCTTGGTTTTCCAAGCAACACATTTTCCAACTCACCCCTCCCAAACGAGCACCAGAGCAGCACTGAGCAGCAGCGAACATGTCACTTCTCTCTCTCCAGATTTCTTTTGATTTCTCTTGGAACAATCACTTGCAGCCAAAGCAGTTAAGCTACCTGCCTCCCATCCCATATGGTTTGATAAAGACTAATTCTTTTCAGATTTCCACACTGGTGAAGGCTGAGGACCACAGTTTGAAGTGGACAGACTTGGCAGCCATGCCACAGATCCCTCATTTGTTGTATCTGTAAGTCGGAGTCTCACAAAGAATGCCAAGTTTTCAAGGAAAATAAAAGTCAGACCATGTAGTCACATACCACGACATCATCTCATTTGGTAGGTGAAAATCTGTGTACTTTGCCATTGGAAAAGAAACACAAACATATCAAATCACACTGGAGCCATGCCTGCTGCACTCCAATAGCTGCTGCCAACACAGACAAAGCCTTGACTTACGAGAAGTTGAGCATGGGCTGCCCCACGTGAGAGATGTGCACTTCTTCCAGGTACTGGAAGGGCTTCATTGTAGGGAAGGTGCCGTCTCCTGGCGGGTCCGAGAGCCAGGTGCCCAGCATCCAGGACAGGGGTTCCATCACAGGGTTCAGCTGGGGAGTCTCTGTGGAGGAAGAAAGAAAGAAGAAAGAAAACTACTCAGGGATCTGTGCTCTACAGCTGGCTGGAGGTGAACACAAAACACCTCAGAAACGGATGAACGCTGCAACAACACTTCTCTCCAGAGCAGCGCCACCTCCAAGGTGCAAGGGGAGATGGGGAACAGTGAACGGTCATGGAAGTTGGGTCTGTTTCCAAACCTGCTCCTAGCCTTACACAGAACAAGAGCACTCTTCCAGGTGGTCCATTTCTGACTCCTCTCCGTAGTGTGATCCGAAAGGAAAGCCCCCTACCATCTACATGCAAGAAAGAAGATGACTGAAATCTCAGTGTAAAGAAAAATCACTAAACTGTAACAAATTCTCTAATGCTCTGGGCTGATCTTTCTCAGGCACTGAGTACATGCCTTCCCTGTTTGTTTCAGAGACCAAGAAAGTGAGTCCTCACTTCAGAGGAAAATCAGGCTGTGTTCATTTTTAAGATCAAAATTTGGCTGTAATTTTTTTAAGAGGTTAACAGTGACCTGAACTTTATACAAAGAGACGGGCAGGGATCATTCGGAAGTTGTTCTGCTTAGGTTCTGGACTAAGTGAAACATTTTAAAAAGACTTGAGTGCCTGTAAGTTAAAGAGTAAATGGAAGAGAAAGACACTTCCCTTTGTCACTGCATTTATTAAGGAGCAACCAAAGTCTGTTTCACAGCTAAAGCTTCTTTAGGAGAGCTTTGATAAACAACAGTTTAGCACTTTGCTTTCAGAGGTGGTGACCTGAAAAAAATTAATCAGAGAAACGGAGACAATTTAAAGCCATGTGAAAAGCAGAGCAGAACCACTACTAAGGTGTAAGTAGGGAAAGTGAGACAGCACCCCTGGGATCCTCCCATATAAATGTGTGCCCACTACTCTAGTAGTAGTCTGTTATGCAGACAAATATGACTGAAGTATGCTTAAGGCATGTCCTCCTCCTCCCCCTCACAGGACAGATGTTTCGTACTGGCAAGGTGGGGGTTCCAGGGGGTGTTTTCCACACCTAGTGAGATCACCAAATACAAGAACAAGCTGCCTGTCTGGCTGGTCTGAAAGGCTGCAGGGAGAAATTGGGCCTAAAAAGGTGATGTTGTGGTCAAAATTTGCTTGATCAGTCTGAGTTTCACTGTGCTCTGTATCAAATATCAGGCTAAAAACACTGAGTAAGGAGGAAGAACAGACAGTCCGTACCTGGAATGCCAAAGGAGGAGGAATAGAAGCTTTCCTGGGTAAAAGAGATCACTTTTGGTACTCATTCTCCCACAGACAGGCAGGTTTGGAAAGCCAGCCTGCATGTCAGCAAGGTGCTGTTAATAACTCTGCTGTATCCTGAAGTATTTTGCAAAGTGAAGCGACATGAGAAAACATGAGAGCTCACCAGGAAATAGGTAATAAAAGTCTACAGCATCAGAGCCAGGCTCTGCAGAGCACCCTTCCAGCCTGTGCATTCCCCACCAGCTCATCCAGGGGTTGGGAAGGGGTTCCCACACCCCATACAGCAGCATCAGTGTACCAGACAGTATTTCACCCTACTCATTTCTGCATTTCCAAGTGGAGAACACACAGTTCTGTGGGTAAGGAGCCTTCCACTCCCCCATCCGACTGGTGTTCACCTTTCACTCCCTACTGCAGACACTGCATTTCTTTCCAGGCTTTTTCCAGGCCCCACTCCCACTGTGGAAGCAAAGAGCAAAGCTTTGGAAAGGCTGGAAGAGCCTGCAGCCTGGGCTGCTGCTGCCCTCTCCTGGGTCAGCATCCCAGGAGCAGGATGCTTTCTGTCACTACAGTGCTTTAATAGGGCACTTCTTTTCTTCTGCTTGCAGCACTTCAGGAAAAAGCAACAAAACGACACAGGAAAGGAATGGTTTTAGCCATTGCTACTCCTTATACTCCATTATAAACCAAGAGAAGCCAACTGACTGTTTCCAGCACCCCCAGCTTGATCTCTGCCTTGCTGTGCAGCATCCAGCCTGTCCGGAGGTGCCTGACTGGGCGAGCTGGTCTCACTTCCAAGGAGCTGGAATTCCAGCCAGCTGAAAAGTGGAGATGTAACTGTACATCCTAAGTCTGTGGCACATGGGCAAACAACATGGCCAAGTGACCATTCTTACTTTTCCAAACTACCTGAATGGCAGCAAAGCCAATGTGAGTTTTTTAGTTCTCATGTCACTGGAAAATGCCAAAAGCAGCAGAAGTGCTGGTGGGAATAAGGAACAGAGACTCATTGAAGTGTAGAGGAATAAAGACATCCTGATCTCACTCCATGCAGTGTTCTTCTTACCTTCAGTGTTGCTCTCTGACTGGTGGACTAAGTCCATTTGCCTCCCTGGCAGCCTTCTGTCAGAGGGCTGGGCTGGGAGAGTGGAAAAGCAAGAAGGGAGCCAGACAGGAGAGAGTCTGATTGAGTCCATAAAAAAAAAAAAAGTAGTCATTTGAAATTTGCTTTTTATGTCATGTTGGAGCAGGTAAATGCAAGACTATTGTAGCAACAAAAAGTTCTTTGCTGAGCTGCTTTGTTTCGAACAACAGGTTTAAAGATGCAGTCCCTGTCAAGAGAAACTTCTCTGACACTGATGAAGGAGCCTGCATGTCCCAAGGATCTAAATCCTGGCACATCACTTTTACAAACAACCTGCTAATGTGGCTTAAAAAGTAAGCATGTGGTGATATCAAGAACACCAACCATGTCTGAGAATCTGCACCCCGGTCACCCTTGTGCATGCTTAAAGCTTCACACTCAGATGGGGTCCTCTTAATGCTGGTTCTCTTGCATCCACATGCACAGTTCCTTTACCCAATAACAGGGAAGCTCCCACTGCAGCCTCTTTCTTAACAAGGGCACTCCTAAAGTCACCTTCCCCTACCAGATTACACACTTCCTTGAATCCAGACTCTCCAAGACCCCTGCTCCTCCACAACCTGGTCTAGTGGAAAATGTCCCTGCCCACAGCCAGGGGTTGGAACGGGATGAGCAGCAAGGTCCCCTTCCACTCAAACCATCCTGTGAGTCTATGAAATCCAGCTGAAATCAGCCACGATGCTCACAAGTTGCAACAGCTTGGGAGACAAAACCACAGGCCCATAAGCAACTTGACCAGCTTGATCTCTTTCCTTCAGGAAGCCACTCAGGCCAAAACTGCCATGCCCAGGCCCTGAGCACACAAGTCATCTCCTTTTCACCACCTGACCCCTGCTCCATCCCTCCAAACTCACAGATGGACAGTTTCCACATTTTTCCCATTCACAGAGGGTTTAGAAGTCAAATCCCACCCCACTCTGTAACACAGTCAGACTGTAACCAGCTGTCCAGGCTTTGCAACAGCAGACACGGCGCTCTCCCTGCCGTGAGACAAACCAGACACAGTGGCTGGAGAGCCCCCTCGGGCCACGGCTGCACAGCGGGCGTGACTCTCAAGTGGGATCCCTGGCACAGAAAGCTATGCTGGCACAAATTCCGACGCAGCTTTATCAGCAAAGCCACAGTGAGCAGCCAGCTGGCTGTTAACAAGGCAGCTAACCTACTCCCCTGAGCTGGGGAATACTTGCTGCAGGAAACATGAGAAAAAACCTCAGACAAACAACAACAAAAAAACCCCACCAAAAAATCCCAAAACAAAACCTCAAACAAAACTCAAACTAACTCACACTGTCTTCAAAGTACAGGGTCTGCAGCAACAGCTGGCAGCCTCCTGCAGTTCTTCCTTCAGCTGGGTCGCTCTCTGGGTTTAACTCATCATCATCAAGGTTCTGGTAACTAAGGAGCAGCCTTGTTCAGCATACTCTGTCCATATTTAAGTACAGAAGGTGGCTTTGTACTCTGCTGCTCTTCCCTGAGAGCTGCGACCCTTCACGCACTTTGTTGATGCTCTCCCCAGCAAATGAGTAAAACATTCCTACCACCAACATGCTCTGGCTCCATCACAGAATATGCTGAGCTGGAAGGGATCCATCAGGATCACTGAGTCCAACTCCTGGCCCTGCACAGGACACCCTAAGAATCCCACCACGTGCCTGAGCATTGTCCAAATGTTTCTTGAACTCAGACACCTTTGGTGCTGTGACCACTTCCCTGGGGAGCCTGTTCCAGTGCCTGACGACCCTCTGGGGGAAGAACCTTTTCCTAATATCCAACTTAACCTCCCCTGACTCAGCTCCATGCTGTTTCCTTGACTCCTGTCACAGGTCACAGAGCAGAGATTGGTGCTGCCCTCCACTGCCCCTCAGGAGGATGTTGAAGACCCCAATGAGGTCTCCCCTCAGTCTCCTCTTCTTCAGGCTGAACTGAGTGACCTCAGCTGTTCCACACAAGGCTTCCCCTCCAGACCCTTCACCATCCTCATAGCCCTCCTTTGGGTGCTCTCTAATAGCTTAATGTCTGTTTTTATATTGGGGTGCCCAAAACTGCCCCCAGAACTCAAGGTGAGACCGCCCCAGGGCAGAGCAGGGTGGGACAATCAGCTGGCAATGCTGGGCCTGATGCCCCCAGGACAGGGTTGGCCCTCTTGGCTGCCAGGGCACTGCTGACTCGTGGCCAACTGGTCACCTACCAGGACCCCCAGGGCCCTTTCCAGCCTCTCATTCCCAGTCTGTCCGTACATCCGGGGTAGCCCCATCCCAGGTTCAGAATCCAGCGCTTGCCCTTGTTAAGCTTCAGACAGTTGGTGATGGACCATCCCTCTTATTTGTTGAGGTCTCTCTGCAGCACCTCCCTGCCTTCCAGGGAGTCAACAGCTCCTCTCAATTTAGTGTCCTTGGAAAACTAACTTAGTATCCCTTCGAGTCCTGCATCCAAGGGGTTAATGAAGATGTCGAAAAGAACTGGGCTGAGAGAACCCCACTAGTGACAGGTGCCAGCCTGATGTCACCCCATTCACTGTCACCCTTTGTGCCCAAGCCATGAGCCAGTTGCTCACCCATTGAGTAACACAGTTATCCAGCTGTGGGCTGGACATTTCGTCCAGAATGATCCTGAGAGAGACAGTATCAAAAGCTTTGCTGAAATCCAAAAAGATTACATGAACTGGCTTTCCCAGATCAACCAGGTAGGCTGCCTTGTCACAGAAGGAAATCAGGTTCAATGACAACATGCTGGCTGCGACCAATGACTACGTTATTTTTCAATACTTCTCAGAATAATCTTTTCCATGATTTCACCAGGCACTGAAGTGAGACTGACAGGCCTACAGTTTCCAGGGTTCTCCTTCCTGCCCTTCTTGAGAATTGGGACAACGTTTCCAGATTCCAGTCAGCTGGGAGCTCCCTGGATTTCCCACACTGCTCAAAAATCAAGAGGTTTTGCGATGACATCAGCAGCTCCTTGAGGATTCTGGGTTGAATCCCATCAGGCCCCACAGATTTGTAGGGATCCAGCTGCAGCAGATCCTACACAAGTTCAGGGTGGACTGAGTTGATTGTTCTTACAGTCATGGTCCTCCAGCTCAGGGCACTGAGACCCCCTTGGTCCGTCAGCCGTGTTGGAGACAGAGGCAAAGAAGCATCAAACCCCTCTGCCTTGTCTCTGTCCCTGTTTGTGAGGTGACCATCCTCATCCTGGAATGGGTTGATGTTATTTGAACACTGTCTATTCCCATTAATGTATTTCAAAAAAACTCTTTTTATTGTCCCTCACATTTCTGTCCAGCTTCAACTCCAGTTGAGCTTTGGCCATATCAATTTTCTCCCTACAGTGGCAAACAGCATCTCCAAATTCTTCCCATGTCACTTGACCTTGCTTCCACTGGGCCCAGACCTTCCTTTTGTGCCTTATTTCCAAGAGAAGATCCCTGCTCAGCCAAGCCAGCCTTCTGTCTCAGCTGCTTGACTTCCAGCATTTGGGAATTGCTTCTCCTGTGTCCTTAGGAGGTGAGGTTTGAAAAGTGACCAGCACTGACAGACTCCAGCACCTCCAAAAACATTTTCCCAGGGGACTTTACTCCCCCATTCCCTGCTCAGCCTGAAATCTGCTCCTCGTGTCCAGAGTTGAGGTTTTGCTGGCACTTCTCCTCCTGTCAACAGAGATTTTAAACTCAATCACCTCATGACCAAGATGGCCCCCAATCTACACTTCACTCACAAGATCCTCTCTGTGGACAAGCA
>NW_016690305.1:853076-879088 GCF_001604755.1 Lepidothrix coronata
TGGCAAGTTGAAGTCCCCCATAAGGACAAGGGCAGTTGACTTGGAAGTGTCCCTTAGTTCCTCAGAATACCTCGTTGGTGTCATTGCCCTGGCTGGGAGGTCTAGAGCAGAATCCCACAATGACATCCACATAATTTGCTTGCCCCAGGGGCTCCCAACTGTGAGCTCCAGACATTCCAGCCCTTCCATTACATACAGGGCCACCCCTCCACCTCTCCTGCCCTGCCCATCCCTCCTGAAGAGCCTGGAACTGTTCAACAGGCACTCCAGCCACAGGGCTCATCCCACCAGGTTTCACTTATGCAGGGATGTCAAATCTCTGGGACTGGGCCAAAGGTTCCAGCTCCTCCTGTTTGTTCCCCATGCTGCGTGCATTGGTGTAGAAACATTTCAGGTGTGGTACATTATAGCCAACACCTTGAGAAGCAAATTGAGGGATCCCATCAGTTTCCTCAAGTTTTGGCACATCATCATTGGTGAGCCTGGTTTTGACCTTCACCCCTTCTCCCTTCCAAGCTGGTTTAAAGCTCTGTCAACGAGCCCCACCAGCTCCTGTGCTACAACTCTTTTTCCCTCTGAGAAAGGTGCATCATGTCAGGTGTCAGTAGACCAGGTGTTGTATGGATCATCCCATCTCTGCTCTAAAGGCTGGGAATGTGGTTATATTCAAAATTTTTCACATTACAGCCTCAGTAATTAATTTCATAGCCAAGCACCAATGTGTTATTGCCTCTGTGGTAAGTGCTCCAGTGCCTGTAGTCAGTGTCAGAGTTCTGCATTACAAAACACAGAGAAAACATCTTTAAATTATACCCAAACCCAAACACCCTACCTGAGCTCACTTCAGTCTGTCTGACTTTCTCTCGAGTTTTCCTTAGTTGGCTGTTTTGTTGCTTCCTAGCTGCAAGCTGGGGTTTTGTTGTGAGTCATTGCCAACATGCTGCAGAATTAAATGCTTAATGCACAAACTCTATAGGCTATCAGGGAAAAAAAATGGAAAAAACAAGACCATCTCACTGGAAAAAAACACAACAGCAGAGAAAAAACTCTGGTTTCCTCCCTTCCAACTGCCTTTTTCCCCAAGGGGAAGGTCAAAGAGCCATTCCCCTCAGCCAAGTCCCTGACCTGGTGTGCCTGCTCCCATGTGGAGCTCGAAGCAGTTCACCTCCCACCCGTGTGCTCAGGCCACAGGTGCTGTCAAGTCTCACACAGCCTCTCTCAAGACACTTTCTGCCACGGATTCAGCTCCACTCTTAACCTCTGCACAAATATTTCTACTCCTTATCTTGCTCTCAGCTCACTTTATAGCTCCCCTGTTCTTTATAACATCCACCCTATGGACTGGCCTTTTACCCTGGCTGTTCCCATCCCAGATGAGGCACAAAACCCTCACAAGCAGCACTTGCTGTCTCAGAATAAAAGCACTTTTCTTCTAAAATCTAGCTACAAGTTAACATGCAGCTGCCAGGTTAGCCGTGCCTGCCCTGGCAGAGGCAATTTCTCTGACAGCACATCTCTGTGACCCATTAGACACATTTAATTTCCAAGCTGAACCAGACAGGGCCCCACTGCTGGTCCAGTCCTGCTCAGACAGGTGAAGGCACAGCACCTCCATCCACGCACAACCCCACTTCTCACTGCCACTGAGGAATGGGATTTTGCTATTTGTTTTCTGCAACATGAATGAAAACCTGTTGCCATCTCGACAGGGAACACCACCTCAGGCCCCACAGACCAGGCACCAGGGCACAAAAACACATTTAATGTTCAAGTCCTTCAGCTTGTCCCCGGAGTTCACTAACTATGACTCATTTGCATGTAAAAAGTACTACAAACGACCCAATTTCTACACTGGCTCTGCACAAATATTCAAAGACAAATCCAAGCTGGAAGGAATTATTATTTCCCCCAGATCCCTAGCAAAATGCTAACCATTTTTCACATGGACTCATTTTGCCAACTCTCCTGCCTTTAACATGACCTTCACGAAAGCAGACATGCAGCTTGGAAGAGGCTCCCCACACACCCAAGCAGCCGAATTCTAAGAGCTTTACCTCTCTGGTGAGCATAGACACTCCAGCCCCATGGCACCATACCTGTGTTTGCTCCATGGCCAGCCATATTTGCAGATATTTTGCTATTTGCTCTACCTCTAGCCCCCTCTGCCCCCAGAAGGCGCTTTGCGCAGGGTGGTAAGATGGATATGAGGGAAGTGATCTCACGCTTGGGTAAGAGTGATCCCACTGCCTGCTGGGAGATGTAGTTTTACAAAGGCACCAAAACGGAGCCCGTTAAGAGGAGGTGATGCTGTGGAAGGAGCACCTCGGGTCTCCTTGTCTGTGCCAGCACACACGATGCAGTGGAGCTGTGGGACCTTCACGCAGAACAGGACAAACAGACAGCACTTGTGTAGCAGAGTTCAGTGCTGTTAGAACAGTCTGCCCTTCCCCAGGATACTGGGTGCCTATTTGATCACTGGCTCTCCATAATTTCTCCCAGTGCATTCTGTTTTTCTCCAAGCTGCATCCAACGCCATCCTGCCTGGTGCACTGTGCCTGACAGCATTCCCCAACCTTTGGTCCACGCACCTCAGAAGTAGCCCAGGAAACAGAAGGAAACATTTTCCTACCAAACAAGCGACTAAATTCAAAGTTCAGATGGAAAGGGCCACCGTGGCAGCCTTGCTGTGCAGGAAACAGCCTGGGGCTCCTCCTAAAAGCAGTGAGTCGATCCCTCTGGTAAGACAGGTTGGGAAACACACATTGTGACAGCTGGAACAGGCCGGGAGCCACTCGCCCAGCCTGAGTCACCTGGCCTCAAGCGTGGCTGGCAGGGACTGCTGTGCAGCAATCCTGCAGAAACCTGCTCTTCCCAGCCGGCTGTAGCTTGGATACAGCCAGCAGAAATTTATTTGTCTCATTAGAGGAAAGTGTGTGTGAGAACTAGCACCAAAATGAAGTTCTGCTTAGTGGGTGTGGGCCTAAAGCTTGTTTTTGTGCTCGGGATTCTGTGGTGGTGGCTGAACATAAGGCAGCAGCAAAGAGAGGTCCTGCAACACGTGGAGCTGGGATGCAGACAGGGAACAACCTGCATGGTCAGTCCAGTCAGGTGCTTCACTTACACTCCCCATCCCCACGACACTGCCTTTAGCAGGAAGGAAATAATGCAAGGTCAGGTTCACAGCCAGAACCATCACCTCAACAGCACATCAGATGATTCGGGACAACTGAAACGGAACTAATAACAAAGACTACAGTTATTATCAACCTCATATGCTACCTGGCTGTATTTTTATGAATACCAAAAAGCCTTTCTTCCATTCAGCCTTGTATTACAGCAAAACTCAGTGTCTGGGCGTGAAGCAGGCTCTGCCCAGCAGCAGCTGGCTGCACTTCATCAGCTATTTTCACTGCCATAAACTATTTCTATGACCACACAAAAAGCAGTGCAAGGCAGAAGAGCACCAAGATTAAGCTAAAAAAAAAAAAGAAAAAAATAAATAAAAAAAAAACACTCAGCCATCAACAAATGCTTTAAAAAAGTCCCCAGCCAAAGGGTTCCATATAAACTTCCCATCCCAGCGAGCTACAATCACCAAAACGGTTCATTGTCACACACTGATCTCCAGTTTAGTTGACAAGAGATGGCAGAACGGGTAAAAAATTGGTCAAATCATTAAAAAAAAAAGGGCATTTTCCTTTAGAGAACAGAATATGTAACTCATTAAGAATATCTTCTGTAAGAACGTAAAATTCTAACTTCTCAAAGACACGTATAAAAACATCAATCTCAGGAAAGAGGATAAAAATCTCAGCACTCACCAGAATAAAGAAAAACGTCCTTAAGGACACTCTTCCTGCAATTAGTATCTCATTGATGGTATTCCAACAAAGCTAGACATCCTTTTCATATATATAAAAATACGTATATATATATATATGAACACAGTTAGACATCCTTTTCCATAAATATAAATATATATGAACAACTATGGAACCCTAAAAGTCGTATTTAGTTATTGTCTTTAGTTTGAGACCAAAACAATACAAAAATGCAGACCAGAAGGTACAAACAAGACTAGGCTGATTTCCCACATGGAAAAAAAAACCCCTTCTTTTCCCTCCTCCAAATTCAAGTGTGAGTTTTCCCATACTTTGGAAAATTAGATGCATGTGGGAAAAGTAGCATTGGGTATTGACCTTCACTAATTTTGTCAGGGTCTGCTTTCTTACACTTCAGTGAGGACGTTGGCTGTGCTGTAACAGCCTGGAGGATGTGCCTGTCTATGCCACCATCACCTTTCTGACTGTGTCCAAGCTCTCCAGAGGAAGCCACGAAGTTTTTCTCCTAAAGGAGAGGCAAGAATTAACCATCAGGGGATGCCCAACCCTCCATAGGTGATGACTTCAAGCAAGCCCCATGTCACAAATCCTTCACAAGGCAACCCCATGTTTTCTCAGCAGCCACACAAACATCAAACATCATCAGATGGCCCTAAACTCTTGCCCCAAACTGTACCCTGCAACCAGAGTCACTGGGCAGAAGTTGCGCGTTAAAAGACGTTTTTTCTCGCAAGAAAAATGGTTATAGCCCAATTCAACTTCCACACGACAAATTTTTCACATGACCTCGTCCCTCACGGAGTTTCCCTATGCTTTCAGGTGTTTAATCATTATTTTTTAATTGATAGAGAAGTCATTTTCCATCGCTTCCCATTTTATTATCCATTTCCTGACTTCTTCTGCCTTCTGAAGGAGGAATTGATCAAAGTAAACACAGACATTTGCTCATAAATCACCACTTCGCTGTGTATCACAACATACTGGATACCTCCCACCTCACTTATATTTCCTGTATCCCGAGTGCTGAGTGCAGTGCATGAAATCCAAGATCAGAAGTGCTTCTTACATCACTGGAGAAGACGACAACAGCTTTCCCAGATATCTGCTGCCATGACAGCTCATTAACACACCCCAAAAAAAAAAAATCACCAGCATGCTCCAAAGGAAGAAGGCAAATCCTAACAGGTGTCACTGAGTCTCAAACAAGTTAGAATAATAAAGGAAATTAAAAAAAAAAACAAAAAAAACATAAATTCATCAAGAGAGTTGTCTGCAACATCTCAACCTAACTTCCCATTCCACATCTCGGAAAGGTTTGGCATATGAGAACTAACTTGTGTACCCCCAAAAGGAATTCTTTCACCTGCATCTGTTGGTCTAACACAGGCTACCACTTCTCCCTCCCAAAATGTCCCTTGCTCATACCTTTTCCCCATCGCACCTCTACAACCTCCAGTTTTAGCAGCCTCTAAGAAAACGCGGAATTCTGCCTCAGCGCAGCACCCCTGGGAATACTGACCACAGTCCTGGGATAGCAGGCTGTTCAAGTAGGGGAAACTGATCCGCTTCAGCTCATCCAGCTTCTCCTTCAGCTTCCTGACCTGGCTGTCAGAGCGGTTGATCCTCTGCCTCAGAAGCTTCAGCTCTCCGTTCTTCTTCTCCACCTGCTCCCGCAAGCAGCACACCTGGCTCTTGCTCTGCCGGGAGGAGAAGCAGTACGAGTGCAGGGAGTCGATGAGCTTGCAGGCCCCCGAGGCCGACATGATGACCTCGTTGATGGACATGGGGTTGGCGTCCGTGTCGCCCTTGCGCCCCACCACAGCCTCGGCGGCCGGGCGCGGGGTCAGGTCCGCCGGGGACGCCGACAGGCCCTGGGAGGGTTTCTGGGGAGTTGCGGTGAGGGAGGAAGTCGGGGACACTTCTGCTACGGCCTTGTCATGTCCCAGGAGATGGCTGCTGCAGCTTGGTTCCACCTCTCTCTTTGGCCTCTTCCTTTCCAGCGGCTCTTTCGGGAGAGACGGCCTCTCCCTGGCGTGCTTGGAGGAAAAGCTGTATGAGTGGAGGGAGCCGATGAACTTGCAAGCACCGGAGGCAGGAGGGGTGAAGTCGTCGACCGACACGCCGCTCCTCTCTGCCACCCAGCTCCCCGCCCAGCTGCCCCTGGGACAGTCCTCCTCCACAGGAGACCTCTCGAGCTTCTTCTGAGCTCCAGGCTTCGCACCCAAACCATCCCCTAACGTCCTTCTCCGAGGGCCGTCCAGCTGGCTGCGGAGGGCCTCCGTCTCCTCCGACATCGATCCCATCTCCACTTGCAGAGTCGCCTCCTCCATCTCTTCCTTCCCTTGCATCACCATGAAGTGCTGTCCAGAAGACGCGTCCCTCTGCGCTACCTCACCGCCTCCTTCCCGCGGGGCTTCCCCATCCCGCACCTGCCTCGCTATTTTCCTTCGGCTCCTGACATAATCCAGCTTGTCGTGCTTCTTCTCCGCGAGCTGGAAGATGGTCGGGACAGCAGTGGGCTTCAGCAGCCGGTGCTGGTCTTCCAGACGCTTGGAGAAGCTGTCTTTGGTGAAGTGCTCGCTGCAAAGAAAGGAATACTTGGTGGGGGTCCAGTTGTCTCTCTGAACAGCTTTCAGCCACTGAATCAAGCGTTTCGAATCCTTCAGAGGGAACCTAAAAAAGAAACGAGACATGGGTTTCCATGAAAAAATAAGCCACCTTTGGGAAATCAGAAGGGCCAGCGCTCTTCAGATCACAGAACCACAGAATCATAAAATTGTTAAGGTTGGAAAAGACCTCTAAGGTGATCAAATCCAAGGTGATGGTCAGGCTGAAGAGGTTCTGGTGAAATCTGTGTTTTGAGAGGCTCCACTCATTTAAAGATTTTTTTCACTTTGGGCTGAAATATTTGATATTCGTTCCCTGCTTTAACAGCTCCGCTTCACAAAAAGCACAGGACTAGAAGGTGTTGTTTCCGTTTTTATCAGCAATCGACCCATTACTCCGCTCACCTCCCCCACGAGGAACACCCTGTCCACAAGGAAGGGGGATGTGACCACCACCAGAACACCCAGCTCAGCCAACACGCTGCCCCACCGCTGCCTCCGCTGCCCGGGCGATGCTGACACCGGGTGTATTTAATAGCATTCACTAAGGTGTAGAAACGCCTGGAGTGAAAGAAAGCCCGAGCAGAGGAACCAGGCGCCGCTTCCAATGGGACTCCCGGGACAGGGACCTTCCCCTGGGGACCCGCCCCAGGGAGCGATGGGGGGCCCGGGGGGCTCGCACGGAGGGGGCTCGTGGGGACAGGCCGGCGGTGGGCCCGGGCCCCGCGGCCACGGGCGCTCCCGCTGCCCGGCCGGCGCTGAGGCTCCGGGAGCCCCGAGCCGGTTCCCCCCGAGGGAAACAAAGGGCGGCCGCTGCCGGGGGGGCCTGGCGGGGACAGCGGGGCCGGGGGGCGGGCGGCCCGGCCGCGGCACCTGCACGGGCCGGGCGGGCCGCCCTTACCTGTGGAAGGAGACGGCGCCGCGGCGCGCCTTGCCCTGCCGGTTGGAGCAGTTGGCGGCGGCGCAGCAGATCACCATCTCCGGCCGCCGCCGCCGCCCTCGGCCGGCCGGGCCCGCCCCGGCCCCGGCCCCGCCGCGCCGCCGTACGGCAAGATGGCGGAGCCGGGTCACCGCGGCGCCCCTCGCCGCTGGGGAAGGGGTTTCTGTACGGCACAACATGGCTGCCGCCACACGGCCGCCGCCATTTTGGCCGAGGCGCGGCCGTACGGCGCCGGTGCCGCGGGGCCGGTGGGGAAGGAGGGGGTCGCTCCCTGCGCCGCTCGCTTGCCTTCTCCGCGCTCTTGGGCGTCCGCCTCCCGACGAGCCGCTCGGTCCGCGGCGGCCAAGCCGTCAAAAGCACCTCCGAGAGGGGTAGGCATGGTGGGGGGGGTTACCTTCACAGGGAACGAGAGGCGGGGCTCGGACGGCTCCGTACAACAAGATGGCGGCGCCTTGTTGTCACAACTTCCCCGGGCGTACGTGTCACGGGCCGCGCCTGCCGGCGCTCCACGCAAAGAGCGGAACCATCACGGGCCACCCTGTCGCCTGGCCATATCCCCGACTCCGCCGCCGCCCCGCTGCCTCCCCGCGCCCCGCGCCGCCGCTCCGTCGCTCCGTACGGCAACATGGCAGCCCACACCGCGCGAGGGGAGCGGCGCGACGCGCCGGGCCGTGACGATCGCCGCCGACAGCCAATGGGCGCGGGGGTCGGCGG
This sequence comes from Lepidothrix coronata, assembly GCF_001604755.1. Lineage (NCBI taxonomy): Eukaryota > Metazoa > Chordata > Aves > Passeriformes > Pipridae > Lepidothrix > Lepidothrix coronata. The sequence goes on from NW_016690305.1 coordinate 861,179, forward strand.
CGAGCGGCGCTGCCATTGGCCGGGCGCGGCGCGTCGCGCCATCAGCCGCGCGGGGCCGCGCCGGGCACGGGTGTCGCGGGGCCGCAGCTCGGCGGGGCCGCCATGGACGCAGGTGGGTCCGGCCGGGCCCAGCCCCGGCCCGGCGGCCGCTCCCCCCGGGACCCCCGGCACCGCCCGCAGCGGCGGCCGCTCGGGGCTCACGACTCCCCGGCACCGCCCGCACCGGCGCGGCCTCCCCGACGGTCGGCGGCGAAGGCGCCGCTCGCCTCCTCGGGAGCCGCGGCCCTGCGGGGCCGTGCGGGGCCCGGCCGCCCCCCGGCGGGGCGGAGGGGTGGCGGTGGTGGCTCCGTGGCCGGCGCAGGCGGGTCCCTCCTGACCCCCAGCCCCGCTGGTGCCGCCGCTCCTCGGAGGTTCGGGGCTCGGCCTCCTGGTCCGGGCTGCCCGGGGGGAAGCGGGGCGGGGGCGGTGGCAGGGCCGTGTCCCTGTGCCCCGCTCCCCGTGAGGCCTCAGGGGCGAGCGTGCGGCTTGGGGGTGAGAGGGTGACTCTCGGGGAGGTGAGACGGTGTCGCCGAGGGGTGGGAGGGCGACTCAGCCGCTCATCGCCCTCCCCGAGGGCTCCAGCACAGCTGTCTGCGGTACAGCTTTTTGCTTTCTTACAGAGGAGGGTAAAAATAAGTGTCTGGCTCTGGTGTTGGGACCCGCTTCCCTCCAGCCTTGGTGCAGTAGCAGCTTCCACCCCCCTCCGCAGAGATAAGCCTTGTTCCATCCCAACAAACGCTTCCCTGTGCTCCGCGGGCTCCTCCTCCGCGTGTGTCCCGGGCAGCCCGCAGCTCCCGTCCCCCCGGGCGGCTGTCCCGGCTTGTTTCGTCCTTGGCGCTGCTGTTGTCAGCTCAGGCCGGCTGAGAGCGTCCCGACTCTGCCGGAGCGTCCTTGGATCCAGTGTCACACCTGGGAACAGGACGCGGTCCGGGGAGTGAACTGGCACACCCTGAGCCGGGAGATGTGTTTGCTGTCCCTTGGTGTGATCGGTACAAGGGAAGGAAAGCCTGGCTGCGGTGGGCAGTGGGGCTGGATCTCCTCCGGGCGGGGGGGTCTCTGGGATCAAGCCCCTCGGTGTCCAGCCCCCCTCCCAGAACAGGACCTGACAGGCAGACTTTGAACTGTTTGCTCTGGACGTCCAAGGAAGCACTACTCTCCAGTTAAATGACTTTTTTCCCTAGCTGTCCTTTAACTCCTCATTGGTGCTCAGATAATCAGGATTTGTCTTGTTTGAAAGAGCTTAGGGGAAATAAAAGATTTAATCTTTTGTCTGCAGAGGCCAGAAGGAAGGGTTCCAGCTGTTTGGTGTTTTTCAGCAATGAGTTTTACTAATGTAGTAAATTTACCTTCTCTTCTTGGCTCTCTTTTGAAATGTTCCGTGTTCAGTAGCGTTCCTGCCCTCTGCATCAGCTGAGGGAGAGGATCATCCACCTCATTTCTGAATCCTTTTTGGTGGTGTTCATTGGAGGCTGAAGGATTTGGGGAGCAATGAGAGCCAAGCCTCTGCAGAGAATGGGGGAAGCAATTTGGGAAGGGAGGTGTGGCAAAGCCTGGTTTTCCTTCAAAACCTCTGCTTCAGTGTTTTGCATGACAAGGTTTTCAGCAGGCAGGCTCTGGCCGAGTGGTTGGTGCTGTTCAAACCCCAAGGAAAATCACCTGCTGTGTTTCTGTTTGAGTCACCAAGTCTTGACTGGTTATTTGTTTCCCAGAGCTGGTGGAGAAACAAGTGGCGTTGGTGATGGTGAGGCAGAGGGAGCTGGTGGCTTTCAGGGGCTCTGTACTTGCTGTGAGCACAGGTCTGGCCTCCAGCACTTTGCAGAGTGACAGCAGTGCTCAAGGGCTGCTCTCAGCCCCGGCTGCCTCTCCCTGTGTGTTTGGTACAAGTTGGGATAATGTTTTCAGTTCGAGTGTTTTGTTGTGCAGCTTAGGAATATAAGTAGGGAGGGAAAATTTCACCCTCTACCCTAATTCTCTGTATTTAGACAGTTGTTCTTGTGCCGTGTCAAGATGTGTTTCTGTGAGGAAAGGCTGAGAGAGCTGGGGGTGTTCAGCTGGAGGAGAGAAGGCTCCAGGGAAACCTTAAAGTCCCTTCCAGTGCCTGAAGGGGCTCCAAGAGAGCTGGAGAAGTACTTTGGTAAGGGCTTGGAGGGACAGGACAAGGGAGAATGGCTTCCCACTGCCAGAGGGCAGAGTTAGATGGGATATTGGGAAGGAATTCTTCCTTGTGAGGGTGGTGAGGCCCTGGCACAGGTTGCCCAGAGAAGCTGTGGCTGCCCCTGGATCCCTGGAAGTGTCCAAGGCCAAGTTGGATGGGGCTTGGAGCAACCTGGGCTAGTGGAAGGTGTCCCTGCCCATGGCAGGGGGTGGAACTGGATGAGCTTTAAGGTCCCTTCCAACCCAGATCTTCTGGGATTCTGTGAAGCTACAGAGCTTTTCAGTAACCTCACCCAAACTCATGTTCAGTAGAGTGCTGTTGAAGGTCACTGTTATTGTGGGCACGTGCTGGGTGTGTCAGGGGTTGGTTCCTTGCTCTTCAACCATGTGCACAGAAGTGGAAGAGAACTCAAACATTTCAGCTTTATCTTGGTATTTAATGTCCTTTGAGTTTGAGTGCCTTTACTACTTAATTCCTTTAATACAGGTGTCTTCTGCAGTGGTGTTTGTTCCCACATCCCTGGGAGTGTTCCAGGCTGGATTGGATTTGTCTTGGAGCAACCTGGTCTAGTGGAAGGTGTCCCTGCCCATGGCAGGGGCTGGAACTGGATGGTCTTTAACCTTCCAACCCAAACCATTCTGTGATTCTGTAGAGGTGTGTACAAAGCTTTGCCTTTTCTGCTGAGGCTTTCTAGGAGGAGAAGGTGTTCTGCAGATCCTATGGGTGGTGTGCCCATGGGGCAGAGATCCAGAGAGCCTCACATCATTCTCAGTGTGTCCAAGACCCCTAGAAAGCAAGGCTGCCTTTCTCAGGGTGAGCTGTGCAGGGCTGACACTCTGCTTTTTAACTTTAAATCCGCGTGAGGTTGAACTGTTGTGTTTGATGTGCAGCAGCTGCACATCTTTCTCTGCAGGAACTGCTGCTCCGCTGTCCTGGATGCTCAGAGGTCGGTAATTAAAACAGACCGAGGGCTTTCTGAAGGTGAAGTTTTGGAGCACTGCCTGAGAAATGTGCTGATCTCACCCGGCTTCTGCAGCTCTGAGAGGAGCAGCTTCAAACAGGATTTCTGCTTGGGGAATTTCCAGGCTTACTTCTTTTCAGACCCTTTCTCTCTGGCTACAAGAAGGAGAGAAAGGTTCCTGTGCCCACTGTGACACTTTGTGCCTCTGCCTGAATTGCTTGGGCCCCACTGGCTTGTATTTAGACCATCTGGGCAATAGCACAAGGGATACAGCTTGGAAAAGTGCTGGAGCACGTGAGGGTGGATGCTTGTAAGGGAAACACTCAGTGACCTCAAGCCTTGTGAGGAGTTTACTGCTGCCTTTATAATGTCCTTGATATTAGCTGGGAGCAGTCACTTGAGTTTGTCTCCCTGCAGAGGGGAAACCTGAACTCCTGTGTTTAGCAGTTGTGCCTTTTCAAGTGTTTTCTCCCAAAATACCAATATGGCACTAATGTCTGGATGCACAGCTGGACACACACAGCCAGATGTTAGGCATTCAGCTGAAGGGCTGCAAGCCTGGGACTCTCATCCCAAATGTGCAGTGTCATGGCACATGTGATGCATTCCCTGAATACAGAGGGAAGCATCCAGTTGCAAATCCTGTCTTTGCTAAGGATCTGGTTGGTGCCCTGCAGAATGTGAGGCTGCAGAGGTTGTGACATTTGAGCAGGCAAGAGAATGTTGCTGAGAAGGAGAAAGAGGGATGGTGGGTCATTTGATAGTTCCTGTGTAGCATCCTTGTTTCAGTCTTTTTCTTCAAACAATTTGGGGCCCCTGACAGAGAGACAGATACTTGGCAAGCTTGAGAACTGACAGACCACAAAATATTCCTTGGAGCTTTAAAACCTTCCTGAGAACTTCAGGTTTAATGTCAAGATCGTATCTCTTATCTTTATAAATCTGGAAATTGGTAAACTTTGGGTAGCAGATGGGAAAGAAATCCTTAATTTCCCTGCTAAAGTTTGTTAGAGGAGACTGCAATAGTTCACTGGGACATCTCTGTACAAGCAGAATTGCTTTGCTTGGCTTGCTGAGGAGCCACATCATGGGATGGGAATGGGAATGTGTGGCCTGTGCTATCCTAAATGCGCCTGAAACAGTCTTAAGGACTAATTCACCCAGAGAATGTGCTCCAGATCTTTTGGGCTCGACTTAAGGCAGAGTCTGATGCAAAGTTTTATTTAGGAGCGTGTTGTCACCTCTACTGGCAAAGTTCCTGCTTAAAGAGTAGCTGGTCTTAGTGAGGGTGTCTTGCTGCTGCTACTCCAGTGTTTTCTTGGACAATTGGAATTCCAGGTCAGAGAGCCCAGGGCAGAAGGCTGATGAGATACCTACAGGAGGCCAAAGTCTCTTGTGTAGCAGCAGGTGACTCCTAGGAAGCCAAAGGCGAGGTGTGTGACATGGAGGGGAGCAGCTTTCCCTTGTCCTGCTTTAAACTCAACTCCCATTACTGCAGATTTTACTGCGTTTGCTGTGAGAGGGATTTTTCAGTCGCTGCTTTAATACTTACAGAGCAGTCTGGCTTAGCTCTGCTTTAAATTCTAGGTGTGGTTTGTTAAAGAATTGACTCCTGCAAAATCAGTTGGTTCGTTTCCAGGGTTCCCAGGCTACTTTAAGGTGCCTGATTTCCAAACACGGACCTGGTGGAGCACAGTTCATCTGTATCTCCTGGTTTTTCCTCCCTGTTGCCTGTGCCTCGTGCATGACAGCTTAAGCTGCCCTGCTCCAAGGGCAGCCTGTGCTGCTGGGTTGTTCTGTCACAGTCCTGGAAGAGGATGGATATTTAGGCACTGATGGATGCTGTGCTGTGAAGGGAGCCAGTAAAAGGGACAGGGTTTGCCTGTACATCCGCACAGCTCCGCGTTCTTCACGTTGTGGGTGACACCTGTAAAGGCTTCTGCTGGGTTTGTTGCCTCTTGAGGAGGGACTGAGCAAGGTTTAGTTCCCATCTTAAGGTGATCTGTGTTTTGTGTGTCCTTCCTTCCAAATTTATATTCTCTGAAAGAGGATCTTTACCACTTTGCTCGCTGGAAAGGAGAACCTCAACATCACTGCTGATGACACGCAGGATGGTGCCTGTTCTGGAAAATGATATAGCTGCCAGCTGAAGTTTTAGATGTTTTCTGCCCCAGGCAGAACCTGGAGCTGGCCTAGCCTGGAAATCCCTCTGGTTTTGTGCCTGTGGAGCAGCCAGGAGCGAGTCAGGGCTGGATCACCCCTGTGCCTCCCAGAGCCTGTGGGTGCAGTGCAGCCCAGAGGCTCTGGGATTGTGAGTTACAGGGCCACAGCAGCTCTGGTTCTGTAGCTTTGCCTGGCTTTTAAAACACAAGGAGAAGCTATGAAAGGTCTGTAATTTCTCTTTTCTCTTTCCAGCTACCCTTACCTACGACACCCTCAGGTTTGAGTATGAAGACTTCCCTGAGACCAAAGAACCCGTCTGGATCCTCGGCCGGAAATACAGTGTTTTTACAGGTATTTTCATGGGCAGTGCAACGTTCCGATGCTCCAGAGCACTTTGTTAGTGTTGCACTTGGGTTTTACCTGCCAGGCTTCTGTCTGTCTGGCCATTTCTGTGGAGTCTGGAATATTTCTGTGCAGAAAGTTACCATATAGTAGTTATTGGGACATGTCATGAGGGCTGGATGGTGGAGGCAGGGGGATACTCAGAGGAAAGAAGATGGTTTGCCTCTTCATAATTTGCCTGTGGCTGTAGTGTCTGGGTTGATTGCAGCTGTTCTGGGGGGAAAAGGAAGTTTTTTCTGCACAGCAGCACTGCCCTGTTCCTCAGCCAGGCTCTCCCTGTCTGGGAATGCAGACTGTGAGGAGCAGATGCTGCTGTCCTTAGGGAGGGTGAGTGGGAGGTGGGTTTGGCTGGGGTGGTGCCACCCTCACGTGTGTGTTTTGGTGCTGAACACCTTTCAGAGAAGGAAGAGATCCTGCTGGATGTGACCTCTCGCCTTTGGTTCACCTACAGAAAGAACTTCCCTGCTATTGGTATGTACTGTGGAGGAGTCTGAAGACATCCTGGAAATGATCATAATCTGGTTATCCCTGACAAAGCAGTCCCCACAAGCATGATGTCATTTCCATTCATAAGAAATCTGAAATGTGCTTCATTTAATTGATTGGACACGCTTTTGCTTATCTGATAATGAGAATTCCTCATCCCCTTGGGTATGAGGGATAGCAGTGGTTTCAAAAAGGACACAAGGAGGAGTTTGGGAAGCCTGCTCTTTTTTTTTTTATGCAGCTTGGGAAGATTTCTGTGCTTCATGCTCATCACATCCTACATCAGTCTAGTGTGAAATATTATTGAATAATGGTCCTGGGCCTGAAGTGGATTAAAATTATGAAAGCTACAGATATGATATGGAAATTGCTGCTTTTGTGCATCTGCTCTAGACTGTGTGTGGGGTTTTGTTTGTGTGGGGGGTTTTAAATGCCTGAAGTGTCTGTTACACACAGGAGCTGTAGTGATATGGGAAATTTTTCCCAGTGAACTCGAAGGAGGATGTCTTGGTTCCTTAAGATATTCTGTATGGCCTCTTCTGGGGTTTAGTTTTGTGTTCTGGGTGCAAGGTATATCAGAGGAGATCTAAGAGCAAGGGGATTCCAAGAGGATCTAAGGCAAATGGGATTCCAAGCCCCACCCAAATCCCCCTTCTGTCAGTGCCATCCCCAGCAGTCAGCGGGGAAGGAATATGGCTCAGGTTTGGAAAAGAGACTTCTTGGTAACTGGTCCTTCTGGCTTGTGCTGTTCTTTCCCTGCTGGTAAATCCTCTGTCTCACAAGCCCTCAGACATCTTTGATGTAGTTTAATTCCTTTAAATTCATGTTTGTGCACCACAGTTAAACACGTGTTTGAGACTGAAGGGTTAGCACATATTGAACTGGCTCGCAGACACAATTGGGGTTTTGTGACTCATTAAAGGCTGTGAGGCAAAGGCAGACACCATTTTCTGAGTCATTTCCCATTTACAGAATAAATATTGTTTGCATGTATACAGTAAACCTTTTTTAGTATTTTTCTTCTTCCAGTCATCCCTGTTGTTGTTTGTCACTTCCCTCTGTGCTTGCCCACTTAAATATTGTAAGGGTTAGGGGACTGTCTAATGCTAATTTGGTAAAGCATTATCATTCTTGGAAGTTGTATATGTTATAAATTACTGGTGAAATCATGGAAGACAGCTGCTGAACATCCAGATGTTGATTAAATAGTTCTCTGGGTGATTTTTCTCCCTGTGGAGAGTAGTTGTTTAAAAGACAGAAGCAGCCTTACAAAGACTTCTGGCAGCTTTGCCCAGGCACAGCTGGCTGTGTGCTCCTGAGACAGCTCACCTGCTGTGGTCACACTGAATGTTTATCTCTATTATTTGTAGTAATAGCCAGAGCTGCAGTGGAGGAGCTGCAGTTTCCTTTGGAAGGTCTGTCAGAGAAATGCTTCCAGCCTTGAGCTTTGTCTTGAAAGTCTTTGTCTCAGACTTTCCAGTGTGAGCTAATATCCAGCTTATTCTCCAACATGATGTAGGATGTGTCTTTTTTTCATTGCTGGGGTGGTTTTAATTTTTTTTTTTGTCTGATCCCTTTTCTTTTGGCTTAACTACACTGTTCACTTTGGAATCTTAGCCTGACACTGCTGCTTCTTATGTAGGAATTCCTTGGGACTTGTTGAGTTGCCTTCTCAAGATGAGGATTGCAAGAGTCACCTGCAGCAGACACCTCTGTATAGAGCTGTCTGAATTGGGCTGGGAGTCTGCAGCCAGGCTTAGAGGCCACTGTGCTCCTGAGAAATTCAGCTCTCTCTTGGGTTGTTTGGATTTCCCTTGGAAGTTTTTTCCCCTTTCAGTTATCGTTAGAGGGGTTTGTTTATTTGCTTTTAAGGGACGCCATTAAGTCACTCATTGTTAACCACATTTTTGGTTCTCAGCCTTGGGGGTGTGAGCTAAGCTAGTCCTTATTCCCTGCCTCGTGTCTCTGTGAGCCTGCTGCCCACGCAGACTTACTGTGCCTGCCTTTCTCTCCCTCTTGGCACTGTTTTCCCCTTCATTCCGTGTTTATTCTCCGTCCTCGTTTGCAGGAGGCACCGGTCCCACGTCGGACACCGGCTGGGGCTGTATGCTGCGCTGTGGCCAGATGATCTTTGCTCAGGCCTTGGTCTGCAGGCATCTGGGAAGAGGTAAACCAGCCCACACTGACTTCCAGGGCCGTGTGCTCCCACAAGTGCAGCGCTTGTAAGGACAGAGATGACAAGGGCACAGGAGGGAATTGCTGTGAGGGCTCTGTAACTTTCTCCTCAGTCTTCTCAAGTTCAGGGCTCTTGGGAGAGAAATCTACTGGGAACTCTTCAGCAGGTTTTTCCCTGTTTTCTCCAACTCTACATAGATATTTGTATTTTTTTTAATTATTATTATTATTATTATTTATTTTTCTGTGGGTGACATTCCTTTATCCTAGCTGTGAGGATGCTTTCTGTTCTTTTAAAATTAGTCTGTTACTGTTGGGAGTGCCTCAGATGCCTAATAGTAAGATAACACTGTGAAAATCAGGTCAGTTGGTTGATGCACAGGAAGAGAATTGTTGCTTGCAGCCTCTAGTTGCTAACAAATACCATGCTTTGTTTCATATATCCCATTTTCTGTCTTAGACTGGAGGTGGATAAAAGGGAAGAGGCAGATGGACAATTACTTCAACGTTCTTAATGCCTTCATTGACAAAAAAGACAGCTACTACTCCATTCACCAGATAGGTAAGAGGAAAGAAATGCTCAGAAGAAGCAAATGGAGTAAGGAAGGATCTCACCTCAATACAAACTTCCCTGAAAAATAAAAGAGAAGCTGCCTGTTTCCTGTGGGGTGTTAAGGTACCCACAGCTTCAGTGAACAGAACACGGGTTACAGGGGTGGTCTGGTGATCAAACACTCTGTGTAAAGCTTCTTCTGAGGCAACATTGCCCTTTGAGCTTCTGTGCTGCTGCATTTTGGGGAAAGGATTTGCTTTACAGTCCTTCAGGATGAGCTGCTCACCCCCACCTACAAGAAGATACCCCATGACAGGGTACATTCTGCTGATTCAATGTTTCCAAGTGAGAATTCTTCCCTATTTAATACAAGACTGCTGAGCAAGGGATGCAGTGTGGGTGAAATTACTTACTAATTTTTTTTTTCCTTGTGCTGCAGCCCAGATGGGAGTTGGAGAGGGAAAATCCATAGGCCAGTGGTACGGACCAAACACAGTCGCGCAGGTGCTCAAGTAAGGGCTGCTTTTTTTCCTCTTGCCTGTTGAACCAGGCAGTGTGGGGTCATTTGGGGTGTGGTACCGGAGCTTACAGGGTTCTGACCACTGTGGGAGCACCCTCCCTCCTCTCACTGTTCTCCCCTCACGTTGGTACATGAGCAGGTAGTTCCCTGGAGTCGGCTGGGATTGCTTAAAGGCAGCTTTCCCAGATCAGGCCATAGGCTGAGTTAGCCCAGGCTCTGGTACAGGTGGTCAGGAGATAATGTATGGGAAGTCAAAGTGCTTTTATTTCACTTCTAATGCTGTCTCACTTTCTGGTAACCAGCAGTTAAGGAATTCCACTTGGAGATGGTATCAGGGCTCATGTACTTAGTAGCTGCTGAGGGGCAGATTAGATTCCCAGGTGTAATTTCATTTGCAACCTTGTTTATTCTTTATTCTTCAGGCAGTAATGAAGTCTACAACTCTGGCTCTATCAAAGCACACTTCATAGCATAATTGATTACACCAGTCTCTCCTAATCCAGTTTCTCCTCTCTGCTACCCCACCATCTTTGTCATGTAGTTGTATTAATTCTTCCTTACGTATTTGCTTTTAATTTTCCCGTAGAAAACTCGCAACTTTTGATACGTGGAGTTCCCTGGCAGTACATATAGCCATGGACAACACAGTAGTGATGGAAGAAATCCGTAAGTACCACACACAGGTAGAATGTGATGTATCCTCTGGCAGCAACAAGCCAGAAAAAAGCTGGAGAGCACAACAAACGTGAAGTACATGTTCTGTCTTAAATTCTTCCCTGTGAGGGTGGGGAGGCCCTGCCACAGGTTGCCCAGGGAAGCTGTGCCTGCCCCATCCCTGGAAGTGTCCAAGGCCAGGTTGGATGGGGCTTGGAGCAACCTGGGCTAGTGGAAGGTGTCTCTGCCCGTGGCAGGGGGTGGGATTGGGTGAGCCTTAAGGCTCCTTCCAACACTCACCATTCTCTGGTCACTGAAAGCTATGGCCAAGCATTCTGAAAACAGGTGAGAACTGCTGTTCTATGGCAAGGAAGGCCCTTGTTTGACTTTTGCTTCATCTGATAAAGCCTCTGGCCTGGCATAGTGGCCTCTCTATCTGGAGAGAAGGTTTGCTGACCTTCAGACAGTAAGTGGGAGCTGCTTGGATGGCAATGTCAGGCTTGTTTATGGCCACAAGTAGCAAGCAGTAAATGGCTGCTTCATCTCTCATATAATGGGTAGGATGTCTCTGCTATTAGGCAGGATAAGAAAACTAGAACAAATCACTGAAGGGAAAAGTGAACAAAACTGGCAAGGGGCAGGGATAAGAAGGGAATCCATCTCTAGAGTGAATCTCATCATTTTAAGGAGTGTTCACTCATGGGTTTGTTTCTCTTTTTTTCCCTTTTTTTTTTGTTTGGGGTTTTTTTGGTGCATCCTGCCCACAGGCTGGCTCTGGAGCCTGAGCAGGTCTTGGTGCCCATCCTGAGCCTGCCTGCTCAGGCTGCAGCCCTGCAGTAATGAAAGCTGAGTGCCTGCACTGCTGGTTGCCCTGGCCTCACCAGCCCTTCCCCTGGCTTGCTTTAGGCCAACTCCCAAGGCAGGGAGCTCCCCCAGCACAAACCTTGCAGTGTTTCTGCCAGGGCAGTGCTCTGGAATGGCAGGTACAATGCTCTGGTGAGTGCTGGAGCTGGGGCAAGGTTACAGGTGAGGTTGTGGCAGGCATCATTTAGGCTTCTTGGCTGCCACAGAACCAGAATCAACTACCAGGCAATTTATCCCTGGAGTGCAGGACAGTCACATTACAAAGCTCCATCTCTTGTCAGGCAGCTCAGTTGGATCTGACTGAGAAGTGCCTGCCTGACCTTAGCTGAAGGTACATGCTGATGTCCTTGGTTTAAACAAGGGCCAATTTAAAACCCAGAAATTGGATTTGTCTTTCATCTTTAGCCTGAAAACATCACCTGTAGAGCTGAAGCATGCTGGCTGCGAGGCTTGGGTGTGCTGCAGGCTCTGTCTGTGTGGCACTGGCTATCCAGCACTGATGCTGCTTCAAGTGGCGTGTCTGTACCGCTTGTCATGGGCAGGGCGTGTTTGTTTTCCTCAGATGTGGATCATAATGTACCTGTACAGGGCCTGAAAGTCACTGTGTGAGTGGGTCTGATGTGTTACACGTCTGTGGGTTTGTGTTGGATACCTTGTGCCCCAGACACTGACGATAGAAGTCACGTTGTTTCACACATCCATTAATTTGGTCACTGATAAGGGTAAGCCAAAGGTTCACAGGAAATGCCTTTTGCTACAGCACTGAAGAAACATCCACCTTTATCCCTGTGTTCCATCAGAAAGGGGCTCTCAGTTGGGCATTGGAGGATCCTGTGCATCAGAAACGTGATGAGGCTCCAAGGCAGTACCTGACAGCAGCAGCCACAGCAGGAGAGGTGTCATGTCAGATCTGTTGGAATATGTTTGCAGTAAATAGTTTGGATCCAGCTGGGAAGCTTTAGGCAAGTTCTGCTACGCTCTGCCACCAGAGCAGTGCAAAGCCTGCCAAAGACCAAGGTGAATTTAGTCTGTGCCAAGCTCTCTGCTGCTTAAACTGGAGTTAAACATGTTCACACCACAGCGCAGGATTGCCAGGTGCTTCGCCTGATGAGGAAACCTGCAGTGACACCCCATGCAGCAACAGCCCTGGATTGGCAGCTGATTTCAGATCACCAGGACAGGCAGGCTACTGCAACAAAAGAACCTGTTTTAGCAGGAGAAATCAAAATCACTACTTACAATTTCCTTAGGACTTCTGGTAACTACATCTGTGCATGAGATGCACACGTACACCTTCTCCCTTCTTGAGGGACAGTACAGGGAGAAACTGCAGACATCCATGCAGGTTGTCTTTCCTCCTGAGGCTTTAGATCAAAGTCGTATTTATTCTAAATTTGGGTGTAACATTGCCCTTGTTCAGCTGGGTTTGAAGCTCTCAGTAGTGAACAAACACCGAGGTCAAATGGCTGGTGATTAAGGTGTTTGTTTACATTGTGTCCTACCTGCTAGAGTGTCCTGGCCTTCAATTTAGGCCAGGAATAAATTAAATGAGCCTCTGGCATTTTGTCTAATTGCCTTGGCTTCATGATTAAAGTGCTGTGGGTTTCTTTGGAGTTTGGGGTTTTCTCTTCACACCCCCAGCAAGTAATGAAATTGGCCAGTGAGACAGGTAAGCTTGGAGTTCTTTCTGGACCAGAATTTACATAACCTGGGTGCATTACAACCTGGCTGTGTGTTTGTCAAGCCTGTAGAATGAGGATGCAGAGTGCTTATGTCATGTGTATGCCCCGAGGAGTTCTGCTGCCCCACATCTTAGAGGCAAAGCTTATGCTGAAGTTGCAGAGTTCAGTGACAATCCTGCTTTAGGTCTGTGAAGAGGCTGCTGAATGATCCCCAACAAAATTTGTGAAGGTTAAAACCTTTAGGAAACTTAAGTGAACTTAGGAAAATTATAACTACTCTAGACAGATGCCATGTTTGTACCTTGCTACAGCACTGTTACAGGTGAGCATTTCCTGTGTTAAGCCATAACACTGTCCTCATTCAGTTCATTCACATCCTCTGTGAATTCCTCTGGAGTTGGACACTCCACACTTTTCTCATTCTGCCCACAAGCTTTGTGAATTCAGGACTGTTGCCTGACAGCCTAATCAGCTCATCCAACCTTGTTGGCACAGGTGCTTGCTCACCTTGTGGAAGAACTGGCATTTTCACTGCCCAGCAGATGGTAGCTGTGAGTACAACGTGCTCTGGCGTAAACTTGGTGTGAGCTTGGCTGAAAGGTTGAGCCCTTCAGCAGCCCTGTAGGGAGTACACACATCACACAGTCCGAGCACTGGGCCTCTTCAAGCTTTTCTCCTTGTTTTTAAGCGCTGTAGGCTTTTAGAAAATAGCAGTTGTTGATCAGAGCTTGACTAGAAAGACTCAAGGTCTGGAAACGGAGGTGATTCCTGATGCTCTCTGCTCCTGTTCCCTTTCCATAGGGCGGCTGTGCCAGTCCAACTTGCCGTGTGCTGGAGCTGCAGCATGTCCTGCCCTGGAGTCAGACGTGCTCTATAACGGGTACCCAGAGGAACCAGGGGTTAGAGACAGGCTTGTGCTGTGGAAACCACTGGTGCTGCTGATACCTCTCCGCCTCGGGCTCACAGAGATCAATGAAGCCTATATTGAAACACTAAAGGTAGGGGATTTGGAGCTGAATTCCTGGTGGGGTGATGCTTAAGGATCCTGTTGTGAATTAAGTAATTATTCAGAAATAATTGTCCTATTTGCAAAAGAAAAATATGTTGAGAGACAACTCATGTCAGAGGTCAGGATACAGGGTCTTGCAGGCTCTAGTCAGGAAAATGGGGTGGGGCTCGGGGAGTTGTGCCTTTTTGAGGTTGCTTTTTTTTCTTTTGGGGATTTTACTTCATAGCTTGGTCTCAGTGTTTAGATAGCACCAACCTGCTGAAGCATTTGTTCAGCACAACTATACCCTGCTTGGCGGTAACCTGAGTGTTGGTTAATGCAGTGTTGGACACTCCTGTGGCTCTGAGGCTGGAGCTGGTGCTGCAGACTAAGGCCAGGAGCTGGCAGGCAGTTGCAGGTTGGAGTATTGAGAAGCTGCAGAATCAAGGGTGTGCAGAGTATGTGCACAAGACAGAGTGCACATTGTCTTGCTGTCCTAGTGCTGGCAGGCTCTGAGCTGTGTGGGTAAGACAGCTCCAAATTCCTGTGAGGTTACTTCCCTTATCTCAGTAGATCGTGCTTGGATGCTGCAGGTGGATGAGGAACTTAAACTGTTTCCTGAATGATTGTTCCCTCCTGGGAGCACTGTTGCAGCCTGATGACAGCTCCAGGGATCTCGCCACTGACGGCAGCAGAGCCAGGACTCGCCCGTACTGAGTCCTGGAGTAGTGCAGCTTCTTCCATTTGGTCCATCTCTGTGTTCCTGTCAGCAGTTGGAAGTGTTTTTGAGCTGCTTCCATGCTCCTAGAAGACCCTGTGTTGTAGCCTTCTACCTTCCTGATGGAGCTTCTCTCCAGAAATGGCTGGTTTTGCTGCTAGAGTTGCAGATTCTCTGTGTCCCTGTCCCATCTTTCTCACTGCATTTTTGGATGTTTGCCTTTGTTCCCACCTGCTGTCTCACTGTCTGTCAGCTGTGTGTTTTCTGTGTTGCTTTTCCAGCACTGCTTCATGATGCCCCAGTCCCTGGGAGTGATCGGAGGGAAGCCAAACAGTGCTCACTACTTCATTGGCTATGTAGGTGAGTGCCCAGAGGACTGCAAAGGCTGTCCAAGCATCTCCCCCCGCTGCTTGTGGGGTGCACAGCTCTCCTGCTTGGCCTGTGGGGAATGCTGCAGGGTTTTCCTTCCCTGCTGGAAGCATGGAAGGCTGCTGTGGGCCGAACCTCTCACCTGAGTCATGTAGATTTGAACACTGGCCATAAACTGCCACTGTGTAACACTAATCCTGTCTGTAAGAGGAGTGCATAGAACCTGCTTCCCGAGTTCAGAACTGATCTCCCTCTGGGGCCTGGCTGGATATAACTGTCCTTTAGGTGACCCTTCCTCAAACCTTACAAACTGTCATTACTCTCCTCTGGTTTTCTCTCTCTGCCTGAGACCTCAGGTTACTTGTGCTTTAGATTTCTGGGGTCTACTTGAGCTTACCCAGGACCTGGGAAGGGGTGAGCAGGGACAGTACCCAAACAGTGCCTGTACCTCGATCCCAGGGCGTTGCTGTGGAGTGGCCACCGTGGTTCTGGCAGCTGGCTCTGTGCCTGGCTGAGAAGCATTTGTGGAAGTGGCTGGAAGCAAGTTGTCCCCAGAATGTGGCTTCCTCTGTGTGGTTACGAGAGCTGGCTCTGCCGTTGCTCTTACTCTTTCTATCTCACCGCTTCTCAGAGACCAAGGTGCTGGCATGGTTCTTCCTGTTGATGTGTCCTTGCCTCTCTGTCCAGGCGAGGAGCTCATTTACCTGGATCCCCACACCACGCAGCCGGCGGTGGAGCCCGGTGACAGCGGCTGCCTCCCCGACGAGAGCTTCCACTGCCAGCACCCTCCGTGCAGGATGAGCATCGCCGAGCTCGACCCCTCCATCGCCGTGGTGTGTTCCTGCTCCCCATCCCCCAGGGAGCAGCGCTGGGGTCCCTCTGTTCCACAGCTCTCTCCTTCCCCAGGGAACTGGCAGAGGCAGTGGTGATGGGCTGGGCACTCTGCAGTGCTGTGCTCTGGTCAGGTGCTGCCCCGGGTTTCCTTGACAGCCATAAAGCAGCTCCTTGTGCGGGAAGGTGTCCCAGGGAAGTCCCCCTTGCATGGCAATTAAATGCCATTCCTCCTGGGGCTGTGTCCTTCTCTCAGGTTTAGTCTGGGCTTTGATTCCTGTCTTGATGGGCAGATCTGCAGCTATTCCTGAATCCATATGAGGATGCACTGTGGCTTGTTTTCTCTTGAGCCTGAGATGCCTGCCCTTTTTTTCCATGGGGGTTGTTCCTCCTGGTTTTCCTTCTGCAGTAGAGCAGCCATTAATGATTCCAGCACTTGGATAGCCTGGTCAGAATCAGCCTTTGTGGAGTGTTCACTTAACACAGGGTAGTGTCATGCATGGTTTTAGAGCAAGGCAGTTGGGTGTAGATAACTGCTCACAATCCTGATCATGTTGCTTGGCATTAATACAGGGTCTTAGGTCTGAAATAATCAATCTAAAATATAGAAGGATAAAATCTTTTTCTCTTCTTTTCAGGGCTTTTTCTGCAACACAGAGGCAGACTTTAATGACTGGTGCCAGCAAATCAAAAAGGTTTGTGTTTATAGATCTGGTCAGACATTGGAACAGGCTTCCCAGGGAAGGGGTGGAGTCACCATTCCTGGAAGTATTCAAAGGCAGGTGGATGTGGCACCTGGGGACATGGATTAGTGGTGGTGTTGACAGTGCTGGGTTAACAGCTGGACTCAGTCTTGGAGGTCTTTTCTAACCTTAATGAGTCTAATTCTACTCTTACTGAAAGGAGTATCAGGTATTGTCTTGTTGCCAAACCACTGCACAGAGACCATGTTCTCACCAGCATGATGCCATTTTAAAGCATATTAAAGTAGTTTATTAAACTACCAAGGAGAGCATAGCTCTGAAATTCTGTTGGTGACACAAGTAAAAGATTTGAAAAACATTTTTCCAGCTGCAGTGAAGTGCCAACAGATCGTTATTACCCCCTAAAGAGCCCCAGGAGTGCAGAGCTGTTGGTTCTCATGGCTCTGCTCTGTCTCCACAGCTGGCCCTGGTCAGGGGAGCGCTGCCCATGTTCGAGCTGGTGGAACGCCAGCCCTCACACTTCTCCAACCCCGACGTCCTGAATCTCACACCAGGTGAGGCCACGCAGGGAGGGAGGGAGGGAGAGCTGGGGTGAGCCGGTCCCTTTGGTTTTCTGGAAATTTTGAGGTTGCACAGTGGTTTCTGATATGTTCCTGTTCATTCTGGAGTTTGAGCTGGAGTTCCTGGATCAAGTGATCTGGGTTTTTTTGGCTTTCAACTAGTGGTTTGCAGATCCCAGTGTCTCAGGATGATTTTTAGAATGATTCTGTGAATGGTGATGGTGACTGAGGAGAAGGAAAAACAAGCTCACAGGCTGTCACAGTAATGTGAATCTAGGATTTCTTAAGGGATGCTTGGGGGAATCAAAAGGGTCCGTTGAAAAGGCTGAAAGCTGAGTAGTTATGTAATGAAAATGGTCCAAGACAGGGCTGGTCACACTTAGTTCCAGCATAAGGCACTCCTTCCTGGCATGTACCACTGCCAGTGTGAGAAGGAACAACTGCTGGCCACTAATCTTGACCGTCAGGCTCTGCTTATCTTGTTCATAACATGCACAAACATTGCAGGAGATAGAGAGGCATTGGCAGCTTCTGCCAAGAGCAGTGAGTGTGTGTGGGCAAACCCACCCTGACACCAGGCACCAGGCTGCCTCCTGCACCTGCACCCTGTGCTTCCTCACTGTCTCTCTGTAGCATGAACTTTCAAAGCCTTCCTTATCACACTGTCCTGTGCTGTAAGAGTGCTCGATTCCCTTAAGCTGCCAATTGATCCTTGCCTGTCTTAAATTGTCCCCAATTGTTGCCTTTCCTACTCTTAAAAATGTTTTTGTAGTGGACTACTTGTCCTTCTTCCTCTTCCCTGGCTTGTACCGACTCTTCCATCTGCCATGGCCGTTCTGTTTGGCCTGTTCCCGTCCCTCACTAGGAGGAGTAATTGAAGTTGGAGCCCGTTCCAGTGCCTAAAGAGGCTCCAAAAGAGCTGGAGAGGGCATGCAGTGACAGGACAAGGGAATGGCTTCACACTGCCAGAGGGCAGGGTTAGATGAGACAGTGGGAAGAAATTCTTCCCTGTGAGGGTGCTGACACACTGGCACAGGTTGCCCAGAGAAGCTGTGGCTGCCCCATCCCTGGAAGTGTCCAAGGCCA
>NW_016690305.1:879193-889035 GCF_001604755.1 Lepidothrix coronata
GGAAGAAATTCTTCCCTGTGAGGGTGCTGACACACTGGCACAGGTTGCCCAGAGAAGCTGTGGCTGCCCCATCCCTGGAAGTGTCCAAGGCCAGGTTGGATCCGGCTTGGAGCAACCCGGAATAGTGGAAGGTGTCCCTGCCCATGGCAGGGGGTTGAAATGAGATAAGCTTTAAGGTCCCTTCCAACCCAAACCATTCTGACATTCTGTGACTGTCCAGCCTGAGTTAACACAGGTTTCTCCTTCCTCGGTTTGCCCATTGGTCTCACCTGAATTTCCCCTGTGCTAAAGTTGCTTCCCCTTTAGGTGTGAGCTCCTTCCTCACCATATGTTGGAAGGAGGGATCAACTATACTGTACAATTGCTTTTGGGAGAGTGCATGTTGTGTAATCACATTCCCTAACAGTTGTACCAAAGGTAACTACAGTAGAAACAATTCTCCAATACATGGCAGGAACGTATCCCTTATTTGGGCCAGAAACCTTCATGGATATTAGTCCAGACCTGGGCAAGTTCTCTTTATTTTGAGCCTCTTGAGGCAGAACAGTCTCCTGCTAATGCAGAGTTGGGGCACAGCAAGGTTGTACTGAACAGTCACAGCAGAGTTGTTTTTGGGATCTGTGAAAGGTGACGCACTTCTGTGCTCCATATAATTCTCTCCAGTGCATTTTCCATGCCATTGACATGTTCTCATCCCTGCTCAGAGCCTTCACTCGGGTATGTCACTGAGTCTTGGAACTTGTGGGCACTTGGCACTCAAATTGTGATGCCCTCCAGCTGCTGGTCTCACAGTCAGGGTGTCCCACGGAGGTAGTGCTTTCTTCTTCTCTTCCAGACTCCTCCGATGCCGACAGATTGGAAAGGTTCTTTGACTCAGAAGATGAAGACTTTGAAATCCTGTCCCTTTGAAAACAAATAGGAAACTGACTCTGCAAATTTGTGTATGTGTGGGGAGAAGGGGGGAGGGAAGCTCCTTCGAGAGCCTGGGGCTACCGGTTTTCAATAGGCGCTTGCTGCCATCCCCGCCTCTTGTCCATCCCGGCATTCCGTGCAGCCTCGGAGCAGAGCGCGCAGTGTCTGCGGTGGGATGAAGAACCAAGTGGGTGTTACAGCCTTACTGGCTGCAGTCAGAATTTCTCAGCAGCAAACAGTTGCTGGAAGTGGATGCAGTGGTGCTCAGGAGTTCAAAGCCTATCTGTTACATCAGCAGGTCAGCTGGGCCTTCCGGGGGAGGCACAGGAATCAGCAGAGTGCCGGATCCTTCCGTGGGGACTCCCCGCTGAAGCTTAAGTAGAGCCCACCCATCATTTTGCAGGAGAAATGTCCAGTTAATGCCTTTAGCAGCTTCTCACTGGCCAACCTGGACTGCAGCTCACAATGCCAAGGAACAGCAGCCACATCCCACAGACAGCTGTGAAGCCTCTGGAGTGCAGATCCCTACGGTACAACTCCTGTTCATGCTCTGCAGGACACAGTGCTTCCTCTCCTGCTCACCCCCTATGGAAAGGGCATTGAGGGAACTTCCAAGTGACTGGGAATTCTACAAGCGAATAGCTGCCTGGGGAAGTGTGGAACAGAGCTGTGCTGCTGGGGAGGAGCATCTCAATCCCAGTTTAAATAACAGCAGAGAGAATGGAAGAATAGAAAATGTGCCTGTTGCTCAGTGAGTCAATCCGTGTGCTTCTACAATGAAATAATCTCTACAGCGAGTACCTTCAGGAAAGCTGCTTCGAGCAGAGAACTGGATTCCATAGGCCTGGAAAGAGACCCAGCTGGGAGAGGTGAAACAGGACAGCGGAGATCTGCCGGGCTCCTGCCTGTGCCCTCTTGCGCTGGCACAGCGTCTGTGGAGTTAATCCTGTCGTACCAAAAACGTGAGCTGTGAAACTCCTCAAGGTGCCCTCGGTGCACTGATCAGCAGTTCCTCCAGCTACTCCTGTCAGACATTCCATTTCCAAAGCAGAAGAGGCACCTGAAGGTCGGTAGGATTCCAAGCTGTTGGTACCTTGACTCTGCCTGCCCCCCTCCCTGCAGAGTGTGCACAGAGGTACTGTAGGAGCCAGCCTGGAGAAACCCCTGTCAGGTAATCATCCCAAACGGGCAGAATGCCTTGAGAAGGTCCAATTATACTGGCAATTTTAGCTGCTTTAAGGTGGTAGCTCTGCCTGGGGCTCTTCTCCACACAGAGAAAGGTGGAGCAGAGCTGTCTCTGTGCAAACTGCAAGGGAAGTTGCTGCCGTAGTTCCTTGGTGCATGCTGCACACTGCAACCCCGTTGACAAGGCTCTGGTTTGTGCATTCGGGTTTGGAACCTGTCAGATGATGGTGTTGTGACCAAGGGTGGTGCCACCTGGGTAGACATGACCCGTTTCCCCTGTGACTGACCTACTGATGCTCTGTCCCTGTGCTATCCGAAAGCAGAGGTTTGAACTGGGAACCACAATGCTTCTATCACTAAATTATTATTTGCTGCTTTCTGCCTGCTTCTCCTCTTCTCTCATGTAGTCAGGGGAAGAGGCAGCAGAGGAAGTGGGGCTGTGCTCCATTCATCTGCTTTCAATTTCTATCTGAATAAACAGATCTAAAATCTTTGCCTTTTCTAATGTCCTTGCACAAGTTGAAAGAGGTGGTGGGTGGCATTCCAGTGACCCTGCACTGTGATAGGGAATGCTGTAACCAGTTTCAATAACCATTATTCCTGTTTTGCCATGCAACAGCAGGACACAGAGCTTTAACTGGAAGGCTGTACGCTCTGTTGGCATGGGCAGGTCCTTTTCATTGAGATCTCATCGCTCAGGACACATCACCCTCTTGATCTGTTCACCAGAAGAATCAGTACCTAAAGGGGCTCCAAGAGAGATTGGAGAGGTTTGGACAAGGGCCTAGAATGAGAGGACAAGGGGGAATGGCTTCCCACTGCCAGATGGCTAGATGGGATATTGGGAAGAAATTCTTCCCTGTGAGGGTGCTGACACACTGGCACAGGTTGCCCAGAGAAGCTGTGGCTGCCCCATCCCTGGAAGTGTCCAAGGCCAGGCTGGATGGGGCTTGGAGCAACCTGGGCTAGTGGAAGGTGTCCCTGCCCATAGAACAAGATGATCTTTAAGGTCCCTTCCAACCCAAACCATTCTGTGATTCTACTGCTTATTTCACGTTCATGATTTCATGGTTAAGGACAGCTCAGCCAGACAGGTTTTTACCTGAGTGTTAACACAACCCCAGTAACAGAACTAAGCTCAGCTGTCTAAGATCTTTAACAGGTATTTCTGGCTTTTCAGTCAGGCCCTTAAAGCTAATAATTAAATGACTTCCCTGTGTGTTGTCTTGTGTCAGTGGTGCTGTCAGGGCCTGATTCAGCATTACAGGCACTCACCTCCTTCACCAGAAGTGTTTGGCTGCCAAGTGCTGGGCAGCTGTGGAGGGAAAGGAGCAGCTTTTTCCATTTCAGCTGATGTCTGTATTAGCAATTTTGCTTTAAACATTTAGCTTTCCTTTCCCTGCTAGGGAATCAGTTCAATCTGCCTCTCTCTAAGAGTTTGAGCAGGAGATTAATGCAGTCCACCCTGCTACAAGGTGTGTTAACTGTCCAGCAGAGACATGAACTCTCTTGGGCATCCCCATCTCTCAGTGCCCCTTGCAAATGATTTAACATTCCAGTTTGTTGTGGTTTGCTGGTTGTTACTGCTGGCTTGGGTGATTCGTAGCTGGTCTGGTTTGGCAGCCCTTATGGGCTGTTTAAATTGCACTGAGGGGTGTGTAGGAGCCACAGACTGATTCCCCTCATCTTAGCTAGTCTGAAATAGCTTATGTGCTACTCACCCTCCAAACTGGCCTTGCTGTGAGCTAATCCACCTATTTCAGGCTCTTACCTGCTCACAGCACTTTTCTGTCCCATTCTCAGTGCACATCTGGGAAGGAGGCCTGAATTCACCTCTCCCTTCATTCCACAGCTCCAGCAAACAGCTTTCCTTGGATTTAGAGCCTGAACCGCAGCACTTTCACCTCCCACGTGTCTTTCTAGAAGATAAATGATCATACTGGGAAAAAAAAATGCCCTGTGCCAAATGCTTAAAAATAATAATTTATTAGCAAGTCCTCTACAGACTGGTTTGAGCATGGGGGGTGCATTTACTAGAGAGGCAGAATAATCAGAAACAGGGCAGTTCTCTGGAACTGGAAACTCTCCATGCTCAGGGGTGGCCCTGGGCTTCACACCCACATCTGCACCCCAGGACTGGAGCTGCAACAAGAGCTCCTGTTTGGGACAGGGAGGTTTTCACCAAGAATTTGATTCATGCTTATGGCATATTCATTTAAAAAATGTGGAAGGGACTATGGAGGGGGAGGAGCAGATGAAATAACAAGGACATCAGCATCTTTGGACCCAGAAGAATACTCAGGATCTGAGCTGTAGCTACTGGAGAGTGATATGTAAGGGAGTCATCCATGAGGTGAGCTTTCCCCTATTCCTTTAGACCTGACCTGTATCAAGTTTTATTTCCAGAGTTCTTCCAGAGGTTTATTCTGAACCTCCTCCATGGTTTTCTCTGCAATGGACTTGATTTCTCTGTGCAAGTCTTCTATGCTCTGTGAAGCATCCACTGTCTGTTTCCAAGACAAAAAAAAAAAAAAAAACAAAAACAGGATAGATACAGAAAACACAGAAACATGTTACTGGACACCAGAAAATGAGAAAATCTTTGCTGTTAACATCTGCTCCCCCTCATTACTCAATACTGTTACTGTTCCTGAGCAGTGAAATGAGCTAATTATACCTCCTGTGCACTGTTTCTGGAGTGGAACTGGGAAAAATCTATTTAGGAATAGACATATAAGAAGTAGATGTGGGGCTGGATGAAGGGAAACAGAAGAAACTGCTGTTGCATGTTGTTTGCTGACACTCTTTGGGATGTGTTAGATACATAGAGGCAGGTAAGCTGAGATTCATCATTGGTGCCCCAAGAGCTGACCAGGGTGTTCTGCAACAGGGAAGTGCCCTCTGCCACAGCCCACAGTGCCCTTGGCTGGTCCCCAGCATGTCCCCCTGACCAGGAGCAGGAAGGGGGAGCACAGGGATATGATGGGCACAGTTTGGGAGCTCTCATGAGAGACCCCCACCCCAGTCCATGACCAGCCCATTGGGGTTATTTCCTCACCTTCCAGTTTAGGGTCTTGTCTTCCATCAGACAATAGAAGGACTGCAGAACTTTCTCTTGGAAGGAGCTGGATTCATAACGTTCATGTCCATAGTTCCCTCGTTCTGCTGCTTCTTCCGGGCTTAAGTGAAGGAACAGGATCAGGTCTGGCTTTGGGAGTCCCACGTCGGGCTGTTTGCACCAGTCCAGGCAGAAGTTCTGTCCCAAACAAAGACAACCAAATTTGAGGTGAAAGAAACACAAAAAGTGATAATATCCCAGCTTACCATGTGAGAATTCAGTCCTGGTAATTTGGGGGGGAGCAGGTTTTGCTGGGTGCTGTGCACCCCTTGTGCTCACTTAAGTTGGACAGAGCTAAAGATTTTAATGCCTCTTCTGCAGAGCCCTTCAGAGCTCTACCAAGGCACATCCTGAGCCTCCTCACAGCCTTTATCAGTCCAAAACTCGTGCTCGGTCCAAAAGAAAGCTGCTCCCAAATACAAACACCACACAGCTTCCCTGTGGATCTCTGAGCCCTTGGAGGCTCCTTTTCAACACTCACTTACCCAGGAATTTCAGTCCAGACACAAGAGAAGCAGTTCTCCAGCTTCTGGATCTTGTTGACTGATCTGAAGACTTCCATCAGGGCATGTGAATCCATGATGTTGTGGGGAGACCATGGAAGCTTGTCCACTTAATGCTCATCCAAATCCTAAATCCCTCTTTTAAGAGGAGCAGGCAAATCTGCCCTCCAGTTTCTCCCCAGATGTTCTGTATCCCAGCAGTTTGGGTGTTTTTTGGATGCATATGCAGTGGAGTTTTTAATCCCTTGGGGGTGTGATAGAAGCTGGAAGTGCCACAGCATCTTGGACATGAGCTCTGGCTGCTGGTAACTATTGTGTTAGATATGGGCATCACCATCTTCCCTTCTTCTGGGAATGCTTCTGGAGTGAAAAACATGTCAAACTCCACTCCTTTAACAAGTAGATGAGATCCCTTCTAGCAAAGGATGCCATCTCTGCTTCCCAAGAGTTGCATCCATATGCCTGAGTGCTGCAGGTTGACAGCTGCAGTCAAAGAAATGCAGACACTTTAAGACATTTTTTCCCCCCACTGGATAGCAGAACATTCCTTGCTGTGTCCATATGGGCTTGGGGTCATTGTTTTGGAGTGACTGACTCAGCCTGTGTTACATGTGTCTTCGATCCTAATTTGGGGCCTTTGCACCCAATTAGCACCTAAATGCTTTAATGCATCCATCTCAGGGTTAAGCCCCACTGTCCAGGCTTGGGGAAGCAGGAAAAGGCTTGGGCAGGAATTAATGCAGGGCACTGGTGCTGCAGGCCTGGCTTCAGCTTCTGTGACCACAGGGTGCTCTTTGAGGATTGAGGGCTACTCAGCAGGAATGGGGCTCATCTGATGGAGTGGGACAAGAGTGACTGTGCAGAACAGGGAGGCTGACAGAGCTGACTTGTCCTGGAAGCAGGGACAGGCCCAAAGGCACAAGTGGGAACGTGAGAACTTCAGGCTAAATGAAGAAAGCCACTTTTTACTCTGAAGGTGAGCAAATAAGAGCCCAGAAAGGAGTGGATCTACATCCCTGGAGAGACTCAAACCTTGGCTGGATGTGGGCTCGAGTCAGCCCTGCTGGAGGCTGGGCTTCATGACTTCCACAGGTGCTTTCCAACATAAGTGGTTCTGTTATTCTTTGCAAGTTTATGGGCCAGCAGTCAGAGCAAGCACGGAGAGTCTTAAATAAACTCCTGGAATCATTCTCCAGAGTCAAACAGGTCAGCTTCCAGTCCAGGAGTCTGTCCAGATTTACAGAAAGCAACCAAATGAGTTTCTTTGTTCTGGGGAAGGGCAGACCCGGGCAAACACACTATGTCAACACCTGGGCTGAAACTTCCAGCCCTCACTTGCAATCCTCATTTCCCAGAAGGATAATGGCCCCTGGGCCACTCACAGCAATGGCATCTACCTGGAGCTGCTCCCCCAAACAGAGAGAGGGGCAGGGGCTGCTGCAGGACTCACTCACCCCTTTGGCATTCGTGAAGGCCACTCCAGAGAAGGCGTATCTGTCAACCACGATCGTGATCCCTTGGTGTAGCTTCTCTTTCATCAGTGGTCTGAAACCATGTGGGAGATAAAATAATGAAGTTAGTTAGACTCCTTTGTAGTGACAGAAATGAAAGGAGTTCATCTAAAAAACCAAGTATGTCAGTATTACCAGAGATCACTGTCAGGGTCAGCTGTGATGCAGACAAAGAGCTGTTTGTATTCTCTGACAGGCATTAACCAAATATCCTTTCAAGACACCCAAATTCAGGGTGCCATGGGCTGGGCACTGCTCTAGGCAGCTCCAAGGCTTACAGGCAAGATCACAACTGAACTGTATTGATATGAATGACCCTCTTTAGGTGGTGCAGTAGATTTGTGATACGCTCTGCCCCCTTTATTCACAATGACAGTTCTTATTAGAGCTCACTCATCTGCCTTACTGTCACAGTTTCCTTGTCACTGCCACTACAGCAGAGCCACAAAAGCTTTTCTGTAAAATGAGAACATTTTGCAATATAGGTTTCCAGGTGAAAAAAACAGCCAACACCCACTTCCCCACCTCCACACACGAAGACTTGGGAGCTAAAGCAAGGACAGCCAGTCATGGCTGAACCCAGCCTTTGGCCTGAGGGGAAATTTGGGGGCAATTCCTTAACAATTGTCACTCACAGGGACTGCCTGGCAAAGCAAGGCCTCTTCAGGGAAAAGAGTAAATTCACAGTCTAGGCTGGTTCAGTCTCAGCTCCCCAGTTCTTTAATCCAGTATGGCACAGGGACTGGAAATATGGTACCAATGATTCCAAAAAGCCACACTGTGGGACCTGATCTAAGGTTACAAGACCAGGGTTAGATAGGATAGGGAGTAGAAATTCTTCCCTGTGAGGAAGTGCAGCTCTAGCACAGGTTGCCCAGGGAAGCTGTGGCTGCCCCATCCCTGGAAGTGTCCAAGGCCAGGTTGGACGGGGCTTGGAGTAATCTGGGATAGTGGAAGGTGTCCCTGCCCTTGGCAGGTGGTGGAACTTGATGGTCCTTAAGGTCCTTTCCAACCTAAGCCATTCTGGGATTCTATGATTAAATCCAAAGCTGGAAGAGTCCTTGAGACATCACTTCCAGCCTGTTTCCCTGGCTGAACAGGATCACAGCCCTGTACTTTCTGTATCCACTGCAAGCTCAAACCCCAGGGGGATTCAACACCACCCATTTTTCTTCTACAACTGAACAAACTTCCTCCTTACACATGTTCCCAGCGGTTGGCAGAGAAGAGCAGGTGAACTGTGTGGTCCTCCAGGTCCTTCTCCCTCACCAGGTAGGAGCTGATCAGCTGCCCAATCTCTGTCGTTCTGTCTGTGGGAAAAAGGGGAGAAGGAGCAAAGGCTGCCCCAAGCTGCTCTTCCCAGAGGGGTGTCCATCTGTCCTGGGAGTCTGTCTGTCTGTCTGTAACAGGTGGGAAGAGGTCAGTCCATCCAGGGTGGGGGTCTGTCTTGTCTTGGGTTGGGGGAGGTTGGTCTGTCCGGGGTGGGGGGTATGTTTGTTGGTCACGGGTCAGAGGAGACCAGTCCATATGGGGATGGGAATCTCCCTGCCTGTGGCAGATTGGGAGGAGGTCAATCTGCCACGGGTGGGAAGAGCTCAGTCCAAGCAGGGATGGGAGTATCTGCCTGTCCCAGGCTGGGAGGCGGCCGGTCGGCCTGCCCAAGCATGGGGGGGGTCCATCTGTCGTGGTGGGGGGCGGTCGGCCCGTCCGGGGATAGGAATATCTGCCTGTCCCAGGGTGGGAGGCGGTCAGTCGATCTATCCCAGCATGAGGGTCCATCTCTCACGGGTGGGGGGCCGTCGGTCCATCCGGCGTGGCAGGGGGTCTATCCGCCACGAGAGCCCCCTGCCGGCACCCCCCGTTCCAGTGTTCACATCGAGCGCCTGGTGCCCCCCCGGGCCCCCGCCCCGTCGTACCCGGGAAGCGGACGAGGCCGGCCCTGTGCCCCACGGCCCCGCCGTGCCCGATGAGCTCGGCCCTGTGCCCCCCGCCCCCGCGAAGCGGACGAGGCCCGCCCTGCGCCCCCCCGTACCCGGGAAGCGGATGAGGTCAGCCTTGTGCCCGGCGGCCCGCAGCCCCTGCACGAGGCGCCGTCCCTGGGTGCTCTTGCCGGCCCTGTCCACGCCCTCCAGCGCGATGAGGGCCCCGCGCCGCGCCGCCATCGCCGCGCGCGCGCCGCGCCGCCCCGCCCCCCGCCGCCCCGCGCCGGCCAATGCGCGCCCGCCTCGCCCCTCATGAATATGCATAAGGCGCGCCGCCGGCGGCCAATGGGCGGCGGGCGGGCCGCGCATACGGGATGAGGCCGCGGGCCTGGTCATGCGGGGCCGGCGCGCGGCGGGGAGCGGCGCGCGGGCCGCAAGATGGCGACCGCCATGTACCTGGAGCACTACCTGGACAGTGAGCGCGGGGCGCGGGCGGCGGGGCCGGGGAGGGCGGCGGGGGGGCCGGGGCGGGGGCCAGGGCCGGGGGGGTGCGGGGGGGCCATGGCCGTGCCCGCTCCTGTGCCCGCTCCTGTGCCCGCTCCCGCTCCCGCCCTGTCCGGGCGCGCCCCTCGCGCGCGCGCGGGCACGCCCCGCCCCCCCCGGAGCGGACGCGCCGCTGATTGGGCGGCGG
>NW_016690305.1:890473-898987 GCF_001604755.1 Lepidothrix coronata
AAAACACTTGAAAAAAGCAGAATCACACCACAAGTGTTGAAGAGCGAATACCTTTGACTTAATTTTTTTAAATTGTTTTTAAAAAGGAAAATACGTTGAGGAATTGAGGGAAGTCTAAAATCTCTCAGGAAGGGTCTCCTAAATACCATAGAGAAGTAGAAGAGCCCAAATACCTGCTTTGGAAGACAACTCTCTCCTTTGCCTTCCAGATAAGAAAGCAGAGATCGACAGCCTGGCCGCAGAGTACATCGAGTCAGTGAAGAACATGCTGCCTGAGGAGCGAGTGGAGCACCTGAAGAAGATCCAGAGTGCCTACAGCAAGTGCAAGGAGTACAGTGATGACAAAGTGCAGCTGGCCATGCAGACCTATGAGATGGTGAGGCTCTGGGAAAACGGGCACGCTCTGGAGTGGTGCACGTGGAGGCACTTCCACCGCATCAGCTTCTCCTGACGTATCTATTTTGTTGCTTAAAATCTTACTGAAACAAATTATTGGTTCTCAAGCTTGGTTTCCTCACTGTTGCCATTCCTAAAAAGCGCCTCCTCCTGTGTCACTGGGCTTTGTGCCAAGAAGGCTTCTCTTGTGCTGAAGAATTAATGAGTTTATCTCCCTTGGAAGTTGCTCTGTCCGTAGTACCCGTCTGCTGTGTGATAATGCCAGAGAATTTTCCCCACTCCCTCCTCCCCAGCAGCTCCTCTGTCACCCGATAATTTATTTGGGGCTGGTCTTGGTTGCAAACAAGGTTTTTTAAGTCAGCTGCAGTACTTTATTGTGGAGGAATGAAGGAGATCTGCTCCATTGCCTTGGTTTATTGGACATCGAAATTTCCTCGATGAACCTTGTGGGAAAATCCTCTTTCTTAAGATGTAGCTTTCCACTTTTTTATTCTTCTGCTCCTACTCCTGTGACCCTGTAGCTGCCCCTTGAGAATTCTTATCTCTATGTGTTTTACCCCCTGGATAAAACTTGAGTGAGGGGAAGGAAACCTTCTGACTGTGCCAAGTGTGTGTTGTCCAGCATGTGGAGATGCTTTGGGTTGTGCTGCATCTACAGATGTTTTCTTGCCCTGAAACACTTCAGAGAAGGAAATTGTCACAGGAATATCAGTGGCCTAGATAACTGGCCAACTAATTTGATGACGGAGTGTTGCAGTGGCACAATTTGGGGGTGGTGGCTTAAAATGCCTTTGCTGCATCCCTGTTGTGTAAGTCACATTGTTGCAGCCAGGGTAGTACAAGGTACTTTAATTGATGTGCATTGATTTGATATGGGGGATAGTCAGTTTCTGCTTGTGTTTATTACTATATTTTTTTAATTAGCATGACAGTGTAGTACCAGGGGAAAAAACGAACTTATCCACTCGATGCATTTCAAGGGCGATATTTGAATTGTGAAAATTGCAGGGACTAACAAGTTATTTTTAGTACCTCTCATCGTGTTTTGTTCTGCAAACAATTAGCCCGAGTTCCTTTAACTCTCTCTTATGTCACCTCCCTTTCTCTTTGCCCTGGAGGGGTTGGGTCCCCTTGCTTTTTGACTCATTTTCTCTCCGCCTCCGTTCGCTCCGTGTGTGCCATTTCCCTTTTCCCAGCCTGTACCCCTTCCCCGCCTTGTCCTGCGCTCCCACACTCTGCTGGTGGCGATAACAGCCGAGTCTTAGCCCTTCCTGTTTTCATGTGGGGCTCTTTTTGGTGTTTTTTCTTTGTGGTTGAGTCTGTGGTTTCCCCCGGGTGCAGGTGGATAAGCACATCCGCCGGCTGGACGCGGACCTGGCGCGGTTCGAGGCCGATCTCAAAGACAAACTGGAAGGCAGCGACTTTGAACCCCCTGGATCTCGGAGCCTGAAAAGTGGGTCAATTTTATGCAATGGAGAGCCTCTTCCAGCACTGCAGGAAGGCCGAGATGTAAAATAGGCCCTTATTTCTGGAAGAGGGAAAGAAGTGCACCGTAGTCGCTCTGCTTGGCTTTAATGCTCTTCAAGATATTTACACTGGGCAATAGATAAAGAGAAATGTAGTGCTGGGATCAAACCTGGTGTTTCACAGATCACCCTGAGGTTGTAAAGGAGGGAGCTGGCCAAGGGGCAGCTGACTGTGCCAAACTTGCACTGATGTGTAAAGGTGTGAGTTTCAACCTTGATCTGTTACTGAGTAAGTTCTGTGCTCTTTTTGAAGGGAGATTTGCCTATTTTCCTCCTTTTATCAGAATCTGAATACTAATCAAGCTGAAAAAAAGCAGGAAAAATTAGGAGGTAAAGGAAGATACCATTTTTTGTAGTGTAGACTGAAATCTTGTGTGATTACAGTGACATTTGAGAGTGAATAACAGCAGCACAGCACAGCTTTATGCCTCTCAACTATGAAATAAGGGGTAAGAGCAGGGAGGTGGAGATAAAAGTTACTTTAGTTACTGAGTAACCTATTAACTGTTTAAAAATGCACTGAGATTTAAAAAAAATACTGCCAGTCTAATCAAATGTGATGCTGTTTATATCTTGTGCTAACACACTGCAGTGCTTTAGTTGCCAAGAGAGTTTGGGGCTCAGTTGTACTTGCTAATTTGGTTTATTTGTGGCATAAAAATGAATGTCAGAGTCAGCATATTCAATTACAGATGAAATAAGGGTTGTTCAATTGCATTTGAAATGAGGATTTCAAGACAATAACCGCATCAAAAGAATGGCACCCTGGGATGTTTCTGCCACTCAGATAGGCTGAAAAGATGGGGCTGTTTTTCCTTTCTAGAGGGACGAAGTCAGAAAGACAAAAGGAGCTCTCGTGGCCGAGGCAGGAGAACGTCTGAAGAAGATACACCAAAGAAAAAGAAGCTCAAAGGAGGGTAAGGCAGAGCCAGGCACAGCTCTGGGGACTTGTGCTTGACACTTCACGAATTTTCCACGAGGTCGTGTTACCCTATTTATGACTCGTGTCCGGATGGTTAGAGTGTTCTGCTCTTACACCATTTCATTACTGTCCTGCTTGGGACGAGCCAGCTTTGTTAATTAACTCCTTGGTTGGCATGTGGAAGCTCAGCATGCTTGGAACTCTCTGACTGGAAGGACAAGATGAGCCCCTCTGTTGCTGTTGGCAAGCTGAGAGAAAATAGCTTTGATTTTTGTCACATGGCTATTTTTAACAGTGGCTTGTCAGGGTGGTAAAAAGAAACACTTGTCCATCAGGACAGAAACTGATGTTGTATTGTTGTTCTAGAAATCTTGGAGAATTTAGGGGAGTGTTTTCAAAGGATCGTGTCCTACATATCCTTGAATAATCTGATTCGGTTTTGGGAAGCAAGGAGGAAGGCATGTCCCCTCTCTGTGATGTGATTTGTATTAAAGGGGCTTTGTTTATTCTGATACTTTCAATTGGTTAAATGGTGGGGCAGAAAACTAAAAATAGTTTCTGTGAACTGCTACTGACATGTCAGCACATTCCTGGCAGAGCAAGAGGGTTCACTCATACCTGACAATGAGAAAATAATGTATATTATTATGGGGGGAAAAAGCCCAAACAGGTTATTCTGCCCACAAACAGGAGTGATCTGTATGATAATTTTGTTACTTTAGTCACGGCATCTACAAGCAATTTTCTTAATCCTTTATAGTCATACTGTGTTTGATCAACCTATTTTATTATTTTAATTATTGGATAATATGTGATAGTATAATTTAAACTCTAAAGTAGGGTGAGTGTGGTTTAGGGAAGATAATTGTAAAATACTATTTTCCTGAGTGGGACTCAGATCTTTGAACCCCAAAATGCTTTGGGTTAGAAGGGACCTTAAAGACCATCTTGTTCCAACACCCTGCCATGGGCAGGGACACCTTCCACTAGTCCAGGTTGCTCCAAGCCCTGTCCAACCTGGCCTTGAACACTTCCAGGGATGGGGCAGCCACAGCTTCCCCGGGCAACCTGTGCCAGGGCCTCCCCCCCTCACAGGGAAGAATTTTTTTTCCCCAAATTCCATCTAACCCTCTGGAAGTGGGAAGCCATTCTCCCTTGTCCTGTCACTGCAGACCCTTGTAAGACAGTGTTTCCTGCAGCTGAGAATGTTTTGTCCTCACTCTTTCCTTGCCCACAGGTCTGAGTTTGCTGATACCATCCTGTCAGTGCATCCCTCGGATGTCCTGGACATGCCAGTGGATCCCAATGAACCCACCTACTGCCTGTGTCACCAGGTGTCCTATGGGGAGATGATTGGCTGTGACAACCCAGATGTAAGCACTGGAGATATGGTTTGGTTTTGGATATTTGCAGTATCCCAACCCTGTGGAATCTGAGGAGGGGGCCCTTGCTCTGTTAGATCATACCAAATGACAGGAATGTTTGTGAACCACTCAGCATCTCTTTGGGTTTTTCCTTTCTGTTTTGCAGTGCCCCATCGAGTGGTTCCACTTTGCCTGTGTGGACCTGACAACCAAACCAAAAGGGAAATGGTGAGTGTGACAACATACAGCTTTGGGAGTTTTATCAAGCTGCAGTTTGCCTCAACAAGAATTAAAATGACAACAAGAATTAAAACCCCATTGTGACCCTTCCTGACAGAGGAGCTTTGCTCTTCTCATCAGAAGGTTTGCATCCTCTATGACTGGGGATTGTGTTTGAGAGTAGAAGGTACAAAGGGAACCTTCTTTCTAAAATCCATTTCCATGGGAGTCTTGGGTTCCACTGGGAGCAAAACTGCCTGTCAGACAGCAGGTTTTGACCTGAGGTTTGTGTAACGTGTACAGGTTACAGCTGAGGTTTGCTGTATTGTCACTAGTTGTGGCTCTGCTTACAATTGAGAGACATACATTTTTTTTCACTTCTGGAGGCAGATTTTGAAGACTTGTCAGGGTTTTACTTAAGTATGTGCTCGTCTTGGGAAGAATCATGGACTTGATCTGTACTTAGATTAAAGCACTCCATTAGATAAAACTAAGTAACAGTGTACCTGTCAGAACCAGTCTTAAGTGTTCACGAGTAGTAAAAGCAGTTTTTGGGCTCTGTGCTGTTAATTTCAGGAGCTAATTACTGTCTCTTTTCCCCTGCAGGTTTTGTCCTCGTTGTGTTCAGGAAAGAAAGAAAAAGAAGTAAGGAGTAGAGGGGAATGCACCGCCGAGGCAAGAAGAATTTAATATATTCCTTTATTCACGTTGCAATATTACCTTTGATTATTTTTTGTTAATCTGCCCTCCATCTTTTTCCGGTATGGTATTTAATTATTCAGTGGCCAGTTGTAATTCCTGTTCTTTCATAAGAAAATGACTTTGGGAGGGAGTCCCAAATCCCTTTGCCACAGAGATTTTATTTATGTTACTCTCGCACAGTTAATATTGAGAGGGTGTTGCCTTTCCTGGCTGTTTCCATTTCCCTGAAGATCCTTTAAGTACCTCACTGTGAAGATGAAACCTACAGTATTCTTGGAGAGAGAGAGAGAGAAGGTTGGATTTATTCAGAAAATAAGATGAAGGCCTGACTTGTCAGCTGTGACTGCCTGTGTGGGTAAATCAGGAAATCAGGTTTTAGGGAGAGGCTCCATGAGGACACTGTTTGTTCCCATGATGGTGTGGCTCTGCTCTTGGAGAAGGGCACTCTGGAATGTTCTGGTTTTTTATTGGGCCACATTTGCATGTTCTTGACTTCTTTAAGCTGCCTTTCAGATGATGAATGTGAATCCTTGTGTTGACACAGTGTCAGTGGCTGCAGTGGAAGGGAGAGAGGAAATCAGGAGTAGGAAAGCAAAAGTCTTTGTTTTCTTCCCTCCTCTGAGTTACAGTGGATGCAGAAGTTGAGGGGGGACCAGAGATAAGTCTTGTCTTTATATCTGTCTCCTGCATTATAAGGTTTACCTGCCTACAATGAAAGATGTAGTGGGGAAGGACTGTTCTGCTGGTGGAGGGGGGAAAGAAAAGCCCCCAACTCCTGAAGTTTGCTGGCCGTGGTCCCTGAGGGGTGTTGGCTCTGTGCAGGGCTGTGAGCTGCTTTCCTTACCAGTGTGCAGGAGCTCTTGGAGACTGCTGCAAAGGCATGAAGAAACTTCCAGATAAGCTTTTCTTCTGCTGAATCAGCAGTACAGGAGATTAAAAACACTTCTCAGATTCTGGCACCTGTTTTCAAAAGGAAAAAGGCTTTTCCTGTTTTACTGAGCCTCTTAATCATGTTTTGCAATGAAGAAAAGTAGAACACAGCCCCTACCACTCCTCCTCCCCTCTGTGGGACTTTGTGCCTGCTGCTGACATAGAGGAAACCTCTCAATCCTGAGGCAGCTTTTCTGTGAACATTTGGATTTATTGCATCTCCACTGGGAAAAAAATGCCCGTCTCCAGGGTCCTGTCATTTAAAATAAGTGTGATGTTGCATGTGGCTTCACTACGTTACATCACGGAGAGATGACGTTTTCATAATCCTGTTTATGAGATGATGAACGTTTGTCATTGCTGGCTGCCATGGAATAGCACCTGGAAAGCAGGCAGAGGAATTAAAAACAGAATGCTGGAGGGAAGGAGGAGGGACAGCACAGGCACACAGACCTGAACTTAGAGGTGCAGCCAGCCCTTGTTTTCTTTCTGCCTCTTTATGAGGGCAGATCTGTGATACCTCATGAGCCAGCTTGTAATCCAGTCACCAGTGGGTGGGAGCTGCAGCTGCTGCACTGGATTCATCCGGAGCGTTGCTGTGTCCTGATGACCTGTGTTGATGGTGTTTCAGGTTTTATTTTCCCCTTCCATCCTATGGTATTTATCTGTTTGGTTTTTTTTTAAACTTTTTTCCTAAGGCTTTGTTGGTAGTGGCATCGCCATAGATTAAGCATTTGATTTGAAACAGTCTCAGAATTCCACTCTGGAGGTCTTGCTGAAAGCATGCCCTGAGGGAAGAGAGCAGCTCTGCCTGAGCCTGTGCGGAGCTGACCTCCCTCAGCTCCAAAACACATTTTTAGAAGTACCTTTGGGGCTTGGAAGAGCGTTTTCCACTTTAACCAGCAATGCAAAAAAAGGAAAACAAGCTCTAGAAGGTAGAGCCCTCAAAAGGACGGATGATTTGCTAGGAATGATGTGAGGTACAGCATTCTCCTCTTCTTTACAACGTCTCTGATGTGTAAAGCATCTGAGATCTGATACCAGCAATAAATTCTCCCACTGGGAGCACACCAGTGCAGGGCTTGGATGGGCTCAGGAGTGTCTCCTGCCCTCTTTACACCTGGTTGTTGAGAATTTTTTTTTTAACAACTCCTTGTAGACAGAAATACCAGTAGCCTTCGCTTTTGCTTACTAAAGAATTTAAATCTGACTCTTGAATGTACAGCGTTAAATGTTTCCTGGAGGAAGGGTGACCCCTGAAGGAATGTCCCGCTAAAGATTGCCCACCTGGGGGCTCAGCTTTACCACAGCTCACCCAAACCCGAGGCCGAAACTTCAACCCAAAAATCCTACTTTTATAACAGAATTAAGACCCGTAACCAAAAAAAAAAAAAAAAACAAAACAAAACCAACATAAACCTTTTTTTTTTTTCCTTTCTTAACGAGAAAAAAAAGAAATAAGGAATGTAAAATTTAAAAACAAATGTATATCTGTATTTTTGGATCTTGGAGATGATGGATTATATTATAAAATAAAGTATTTTTGGGAATAAAAGGTGTGAGGGGAATGCGGGGTGGGGGGGTGGTGCTGTTGCAACCTCCGGCCGCTAGGGGGCGTTGGCCCCCCACCCGCGCTGAGCGCCTTCGCGGGCGGCAGCGCCCCCTGGCGGCTTGGAGGTCCGGCGCACCGCGCTTCCAAACCACGGAAAATCCTTGTCTTCTCCCGGTTTATCGGGATAATCCCGGGCCTCCCCGCCCGATCCGGATTAATTTAACCCCAAGGGGTGCGTGGCGCTGCGCTGTCGCAGCGGAAGAGACTCGCTGAGGCTCTAAACCAGCGCTGCGCCCCCCCCCACACGGCCGCGTCCCCTCACGGCGAAGGTGGGGGGGAGAGGAAGGGGACGAGGTGCCAAAGCCGCGGGTTTCCAGGACGAGGGGGCATGGCTTCGCCGGCCCTGTGGGCTTTGCTGAGGGGCTGCCGCGGGAGGGTCTTGCGGCCCCGGGGGGACCCGCCGGGCAGGGGTTCGGCTGAGGTGGTGGCGACGAGCGAGCGCTACGCGGTGCGGAGGCTGCCCTTCGCCCGGCTCGGTGACAGCGATGTGGCGTTCTTCGAGAGGGTGATGCCTGGCAGGGTGGTCACCGGCGAGGAGGAGGTGAAGCCCTTTAACGTGGACTGGCTGAAGTCGGTGCGAGGTAAGGGAAGCCGGTTGGTAAAGCCTCCTTCTCCCCCGTCCCGCCCCGCTTCTGTACGAAAAGTTTGGCAAAAGGAAATGTCGCTTTTATTTATGGCCATCGCGTCTGTGCAGACCGCGGAATGTCCTTCCCACCAGGCAGCGATTCCCCGTGCTGGGAGCACCGCTGGCACAGCCTGCAGAGTCCTGTTAGTCACTGTGTCACTGCGTTGGCTAAAAAGACCGTGGAGAGAAAAAGACTGCAGGCCAATGTAGTGTATAAG
>NW_016690305.1:899986-962221 GCF_001604755.1 Lepidothrix coronata
AATATAAACCCTATAACTTACTAATTAATTTTTTCAGAAACAAATTGATTCAATTAACAGTTTTGACTCAGAGAAGAATCTGGAAGCTTTGGGGAGACTTGATTGCAGCTTTCCAGTACCTGAAAGGGGCTTATAAAAAGGAGGGAGAGAGACTTTTTATATGGGCCTGGAGTGACAGGACAGGAGAACCAGAGGGCAGGGTTAGATGGGATATTGGGAAGAAATTCTTCCCTGTGAGGGTGGGTAAGCCCTGGCACAGGTTGCCCAGAGAAGCTGTGGCTGCCCCATCCCTGGAAGTGTTCAAGGCCAGGTTGGACAGGGCTTGGAGCAACCTGGGATAGTGGAAGGTGTCCCTGCCCATGGCAGGGGGTGGAGCAGGATGAGCTTTAAGGTCCCTTCCTACCCAAACCATCCTGGGATTCTGTGACTAAATAAAGCACTGTGAATTTTCTGTTGTTTCTGTCAAAGATTTCATGAGAATTTAAACCCTTTCCCATTGCCCCTACTGGAAACCAAGTCTACCTATCCACGCAAAGTTTTCACGGGGCTTTGAGGGAACGGCTGCTATTGAAGTGTTTGTTTTAAAAGTGCTTAAAATGCCTCGCAGTGGAGGGAGCACTGTTATTTCCCACCTCATGCTTTCCCACCTGTTTCTTTCTGACCCCTGCAGAGCCACAGCTTGCCTTGAGGGTCCCTTGCTTTCATTGCAGGCTGCAGCCAGCTGGTGTTGAAGCCGCAGACAACAGCAGAGGTGTCTCAGGTTCTCAGGTAACTTGCACCTCTTCTGCTGGGCTTGGTGCTGAGGAGACTCAGGCTTAGCCAGGGAGGACCTGGCAGGTGAAGGGAACTTGTAGGTGTTCAGACACCAATTCCTTAAGTATTGAAGTTGCTGAGGCTGTTTTCTGCATGACTTTTCTGCTCTGATAAATGGTTAAAATTAGGTGTTGTACAGGTACTCAGAGAGGAGCAGTCGTGTAGAAGGATTCGGGAGGGTCTGTTTGAAAAGGTAAAGAAGGTTAGATCAGAACTGGGCAGTTTGAGGATCTGTTTCATCCACGTCCCCTGGTTCACTGGATCACCGTTTGGCTGAAGAGCTAAAGCTGCAGGAACCTGCTCCTGACCGTGTTGGAACAGGCGTGTGGAGCACAGGAAAGGCAAGCAGGGCTTCTGAAGGAACTCAGGTGCTGTGGGGTTGGGAGCTCAGAGAGGATATGGTGGGTGTGCTTGGCAGGGATGTGGCAGGTGGAGCAACTGAGGCACAGGTTCACCTTTTATTGCCTACAGGGCATTCATTTCTTGGGGGGAGGAGGAGAAAGAGGGAAATTATGTCTGAAACTACTGCCAGAGGCTGTCTGTCGGAGCCCACAGAGGGAGCCAAGCTGTTAACTGAGACTGCTGCAGAAATAGCTGAGGTGTGAACAGTGAGCAGGGATTTCCAGGCAGATGTCGTGTGCCGGATGTGTAGGTGCACACAGGGCTAACCCCAGGCGTTCATTCCTTTGCTCGGTGCTGGGGAGAGTTCAGGCAGGAGTTGCACTTTATCACTTTGGCACTGAAAGTGTCCCTTTGTACCAACTTAATCTTTAATCTAAATTTAATCTAAATGCTGCTGAATTTTAAGGACCATTGAGCACTGTCATAACAGCAGACGTTCACGTGGAGGTGAAACTCCTGTGATAGACTGGATTGTGGCCTTAAAATGCATAAAATTTCAGGCAGCTTTCTTGTTCCAGGTACTGCTATGAGAAGAACCTGGCAGTGACCCCACAGGGGGGTAACACGGGCCTTGTTGGGGGCAGCGTTCCCGTCTTTGATGAGATTATTCTCTCCACTGCTCTCATGAACCGGGTCATCAGCTTTGACAAGGTGTCAGGTAAATATCACAGAGATGTGAGGCTCAGGAATGAGCCCCGGGCCTCAAAACAGGCATTATCCTGGGAACAGATAACAGCAGGATCAGCAGGGTTCAGCCCAGCATCATCATAAGGGGTGTCAGAGGTTTGTTTGGATTTGGAGTTAGGGATCAGGCTGCTGTGAGTCTTTCAGTTCAGAGAGAGAGAACAGGCAGAGATACACTTAATGTGATTGTGTTCTACCAGTCCAGAGTTGTGGGTGACCAGATGATGAGGTGATGGCAAAGCTCCCCGAGGGGTAGGACAATGCCCTGGAGAGTGCACAGACTCCTTGTGCATTTAAACTGAACCCCAGGAAGTTCTGGAGGAGGAGGTGGTTGCATCTGCTCCTACTGCTCCTGCCTCTTGGGGAGGCACCTTCTTCTCAGCCATCAGCTTGTAGCAGGGCATTTTTGTTCCAGGAATCCTTGTGTGCCAAGCTGGCTGTGTCTTGGAGAGACTCAGCGAGTACTTGGAGGAGCAGGGGTTCATCATGCCGCTCGACCTGGGAGCCAAAGGCAGTTGCCACATCGGGGGGAACATGGCCACCAACGCCGGCGGCCTGCGGCTCTTGAGATACGGCTCCCTGCGAGGGACGGTGCTGGGCCTGGAAGTGGTAAGGCGAGTACCTGGCACTTCCCTTCTCTGATTAATCCTCTGCTTCTTACTGCTTCCTGCTCCTCTGGCTATCCAAGCATGCAGAAAAGTTCCCCTCCAGGCTTCTGCTATTATCTTTTCCTCGTTGGGCTCTTTTGAGAAGGGTCGGCACGTGTCACATCTGTTACTGCGGCGGCAGCTTCCAGCTCCCACCTCTGTGCTTGCTGACAGAGGTGCTGGTGGGTGGTTTGCTAATCCAGAGGAGTGAAAAGAAGATCCTCCCCTCTATTGGGGGATCCCAGGTTACCTGCATGAAGTTGGTTCCTCTGAGCAGTCTGCTAAATCCAGGTGTCTGGAACGCTCTGCTTAATCCATCCTGCAGCACTCTTTTCTAGTGGCTGCTCACTTGGCTTTTAATAGAATCACAGGATCACAGGTTGGTTTGAGTTGGAAGGGATCTTAAAGATCATTTTAAGGCTTAAAGCCCACCCCATAATAACTGCTTTGGGTTCATTTGGCTGCTGGCTTTGTCCTAGAGCCTTTGCTGTTCCTCAGCTGTTTCTGCCCTACAGGCCTGTCCCTCAATGTGTAAAGGCTGGATTAGGGGTTCTAAAAGATTTCAGGGCTGGGGAGCAGAGCACTAATGGGAAATAAACTGGGCAGGGAACAAAAGCGTGGCTTGGTTTTACTGTGTAGGCTTAGAAGGGAGAGTGTTTGTCTTTCAGGTCAGTCCCTCTAGTGTCAAAATAGCCCTTACTAATGTGCCTTGGTTGATACTCAGCCTTGATTTCAGGCTCAAGTGACTTTACCTTATTCTGCTTAACTGTTCACTGTTTCAAGTAGTGTTTCTTGTTTCTGTTGAATACCCAGAGCTAGGGCTACAGAAAATGGCTGGTCTTCTCCACCACTGGTAGGAAAAGCAGAGCAAACTGTATCTTCTGTTATTACTTGTCCTGCTGGAAGGAGAGAAGTATGAGGGAAATACCTACTCTATCCTACTCAGGTAGGATATAGAGGGGAGGAAGAGCTGGGAATGGAGGAGCAGTGTGGGAATGGGCTGCAGCTGGTGTCCCCCTGCTCCAGGTGAGTGGCAGCTTGGTCACAGACAAGTTCATGACATCAGATTCCTACCTGGGAGCGCTGACTGGGCCTCCTTGTTCCCACAGGTGCTGGCTGATGGCTCAGCTGTGGACTGCCTGGCCTCTCTGCGCAAAGATAACACAGGCTATGACCTGAAGCAGCTCTTCATCGGATCCGAGGGGACCTTGGGAGTTATCACTGCTGTCTCCATACTCTGTCCTCAGAAACCTAAGGCTGTAAACGTGGCATTCCTAGGTAGGAGCTGATAGTAATGATTTCACACCCGAATTCAGAGGCTGGGAAGGGAAGGGGGATGGAGAGGAGAAAGCACTGCTCGGCCTGCTGAGCTGGACTGCCAGCATTGGCTGGTTCCTGGGAAATATTGTGGGGCTCTGTGCTGAAATACCTGTGCAGGTATTAAATATCTGCTGAAATAACTGCAGGGGCAGATTGCTCTGTAAGGAAAGTAGAGCCAGGAGATTAGGGCGAAGACGCAGGTAGGACAGTCCCCTCATAGACAAAGGCCTGGTCTGACAGTATCCAAAAGAGGTGAGCAGGGCAAGTCTGTGACAGAGGGAGAGGCAGCCACCATCCAAGGGCCACCAGGTGACAAGGTGGTGACAAGGCAAGGCTGGGAAGTCAAGTCTGCAGAGTCTGGATCAGCAGAGTACATGGCCAAGTACAGCTGCTTAAAAGCTGCTTCTGAGTGTCCCTCAGCAGGGACAGAGTTATTTGTGGGGAGCCTTCTGAGCCTTTTTTGTCAGAAACCTCCAAAGAGTTTTGGGGGGGGTCTGTTTTTGTTCCTGATTGCTCTCTGTGTTCTGTCTGAAGGCTGTCAGAGTTTCGCTAAGGTTCTGGAAACATTCACAACCTGCAGAGCCATGCTGGGCGAGATCCTGTCTGCTTATGAATTCATGGATGAGAAGTGCATGGAATTGGTTGAGAGACATCTCAAGCTGTCCAGCCCAGTGGCAGGTACCGGTGACATTCATGCTGTAGAAAGAGGCATTGTACTACTTGGGGATTTTTGGCCTAGTTTTAAACACTTCTTAAAAAGTTGAGTCAGTGGATTTTGAAAAGTCAGTGAGAGTGTCGGCATCCCTCATAATTTTTGTACCCAGTATTCCATTCCAAACACCTTTTATCTTTAAAGATAAGACTTTTTACTTCTGCTTGTTCCCACAAAACTTACAGTTTTCTGAAAAGTGCTGGCTAAACAAAGGGTAGAGCATGTCAGTGAAGTGCCCTACAGATAAAAGATTGCCTCTTGAGCCCCTCTTCTGCCTGGCACCAAGGAGTCTGGGCACATAATATGTGCCAAGCTTGGGAGAAGCTCCAAAACCTGCCCTAAATTCCTGTGTTTTATCCCAGGGCATCTGCTTACTCTGGTCTCCCTCACTTTCAGGCAGCCCTTTTTATGTTCTAATTGAAACTTCGGGCTCCAACTCAGCCCACGATGAAGAAAAATTGAACAACTTCCTAGAACAGGCCACGGCTTCTGGTTTGGTCACCGATGGAACTGTGGCAACGGACGATAAGAAAATAAAGGCAAGTCAGCGTTTCCTCTTCCACAAATCTCTTCAGGCTGGATTTGTATTTTTCACGGGGAAATGTTCAGACTGATGTTTGGTATAAGCAGGGAACCCAAGAGCCGCTTGGTTTATTGGTATTTCTGTGATCTTTGGTTGCTCAGGCGCTGTGGAGCCTGCGGGAGAGGATCACAGAGGCCCTCACTCACGAGGGTTACGTGTACAAGTACGACATCTCCCTGCCTGTGGGAAGGCTCTATGACCTCGTGACTGACATGAGGGCTCGGCTGGGCCAGAGTGCCAAAAGAGTGGTGGGCTACGGCCACTTGGGTACGTGGGGATGCTGGGAAAGGAGGTGATTGCCCTTCTGTGCTCCAGGCTTAGCTGTGCAGCTTCCTAGTAGTGTTAAAGTTTGGGTTTAGAGTAGTGTTCTAGATTAGTGAGAGGCGTAAACTGAGGGCTGTCAGAAGAGGAGGGTGCATCAGGATCTTTGTGTTTGAATTTCATTGCTTTCAGACTGTATTCCATACATTAATGGAAGGTTGCTGGCCTGCCAGCCAGGGACCTGGTCATTTATATCTTCTTTCTCTGTACTTTCTGTTTAAATATTTAACTTGTTCAATTGGACCATCAATTTGGTTAATGTGCTTAGACATATTTGGCAGGTAAACTCTTTTTTGTCCGAAGTGATTAGTCCTACTGGAAATGAATTGTTTGTGAGCCATTAACCTTCCAACAGAGAGTATAAAGATACTGCAGAGAAAGGCTGATACATTTGTCATCATGCTGGGAAACTAATCTGATTTTACAAGCAGGTAAATTGGTCGCTGAGCAGAGCTGTTCTGTTGTACAAAAAAGTACAGAACACTCTTGAGCACACTTGATTAGGGATGATTTGAAAGACACGTTGCATAACAAAGGCTCCCTGTGGCGGTTCTTGGTATTGAGGATTAAGCTGTGTGCAAGTGAGGGTTTGCTGGGTTGCAGGAAGAGGATCTGGAGGGAGGAGGATGAGTAAGTTTTGTTTATCTGTGTGTGTTTTATCTTCAGAGTACCCAGCAGCTCTGTGCTTAATCAAATACCATCACACAGTGGCAAAAGGAGAAACTGTTCTGCTTTCTTTGTTTCTGTTGACACGGTGCCAAAGTGCATTTAGAGCACTGCACAAACATAATAGGGAGAGAAAAAGTGATGAAGGGCCATGTTAAAACCTAATGATCATTTCGAAATGCTCTTGGGGAAGTCTTTGACACGGCATCACAGTGGTGGCACAATAATTGATGCAGCACAGTGGGAATTTTAAAATCACAAAAGTCGGAGTTTGAAAGTAGCATAACTCAAATATTGGAGTGGAAGCATGGAAAAACAAAGATCCAGTTTGAATTACTTGTGCACAGAGAGGCTGATGTTTTGTGGGACAGCGAGCTTGTCCTTTTTATACAGCTTGCAGACTAACAGAGGCCCCATTGTTTGAGTATGTGGAGGAGCCAGGAATGAGTATCCATTGCAGGGCCACCAAGTTTTTCTTCCAGACCCACCTCTGCGATGTTTTCTTCCAGGAGACGGGAACTTGCACTTGAACATCACGGCGGAGTCCTACAGCCATTCCCTGCTGGATGCCATCGAGCCCTTCGTGTACGAGTGGACTGCGAGGTGCAGTGGGAGCATCAGCGCCGAGCACGGGCTGGGCTTCAAGAAGAAGCAGTTCATTCAGTACAGCAAACCCAGCGAGGCAGTGGCGCTCATGCAGCGCTTCAAAGCCATGCTGGACCCCAAAGGGATCCTCAACCCCTACAAGACGCTGCCCTCGGCTCCCGAGAGCAGCACGCGCTGAGGGGCCAGCGGAGGGTGGCCCAGTACCTGCACTTTAGCCATAAACACACCGGTGCATCAGTAGGCACGTGGAGTACTCCGTGTTTGATTTCTTTATTGGGGTGGAACAAGTAAAGGATCATGGTTGCTCTTTTCAGGGGTGCCTGCTCTTGCTGAAGAACACACTACCGTGCTTCCTGTTTAATCTGAACACTGAAACCAAACGTGCAGGTACTGTGTCTGGGTACCCAGCTCTCTGCATTCGCTCTGATTTTTCAGTGACACCAACCAGAGGAGGCATTTTCTCACTTGGGGTGTGCAAGTGAAGCATCAGAGACACAGCAGAGCCTGTGGATGCGAATCTTCCAAGTGAAGATGTTGCTCCTCCTAGCTTGTTTTATGTAATACACTTATCCCAAAGCCCATAACAGCATCAGGTTATGGCCTCTTTAGTGATGCCAACTCCAGGCTGTCTCAAATAGGCATCAGTGTTGTCCCACATACGGGTTTGCAGTCCTGGAAAGACTGGCCAGAGAAGTGAGGGTGCCTGGAGACCCAGCTTCTCGGGTTTATCAACTGGAGGAGAAATGTCAGCAGCCAGGGTGAGGGAGGGGACCCCAGGACATCTGTCTGGCTGGGGGAGGCTGTAGGCATGCCTTGACTTCTAGTCTGTCCTTGACAGCAAGTCATGATTTGCTCTCACAGAGAGATGTAAAATTAACCCTCCCAACCAGGCTGGATAGAGATAATAACAGTGATGTTATAATCACCCAGAGGGATAATCCAAAAGGATGGTGCTTGGAGCAGCCTGGTCTAATGGAAGGTGTCCCTGCCCATGGCAGGGTGGTAGAACAAGATAAGCTTTAAGTTCCTTCCAATCCAAAGTATCCTGGGATTCCAAGATGGGAGTTCTGCAGACTCTGGAGGAACAACAGGCCTTGCAGAGGGATCTGGATAGATGGACCATTGGGTAGCTGTCAGTGGCGTGAAATTTAACAAGTCCAAGTGCCAGATTTTGTGCCCAAGACCAAGTGACGCTGAGCACAAGTATACGCTGGGAAAGGAACAGCTGGGAAGCAGCCCTGCAGAAAGGATCTGGGGATGCTGGTTGGCAGCAGCTCAGTAGGAACCAGTGGTAGCCAGGAGGGCAAAAGGCATCCTGGGGGCATCTCACATGGCACAACCAGCAGGGCAGGAGAGGGGATGGTCCCACTGTGCTCAGCACTAGTGTGGCCTCACCTGGAGCCCTGTGTGCCAGGGTGGGCCCCATCATTAAAGATGATGTGAAGGTACTTGAATGTGTCCAGAGAAGGACAACCATGCTGGTGCCAGGGCTGGAAGACGTGTCCTGGGAGGAGGCTGAGGGCTCTGGGTTTGTCTGGTTTGGACAGAAGGAGGCTGAGGGGCGACCTCATCACTCTCTGCAGCCTCCTGAGGAGGGGACGTGGAGAGGGAGGTGCTGATCTGATGGGAACGGCTCAAAGCTGTGCCAGGGGAGGTTCAGACTGGACATTACAGAGCAAATAATCAAATACTGCAACAGGCTTCCTGGAGAGGTGGTTGATGCCCCCAGACTGTCAGTGTTCCAGAGGAATCTGGACAATGCTGTAACTTTAGGACAGCCCTGAACTGGTCAGGCAGTTGGACCAGGTGATTATCGTAGGTCCCTTCCAGCTGGACTGTTCTGTTCTAACGTGGTGGGTTTTGTTGGTTTGGGGTTTTGGTTTTGTTTGCTACAG
Organism: Lepidothrix coronata; assembly: GCF_001604755.1. NCBI lineage: Eukaryota > Metazoa > Chordata > Aves > Passeriformes > Pipridae > Lepidothrix > Lepidothrix coronata. The sequence goes on from NW_016690305.1 coordinate 908,636, forward strand.
CCTGTTTTGAAATAACAGAAGAGATCGTAATTTATGGTTTGTTGTACAAAACCACATTGTCACCCTTCCACTACAGATGGCAGTGAGTCATCTGGTCTGCTTGGTGCTGGCTTGTCATATCCGCACTTACCAACACCTGTCACTCTTAAGCCAGGTTCTTGTTGTATCCAAATGAAGGTGATGATTGGGAAGAGCCTAGGGATTTGCCAAAAGTAAATAACCTGATCACTTTCTACAACAAAATGACACTTTCTGTCAACATGGGTGCAGCTAATGAATCCAAGCAGAGACAGATGTTGTCCAGGCAGCTCTACCTCATAACTTTATTACCCCATATATACATTTTTTTACCCCATGTATATAGAGGACATCAAGGCAAGCCAGATGTTTCTTATCCCCACACATGCCCACGTGACTGCTTTCATTCACAAAGAACAACTATGCCTCAAGGGGCCTTCCAGCTTGACCTTGTGATTCTTTTCACACACACTAATCTTAGCTCTGGCTAGCTTAGGACCAGAATACTTTTGCTTTAGTATTTTCTTCTTTTATCATCCAGGTGGACGGTGGTGTCTGTCTAGCTGCCCCTACACGTGGGGAAAGCCCTACACGTGGGTGTCAGCAAAGCCTTTGATGCTCTTTCCCACAGTCTTGTCCGGGGTGGGCAGGGGTTTGAGCGGCCTGGTCCGGTGGAAGGTGTTCCCTTGCCCATGGCAGGGGGGTCGGAACGAGGCGAGCTCCCAACTCAAACCATCCTATGATTCTGTGATTCTCCTGGACAAGCTGGCAAGGCACAGAGCAGCTGCCTGGGCTGTGGGACAGGTCAGAAGCTGGCTGTGCTCAAAGGGTGCTCATTGGTGGTTTTTACTCCCATGTACTGGTTTGGGAAGCCTTGCTGGATGCCATGAGGGTAGGACACAGTAGCTCTATTCTCTGCTAGCTGCTTTTCAGTGATTTTTGGCTCCTTTGCAGAGCAGTGACATAAAAGTTCCATCCAGAGCCTTTTCCTTGGAAGAGGAATCATCCTGGGGAGTCAGTTTTCTTCTGTTTTAGCCCAGAACACAATCTCTACAACGCTGGGAGCTGTTGGATTGCATTAAGGATGCTGGCTTATGCTCAGCACCGTGTTGCAAACACCCTTCCCAATACAATTCTAAGATCACACCTCTCTCAGCTTGGCCACATGGATGCTTTTGACAGGAATACCTCCGTGTCTTACGTGGCCTGCCAGTATCTAGTCCTGCCCTCCTTCAACTCTTTCTCTCTGCTATGGGACACTCCCCACCTCTCCATTCCTCAGGACCCAGTTAGAGAGGAGCTGATCGACCTCTTCTTGGGTGAAGCAGAGTGAACAATGCCGTCATTAGCAAAAAGGAAGAATTTCTCCACAAAAAGAGTTAGACATCAGAAGGGGTTGCCCAGGGAGGTGGTGGAGTCCCCATGCCTGGAGGTGTCCAAGGAATGACAAGGAATGAGCACTCAGTGCTCAGGTCTGGTTGACAAGGTGGGCATCAGGCACAGATTGGACTCGATGACCTTGGAGGTCTTTTCCAACCTAAATGATTCTAGAATCCTGTGGTTCTGTGAAGAAGGAGACAGCCCATGGAACACAGTCAGCCTGTGCTGCTTGCATGTGGGGTGATGCAAAAATATGAACAGTCTATGATGTTTTTGAGGGAAAAATATGCAGGATTTGCTTTCTGCTAGGATAAGCTGATGCAGCTCGTTCTTTCCAAATCAGACTGTTTATATTCTCTGCCTTTTTCCTACACCATTCTTTCTCTTTTTTCCCCCAAACTACTGACCATCACTGTTTAAAATGCAGGCTTTCCACGTGAAAGGCTCTTTTTGGGAAGCAGAACTTTCCATACTCCTGCTTTTCAGCTACATATGGAGAGAGTGCTCGGGAGGGAGTCAAGGCTGACACACAACCTAGTGCTGTGGCCAGGGAAGTTCTGGCGCAGCTCCACTTAACCATCTTCCTTACACATGAAGATCCTAAAGCTCCATGTAAGTTTTACTGTTTCACTAAACCATAGAGCAGTTCCCTGAGGGAATAGAAGGGAGGAGTTATTGTAGGGTAATTTTACAGGAGCTTTCCTAGACCTTAAACACCAGCATTACTCTCCTGTTCCATGTTCTCAATGATGCTTTCAAATAGTGGTGCACTGTTGTACGGGGGGAGAGACAGGGTGGGTACATGTGTGTGTATTTTTACAAAGAATCAGGGACTTCTTTTCCAAAATTCTATATTTTTCTGGGACAGATTTGAATGTTAGGATGATGTGGATTCTCCACACTTTGGAGCAGTGGTCTTCTGGCACAGTGAGGAAGCACTTGGCTCTCTGTACTGCTTTTGCCTCTCTCTCTGTACTGGTTTTTGGCTGGGATAGAGTTAATTTTCTTCACAGTAGCTGGTCTGGGGCTCTGTTTAGAGCAGTGGTGGAAGCACTGGGATGTTGTAGCTGTTGCTGAGTGGTGCTTGCACAGTGTGGAGGTTTTTTGTGCTCCTCACCCTGCACCCCCTGTGAGGGGCTGGGGTGTGCAAGGAGCTGGGAGGGGCCACGACTGACCCCGCCTGACCCCCGGGATATCCCACCTGTAGGATGCCATGCTCAGTAATAAAAGCTGAGGAAGAAGGAGGAAGGAGGGCATTCCCAAGTCACCTTTACACATGATGGAGCCCAGCTCTCCAGGAATAGGAAGCTTTGCTTCCCTTTATCACAACCCATGAATTTTTGCACATTCACCCCTCTGATTGTCCCCATCCCACTGTGGGGGTACGAGCGAGCGGCTGCACGGGGCTGAGCCCCCCCAGGGACTGCCCCCCAACGTGGAGCAGAGCCAGTCTGGAGCTGTGAATCCAGTGCCCCAGCTCACTAATCCTGCATCAGCTGGCTGACCTTCACTGCCCTGGTCTCCGAGCAGCCCACTCCCATATGAAATCAAATATTCCTGCCTGGCATCGGTTTGGGTTTTTTTTGGCATAACGAAACCTAATGATTCGTGTGCAACAGCCCAGGAGAGAGCGATGAATAAATTGTAAAAGTGCAAAAAATGGGTTTTTGTGATCCATGGGCTGGACCAGCTCCTGAGCGAGAAGGGGCACAGCTGACGTGTAATGTAACAAGAGAAAGAGGTCGATGAAATGGACCCCCCTTGCCAGCAGCAGCAGGTGCTGTGCCAAGAGTAACCCTAGAAATTCTCCGTAAAAGAGCACATTGACTCGTGTTCAAGCAAGAAACTCGGGGAAAGCAACCTTACACCTTGCTAATCTCTGATCTTGGTAAGCACTGGGGTTGGGGCTGGCCTGGGGAAGCTGTGATTTAAAAGAAAATGCTGAGGTTTTGGGCACTCTGAAGACAGAGCACCATGGGTGAAGGAGTTCTGAGGACTTGGCTGTTGGTGGGGCAGGTTGGGACACAGCATACGAGGTTTGGAAAGGTGACACTGTGGGTGGGGAGGGAAAGGGGACCACCAGGAGATGCATGGAATGTGGCATGGCCATAAAAGACAAAAAGCAACAACTTAATCCCCCCTGATCCAGGCTGGGAGATGTGGCTACACTCTTGCCCAAATGAGGACAGCATTGGCTTCATCTCTGTGTAGGGAAGAGGGAGATGACTCCACTTCCAGACCTGCAGGACAAATCCTGCTCTCACCAGGGCAATTTGCAGCTGTCAAACCCACTTTGTCTAGTGCTGGTGTACAGCAGCCTCGGTGGAATTTTAAATTCCTGCATAATGCAGGTTGTAATGGTAGTTAGCACCAAGAAGTAATTTTGCAAACAAACCATAAAATAAGGCCCGATTTTGGGCAAGAGCTCTCCCCCCACCAAGGCCTGGATACAGCCAAGTGTCTAAGCCCTTAACCTCCAGCTACAATAATTCCATTTTTACCAAAAAGTGGGAAGTCTAAATGTTTTAAGAGGAATTTTCAGTAGGTGAGCACCATTCCTGTTTTGCTGATGTCCCTAATTTCGTCTTACCGAATGTGTCTGGCAGGGAATTACAGTCCCAACCCACTGTGCAAGAAGCAGAGGAAAGGCACAGCAGGGGCTGTGACATTCAGGGTCACAAAGGGACCAGTGCCCTCCACCAGCCCCACACCACCAGCACCCTGCCTGGATCCCGCTGTGAGCCCCCCCCACCTGCAGCCAGGAGAGAGGGTGGTCCCCACTAAGGGGTCCCTGCCAAACCTTTCCTTCCCTGCAAAGCTGTTGCAAATGCTGTGTCCCGGGGCAGCTTATTATACCTCTGTTGATGTCCCGCCACACCAGCGCTTTCCATGGCTTATTAATTAACTCCCACCCACTCTGTGAAACACACCTAGCCCCTCCCTGTGTCCTCACCTACCCATTTATAGCCGGGAGGGGATGCTAGAAATAGGTACATGGGCACTAAGAGGCAGAGGAGATGAAAAGGGTACTGGAATCGATTTGCAAATGAGACATTTCCCAGCTGGAAGGAGCATGAAAAGCCCTGGGTGCACTCCAAGGTAAGGGCAGAGGGAGCCGAGTGCTTGGGGTGCCGAATTAAAACTCGCTTTGCGGGAAGTTCTGCTTCAGGTAATCCCTGGAAGTTGTTAATAACCTATAGACTTAGTTCCAGTTCGCTCCAGTGTAAGGGATTAATTTTGCCACGAATATTTCTTTCCGGTGTTCCAGGTCTTTTAATTTGAAAGAACCTTGTGAAGTTGACGCAGAGGTCTGTTATTTTCTGCTTAAGCCAAAGCAACAAGGAGGTTGCCCCAAGCCTTAAAGCATCCGTAGCGGCACCTCCAGGAGAGGCAGTTTCCCATGTTTTCTTCACAGCTGGGAGATGGCACAGCACGGGTTGGAAAGGCAAGTGGAGCCACCGGCGCCAGCCCTGCCGAGTGCTCCGCAAGATTTTTGGCTTCTTAGAAGAACTGTGTATTTCCACAGTCAGCTCCCAGGTGCTTCCTCCAAGGGCTCCCAGGCTGGTTGCGTGTCACGGATGCTTAGGTAACTTCAGCGCGGTGTTCGAGTTGGGGCTTTCTCTCTTGAGCTTTGCTTTGCCAGATCTTGGAGGTCTTTTCCAGCCTAAATGATTCCGTGATTCTGTTCGGGTCAGAGACTTTCAGTGTTGTGACAAAGGGTGGGGTGTATGACACTAAGGGAACAGTCTTTAAGGCTCTCACAGAGGTGTGCCAGGGTGGTGGGAGCCTAACAGGGGGTGAAACCCCAGTGCAGGTTTGCAGGACGTAGAATCATAGAAAATCCTGAGCTGGAAGGAACCCACAGGGATCCACCTACTGGCCCTGCAGAGGATAACCCAAAAAATCATACCATGTGCCTGAGAGCATTGTCCAAAATCTTGATATTCTCATAACTTCCATGAGGTGTATTTGAAGAATATAGAGCTTGAAATGTAATCGTTGTTCTCTGCAGACTTTCAAGGAGTTGTCATGTCTTACTCACCTGTCACTGGAAGCAAGGTCTGGTAGCAAATCCCACACTGGTCCTGTGCTGTTTTCTGGCAGAGCAGTGGCACTGTGTTTAAAACAGGATGTGTATGCTCTGGGTAAAGGTCCTACACAGTTTCTATCAGTAAAAACCCTGAATCATTTCAACAGCTCACTTGTTTACAAGAACAAGGTCTGCAGGAATGTTGGAGATTTGTCATAAGAATGCATCATTTGTCATCCCCAGGACAAGAAGCCTGTTATTTCTGTGCATCCTGGCACCTCCATGGACCACGTGCCACAGAAATCAGTCACTCTTGCTCCTTAAAACCGCCGTGGTTTTGGCCTAGGTAATTTGGACCTTTATCCCCACTGTGTCTCCAGATGCAGAATCCAGCTGTTGTTTGGTTTTGGGCTGACAAAACAGGTCTGTTGGGAGCATTCAGTTAGGCTGGAGATAAACTCACTGTCTGGAGATTTGAAGGCAGGAAGGCACTTTGTAATCCTTTATTTAAGTAAATAATTGTTAAAATATCGTGGGATTCCTTAAGGTGATTGGATGCAGAGGTCTACAGAGCCTGTCTTCTTGCAGCAGGAGGGGCTGCTAGTCCTTCTAGAGCATGTTGTGAGCCTGACCTGCCTTCAGGATGATTTTGGGTGTATGCGATTTGTTTGCCCCATAAGACATCAGTCAGAGTCCATTCTGGGGACGCCACCCAAACAAATAAATGGACCGTTGTCCTTGTCGCTGATAATGTCGGGACTTAGTCCAGGTGTAAGGTGAACAGGAAGCTGTTTATTGCTCTCAAGTGTTTCTTTTATACTCTTTGTACACTATTGTGCCACAACACAATTGGTCAAAAGTCTCAAGCATAAAAAACTGTAGACACTGCACACACTCCTATTGGTGACACTGAAGACACTGTGCATGCTGTGACATGCTATTGGTGACACTGTACACATTTTGATTGGTGACCTTTGGTCTGGGCTGCATTACCTTTGTTCCGTCTGGCATCACAGTAAATATTTCCTAAAAGTTGTTTAAATTCCTCATCACTAACTGCCAGGCTGCTGACAGGTTCTCTGTCAACCCCGACAGACCGTTATGGCACTAATTGCACATAAGAAAAGGTGCAAAAGGAGGACATTGCCAGACCAGCTCAGGGTGGTGGAAAACTATTGCACCAGCAACATCTTTCAGTTTAAATGAAAGACCAAGAAGATTGGCAGGGGCTGCATGTGGCTGATGTGAGCCTGCTTGCTGCCTGTGGGCCCCTCTGCCTTCCTTCTCCCATCCCATCTCCAAGGATAGGGGATTGTCCCACTCCTGCCCCCCAACAAACCTGGGACCAAAACTGAGGAAATCCTGATGAAATCTTGCCTGCAGCAATGTCTTGAAACTATTCCTGCAGAAGCTGTGCTGTAAATTCCTGTCAGAGGTTGGTACCAGCTGTGGCTGAGGGTGTTCTCTGGCTTTGGGAAGGGCTCTTGGAGAAAGGTTTGGAGCCTTGCTTGCTCCCTTGGGAGAGTGGGAACCATGAGTGCGACCATACCATGCTGTAAATTGGGATTATATCTTCCCAAAACAACTTAAAGCCGTATCTAGTGCATTTTGGGAATGGTGGCTGAAAACATGGAATTCACAATGAGTTAAAACATCAGAGAAGTCAGATCAAGCTTGGTGATGAAAAATTCCTTTCTGGTGGGCGTCACACCTTCAGAAGGTCCTCTTTGTGTCCCAGCAGGACACTGGTGATGATCGTGGTATCACAGGATGGTTTTGCTTGGAAGGGACCTTAAAGACCCCCTGGAGTCATTCCAACCCCCTGCCACAGGCAAGGACACTTTGATACATGGTGGTTGCCTAATTAGTGCTGGAAAACATTCTCCCCCTCATTGTTACCCAGCCCTTCCATTTCAAAGTGGGGTGTAATTAATCATTACAAACCAAACCTTGTTTGGTTATTAATTGATTGTCTGACTTGAAAAATCTCAGTTATACTGAAAAAAAACCCTCCATTTAGTGTTTCTTTGTGTTCCCCATCTTCTGGAGTGATGCGATTACAGGAGCTGCTCAGGTTTCTCACCAGGAAAGTCTTTATAGCCCTACAAAGGGCTCGTTTTCTAGTGAATAATCTGGGAGTTTGAATAGTGAATAAGCTCTAAAGCCCCAGAAAAGCAAAACAAAAGCAAAACAAAAGGCAGCATAGCAGAGTGGAAGGCTGTTGGAAAAGCTTAGGCTCTGCCTGAAGCACACTGTGTCTTGCCAAAAGCCAAAATTAGAAGAATAATAGTGAAAATGCAATTTCTCACTGTCTTGTCTCTAACACCAGAGCTGCTGACACAGCTGGGGGTGCCAAAGGTGGCTGCCACCACTGAGACCTAAAACTGTGCTCCCAGGAATTAAAATTCCCAAGGGCAAGACGCAAAGTTTGGTGGTTCAGGGAAGGACTATCAGATAAAAATCCACTGAAACTCTTCTTTTTCCAGGCATACCAGATGTCTCATCATTTCCAGCCTTTTGCTGGGGCTCATGCTCCTGTCAGGATTCTTCCATGTGAAGGATAAGGATTACAGGTAAGTGCAGCAGAAGCAAGGCTCTGTGTGCCCAGGCAGCCACGACCTAACTGTGACACCTGATTCAGCTCTCATGAGGCTTAGGCTAATACTGGAAGGGCAGTGTCCCCAAAATAAGGGCTAGGTCCATGTTTGGGTGGGTAAGGAATCAAATTAGCCAAAATGCAAGCCTTCAGGGCAAAATCAGCTGGGTAGGGAATGAAAAAGGGATTGAGCTGAAGCCTTTGGGTAAGGGAGAAACAGGAGAGAGAGAGAACTCTTGACATCTACGCTGGAGGGATGGGGCTGGTTTGGGTGCAGCCTTGCACCAGCTGGAGGTGTGGTGTCAGAGGAACCCCTGGGTTTGGCTGTGCAAGGTCTCAGAGATGGGGTGCAGCACCAGAGAGGCCACTTGCTCCATCTGTCACCTTCCTGCAGAATCTTCAACAGCCAGGAGGACCAAACTGTCACCTTCCTGCAGAATCTCAAACAGCCACTGCTGACCCCTCCCACACCATGCCCTGCCAAGAAAAACGTCATGTTCCTCAAGACCCACAAGACAGCCAGCAGCACCGTGCTCAACATCATGTTCAGGTTTGCAGAGAGGTACAACCTCACCGTCGCCCTCCCTGCTGGCCAGCTCTTCCACCTCGGCTACCCGAGGAATTTCATGGCCCACTTTGTGGAGGATTTTGAAGCCATAGGCCAAAACTACAACATCATGTGCAACCACCTGCGGTTTAACCCCTCGGAGGTAAGAAAGAGCCACAACACCTGCGGAGAAACCTGGCTGGGACAGCAGTGCCTCTGGAATAACCTCTTCTTCCTCCCACAAATAGGTGCAAAAGGTGATGGCACCCAACACCTTCTACTTCTCCATCCTGAGGAACCCCATTCCTCTGATGGAGTCTTCCTACATCTACTTCAAGAACAATGTCCCTGCCTTCAGGAACTCCAAGGACGTGAACGAGTTCCTGGCATCACCCACGAGGTATTACCACCCAGCAGATTACAGGCAGAACATCCAAGCCAGGAATATGATGTGGTTTGACTTTGGCTATGACAACAACGCGGAGGACGACACAAAGTACACCCAGGCCATCCTCGAGGAGATCGAGCAGAACTTCCACCTCATCCTTATAGCAGACTACTTTGATGAGTCCATGATCCTCTTGAAGCACACTTTGTGCTGGGATCTGGATGACGTGATTTACTTCAAGCTCAATTCCAGAAGTCAGGACACTGTCCAGACTTTGACTCCGGAAAGTGAGGAGCGGATAAAAGCGTGGTGCTCGCTGGACTGGAAGCTCTACCTGCACTTCAACCAGAGCTTCTGGAGGAGAATTGAGGAGACCATAGGGCTGGAGGTGCTGGAGAAAGAGGTGGATCACCTGCGAACCAGACAGAAGGAGCTCACGGAGACCTGTCTCTTGGAGCAGGAGCCAGTGGGGAAGGATCACATCAGGAACAAAGCTCTCCAGCCTTACCAATCAGGGGCTGCAAATATCCTGGGGTACAACCTCAGACAGGACTTGGACAACAGGACTCTGAGAACCTGCCAGAGAATGGTCATTCCAGAGCTCCAGTACACGTCCTACCTTTACACTGTCCAACACCCGCACAAGAAGGGGAAGGAGCTGGGGTTGCCATTGCTGTGGACCAGACCCCAGGAGAGGATGCAGCTCCCAAATACCAACTAGGACACATGACAACCCACTGTGGCTTCCCGCTGCTTTGCATCACCCCATGTCTGGCATGTGACTGACCCACACAAGACAGGACTCTTGTGCATGGGGGGAGGCAGTGGGGGCTTTGTTCAGGGTCACCGAGTTGGTGGTTGGTCCCTTTTTGGGGACCTTGAGCCAAAGGCTCTGCATTGGTCAGATCCTGTGTGATCCTTCCTGCCTGCTCCCAGCTGGGGAGTGCTGGGCAGGCTGCAGCTGGCATAGACATTCCAGCTTCTTAATCATTAATTACAGGTGTGATCATTTGCCTGCTTTAATTTCATTTGATATCCGTCACTACATCCAACCTGGTCACAGCTCACTGGAGCAAGTCCTGATTTTTTGGGTTTAGGGGAGGGGGAGGGAGACAAGGAGAGCGCAACGAGGGGATGCAGCTCTCAAAGGAGAAGGAGACGTGTTGGATGTCCCATCCAGCAGCATCCATGCTCAACGAGGAGTAACCACCATGCAGTGTGGGGCTGCCTTCGGGATGGGAGTCCCAAGCATCTGTCCCAAAGCCAGGCATGCTGACTGGCTGCCTTTCTCCGTGGCATGTGAGATGTTCCTTTCACCTGTGTCACGAGGTGTGGCAGCCTCTGCCCCACGTGGTGCTCCTCTGGGAGGACGTTTTGTGGCTTTGCCCCTCTCTCTTGTGTGAGGGTCTGTGGGCAGGGAAGGTCCTTTCGGATCAGCATTCCTGAAGGCCTTTACCAGCATAAGGTTTGTTGGGTCTCCCCTTGCTGCATTGGCCGAACTCTCCAGCACAGATTAGGAGGGGACGGGGTGAGGCACTGCTTTGGGCACGCTGGTGCCATCCAGGTCCCCACTGCCACCCCTGCTAGTGCAAGCAGGAGACACCAGCTCAGCTTCTAAGTTTATTGGCACTGTTGGCACCAAGGGGTGTGTTGGGAACGGTGACGAGCAGTCACCACATCCACGAGGCTGGTGCTGCCACAATGACCGACGTTCCTTGCACTGCCACAGCAGCAGGGCCACAGGTGGCAGGATGGGGAGGATGGATCTGGGGTTGCTTGGCTGGCAGCATTGCCTCAGGGCAACACTGAAGCTGTGGGGCAGCAGCTCCAGCTGGGAAGTATGAGGGACGCTGTCTGGGGAGCGGGGTGGGAAGCAGACCCAGGATTTTCTTCAACTCTGTTTAAATCCATCAGGGAAGCAGCTGAGGCAGGGGTTAACCTGCCCTGCAACCTGTGCTCCTCACAGCACAGGTGTCCAGCAGCAACAACAGAGATTAACAGCATTTTCATGGTTCCCTGCTCCAGGAACCCTCTTAACCCGAGGCTCGGGAGGCGTTTGTGCCAGCAGGGTGGAGCAGCCAGAGCCACACGTGGTCACCCTGGGCCATCCCAGGGGCCCTTCAGGGGCAGTTCTGCAGCCTCTGCGTCAGTTTTCCCCTTGGAGCTTCTGATCCATGACCTGCCCTGTGAATTTTGTCAAACCCTTTAAGCTGATGACAGAGACAGGTGTAAAAATAGTTTCTTAGTAGCTGACCTGTGTGCAGGTGGGGATCCTGGGCAGTGTGGGGGTCGTGGGAAGGCTGCTGATCCTGTGGGGGCTGGGGGTTCTGGGAAGGCTGGGGATCCTGGCAGAGCTGAGGGTCCTGGGAAGGGTGGGTGTCTGGGTGGAGCTGGGGATCCTGGGAAGGTTGGGAATCCTGGGAAGGCTGGGGGTCCTGGGAGGGCTGGGACCCTCCAGACCACAACCCCCACGCTGGGGAGCTCACAGCAGGGTGGACCATGGTGAACATGAGCTGCAGCACCTCCCAACCTGCAGGAGGAGGGAAACTGAGGCAGGAGATGTAATTCCCCCATCATGGCTCCCCTCGCATCCCATCCCCGAGGGTCCAAAGAAGGAGGCTCAGCAGCCGCGGGGCCCCCGGCTGTGCCCGGGCCCATAACGGTGCCTTTGTGCCACGGGCACGGCACCAGCAGCTCCACTGCTGACTCAGGGGTTTTTCCTGGCCACCACCACCGCGGGAGCCCCGTGACCCATCGGTGGGGGGACCCTGCAAGGGGAAAGGGGTGGCAGCCAAGCAGTGAGGAGACGGCTCTGCAGAAACCCAGCAACGGCGGGAGCAGCTGGGACCGAGGGACAGAGGGGTCAGCCCAGCCGAGCAGGACCCGGTGAGTGCCTTCGCTTTCTCTGGGGGGGGTTAGATCAGCAAAAGCTCCTGATTAAACCGCTGGTGAAAGTCAGCCTTGGCTGCTCCAGCTGTGCCTGGAGTGGGGTGCCCATCTCTTCCTGTGGTGATAATCCCCAGGGACACGTAGAGACATGTAACCTGGGGACAGCTGACGGTGGTGTCACTCCTGCTGTCCCCAAAGGAAGGGCACCTGGGGACAGCTCGCACCCACTGCTGCAGGGACAGCCCGCCCAGGGACCCCACGGTCTGTGTTGTGCACCCCAGGCTCCCCCCACAGAGGGGGGGGGAACAAGGAGCCCACTGGGTTCATTGTGCTGGAGGCACCAGAGGTACAGGACAAAACACTCCCTGACCCCCTCTTGATGAGCCCGGGCTGATCTGGGGGTCCTGTGTGTGCAGAGGTGGGTTCTGCCCTCCCAGTGCCCACTTGAAGGGAGCAGGGAGCTCCTTTGCTCACTGGCCTTGATTTCCCAGAAGAGCATCTTGAAGATCAATTTAATTTAATTTTATTTTGGAGTCCCCAGGTCAGCCTCCTTGCCGGTACCCAAAGTTGTGGCCAACCTTTGAGCCTCAGGGACTCCCCACCAGAGCAGTGCACATTCAGCCTCTCTCCACCCCAGCCCTGCCCCTGCTCCCTGGGGCTTCCCCAAGCCCAAACCCACCAAGTTAAATCCCCAACACTCCCAAAGACAACCCAGTGCCCCTGGCCGTGCCCAGCAGCCGATCCCCCGCCTTCACCAACCCACTGTGGTGGGGCTGCATCCTTTTGCTGCAGACCCCATGGGCTCCCGGCACTTCCCTGCCCGGACCGTGCTCTTTGAGAGGGAATCCAACGGCGTCACGTACCGCGTGCCCGCCCTGCTCTACCTGCCCTGTGTGGCCAAGCTGCTGGCGTTCGCCGAGGAGCGGCTCAGCGCCGACGACGCCCACGCCAACCTGCTGGTGCTGCGCCGCGGCACCATCTACGGCAGCTACGTGGAGGTGGGACGGGGGGCACACCCCGGGCTGGGGGGACACACGGGGCTGGGGACGTGGGGACGGATGGGCGGTTGTCCTCGCTGCTTGTGTGTGGCACAGCTGAGCTCCCGGAGGCGGCTGCATGGCGGGGGGAGGCTGGGGGTGGGTGAGGTGAATCATGGAATCCCAGAATGGTTTGGGTTGGAAGGGACCTCAAAGGTCATCTCGTTCTACCCCCCCCCGCCTTGTGCAGGGACACCTTCCACTAGAGACCGGGTTGTTCCAAGCCCCATCCAACCTGACCTTGAACACTTCCAGAGACAGGGCAGCCACAGTTTCTCTGGGTGAAAAAGTAGGATGTTCCTCACCTGTCTCGTCTCTTTCCATTCTCTCCTCCTCCTCCTCCTCCTCCTCCCTGGGCAGTGGGAAGACATGCGCGTGCTGGAGACGGCGACGCTGCAGCACCACCGGTCGATGAACCCCTGCCCCCTCTACGATGAATTCACGGGCACCCTCTTCCTCTTCTTCATCACGGTGCTGGGCAGGACGCCCGAAGCCTACCAGATTGTCACTGGCCAGAACGTCACTCGCCTCTGCTGCGTCACCAGCGCCGACCAGGGCCTGAGCTGGAGCACAGCCACGGACCTGACACAGCAGGTCATTGGTGCAGCCATCAAAGGTACCCAGCTGGAGAGGGCTGGGGAGGGGGAAGGATGGCCAGCAAGGAGGTGACCGTGGGTTTTGGCCTCCTGGAGCCACCTGTGGTGTGGCTGGAGGTGACCTTGGAGTAGGAAGCCCACAGGCTTCCAAGAGGGTGGAAGAGAACCTTAAGCAGAGGGGAGAGGGGATGGAGGGAGTATCTATATCGCTTGGGGTAGGAAGAAGATGGAGACCTCCCCACAGCCAAGGGTATGACCATGTGTGAGGACAACGGGGCAGCACGAGGCTGCTCTCCCACCCCACCACCTGGCTTGGCTGGACAGGGGAAGCCCTGGAGACCCTTCCACACTGGGCATGGAAGGGTACCGTGGTGGTCACTGTTTGCCCGTTCCACCTTCACCCCATCCCATCTCCGCTCCGCAGACTGGGCGACGTTCGCGCTGGGCCCTGGGCACGGGATCCAGCTGCGCTCCGGCCGGCTGCTGGTGCCCGCCTACAGCTACCACATCGACTGCAAGGAGTGCTTCGGGCAGCTCTGCAAGACCACCCCGCACTCCTTCGCCTTCTACAGCGACGACCACGGCCACGGCTGGCGCTTCGGGGAGTTCATCCCCAACCTGCAGACGGGCGAGTGCCAGCTGGTCTCGGTGGATGAGGAGGATGGATCCAACGTCCTGTACTGCAACGCCCGCAGCCCGCTGGGCTTCAGGGTCCAGGCGCTCAGCACGGATGACGGGGCCGTCTTCCACAGGGGGCAGCTGGTCCAGCGGCTGGTCGAGCCCCCCCATGGCTGTCATGGCAGTGTCATCGGCTTCCCAGCACCATTTGTGTATGTCCCCACCATCTCCCAGGACTCTGTGTTGCCCCTCCGGGGCTCAGCTCGACGGCTGCTCCCCGGGATGTTCCAGGGGTTTCGGTACCTGCCCACTCGGAAGGCAGCAGGTGATGAGCTGCCCACTGTGGCCACCAGCAGCCACCACAAGCCAGACGAGCCCGATGAGGACTGTCCTACCCCAGGGCATCACCAACAAGCCCACAGTGCCACCTTGGCCCAGGGGGACCCTGCAGCAACCCCCAGCCCCACTCCCTTCTTCCAAGCGCCGACATGGATCCTCTACTCCCACCCCACCAGCTCCATGTCACGGGTCAACATGGGGGTTCACCTGAGCACCTTCCCCAGGGATGCAGAGAGCTGGACAGAGCCCTGGGTCATCTACGAGGGCCCGAGCGCTTACTCAGACCTGGCTTACATGGAGCTGCCCTACACGGAGGCCCCGGTGGCCGGTGGCACGGCCATCGCCTTCGCCTGCCTCTACGAGAACGGGACGAGGTCGCCCTACGAGCAGATCTCCTTCAGCATGTTCACGCTGCACGATGTGCTCCAGAACATCCCCGTGACAGCCACTGCTCCCCGCCAGGGCCGCAGCCCCCGGCGCCACGGGAAGCGGGGCCGGAGGAGCTGCCCCGTGTCCTAGTGACCCCCCAGGCCAGCTCCCCCACCCCCCCAGTGCCAGATCCCGGGACATCAACCCATAGCCTGGGGTCCCACCCCCACCCCCGTCCAGCACGGCCACATCACGCAGAGCAGTGTTACCATCCCCAGGCTGGATTTGATCTCACTTTTATTGTTATTTTTTTAATTATGTATCGGTTGGTGGGGAGGCTTGTGCGCCCCGCCCAGCCCCAGGCTCCTTTCCAGCCAGAGCCACCTCATGAAACAAACACTGGGGGGCAACAGCAATGCCAAAAGGAGGCAGCTGGGGGCACCCTGTGCCATCCCCGTGTGCTGGGTCAGGGGGACACAGTGCTCCAGCTGTGCCACATCTGGTACCACCACCCTGCTCCGGGAGTTTCCCTCCCGTTGTTATAACTAGTTATGTTATATAAATGTTTTATATGTTGTATAAATGTTTCGTGTTATATAACGGTAAATAGTTTCTTTTTCATGAAAAGGCTTTTTCTCAGTGGTCTCCCTGAAGTCACTGCGAGGGTTTGGGCTGGAGTAGAGTTCAGTTCCTTCATCACAGCTGGGATGGGGCTGGGTTTTGTATTTGGGCTGACGATAAAGAGTTGTTTGTGTTGCATCACTTGTCTGTCTTGGGTTCTATTTCTATCTCTTTATTATTTTCCTTTACATTACAATTTATTATTATTATTTCAATTATTAAACTGCTCTTATGTCAACCCATGAGTCTTCTCACTTTTACCCCTCTGATTCTCTCCCCATCCATCCCATGGGATGGGGGTGAGGGAGTGGCTGTGTGGTGCTCAGGTGCCAGCTGGGGTTAAACCACCACAGTGGCCCAGTTACTGTTTAATCTGGCTCAGTGCTTTGGTGTTTTTAATCTGCTGCCACCATCACTGCTTTCCTTGGCCCTTGTCAGTGGGGGGCAAACACCCTCCCAGCACGGGCAGGCTCAGGCCCACACTGGGTCCCTGTGAAGGTTTAGGGGAGTGGGAGATGCACTGAAACCAGTGACCCCCCTGTAAGCACAGCAGTGGGGTCCTGGTCCTGGGGATGAGCAGCATCTGCTCCTGACATTTGTGTGGGGGTGAACTTTGGGGGGCCACACCTCAATTCCAGCCCTGCCTCCTCCAGCAGGACCCTATCCAAGTGCTCCAGCCAGAGCCCAGCTCTGCTTCTCTGGTCTCCTTCCCCTCTCCTGCCCTCTGCAGGTGACAAACACCAGCCCAGCTGCCCTAAATACGAACTGATTAAGAAAAATTAAATTAGTGTCCCGCTCTTGTCTCTACAAACACCGTTGTGTCACATCTTGCACTGGGGTGGGTGGAGGCAGCCAAGGAAGCTGTTGGGCTCATGCTGGGGTGCCATGAGCTGAGTCCTCACCTCCATCCCTCACCTGGCTGCTTTCCAACCCCGAAGGGCCGGTGTCACAGTTCCTACCATACCTCCAGTTCGGCGTGTGCCACCAGCCAAGTGACACCAGAGGTGACACCTCCTCCGAGCGCAGCCTCCTGGCACTGCCCCCGGGCCCTACTTGCCCTCACAGAGGCCACAGAGGCAGCCGAGGCAGCCGTTGAGGATCTGGAGGAAGGACAGCACCATCTCGGCCACGCTGACGAGCAGCAGGATGGAGAAGAGGACGACGTTCCAGGCCACGATGCCCTCTGGCTCCAGGCAGATGCTCCAGGTGTGCCGATCGTAGAGGTAGGTCTTAGCCCTGTGTGACGGGGAGGGGAGGAGATGCAGGATGCTGCCCGTGGCAGGTCAGGAATCCCATCGCTTTCCGCCACAGAGGGTGTCCCAGACATCCCGTCCTTCAGCCCGAGGGTGAGCGGGGTCAGGGGGGTGGTGGAGGTGCAAAGCACCATGTAGAAATTCATGGAAGGTGGGCACCCCTCGAGCTACCAGAGTCTTGCAAGCACCCACCCCCCCCCACCATAATTAACACTGACTTAATTAGCAATAAGCCAGTGAGGCAGCACTGGTGATTCAGCCCCTCACCTGGCATCAGGCACCTGGCCAGCGGCATCCGGGAAGGGGTAACCCCAGAGGGCTCCGTGCCCGAGGCTGTGCTCAGAGGCGTTGTAGAAGCAGAGGGGGCCGTTGGTCAAACCCACCCCAGAGAGGACGAAGCAGGCGGCAGCACCCAGGAACGCCAGCTTGGAGAGCACAGTGGAGATGAAGGCCTGTGGGGAACACCTGAGAGTCAGGTGGGCTCCAAAACACAGCTGCTGGTTGTCAGCATGTTTGGCAGGGGGGAAAACTCCCCTCCCCTTCACCCCAAAGGGCTCCAGTCCCGGGTGACTGTGGCTGTGGATGGAACCATTGCTGGGCTGGGCAGAAGCAAGCAGGGAGTGGAGACAGGCAGGGATGGAAATGGGCAAGGAGCAGGGACAGGCAGGGAGGGAGATGGGCAAGGAGCAGGGACAGGCAGGGAGGGAGATGGGCAAGGAGCAGGGACAGGCAGGGAGGGAAATGGGCAAGGAGCAGGGACAGGCAGGGAGGGAAATGGGCAAGGAGCAGGGACAGGCAGGGGTCTGCCATGCAGAGCCTGGTGGGGCAGAGCCCATGCCAGCACACATGGAAAGCCTGTCTTCTTGGAAGGGGCCACCATGCAGCATCCCACCATGGGACCATGAGAAAGGCTGGTCTGTGCCATGAACCTCCATAGGGCCATTGGAGAGGGACACCCTGCCAGGACCTGCCATGGGAGAGGGGCCACCTACCACATCCCACCACGGGATGAGGGGAGAGGGGGTCCATGCCATGTCCCACCGTGGGGCCGTGGCAGAGGTGGCACCCTGCCAGTCCCCCCCACATCCCACCCCCTGCTGCTGGGCACTGCTCTCGCACAGGGGTCCCTTACATTCCAGCGGGTGCCGCAGTTGGAGCAGCCGGCACATCGCCACCCCAGTGCTGTGATGTGGGTCGCTGCCAGCAGCACCTGTGGGAAGGAAAATGAGGCTGGGGGACAAAGAGAAGCCACCTGCCCTGCTCCATCCCTCTGTCCCTGCTCCACAGGCCCGTGAGGGGGGACGGGTGTGACCCACAGTACTCACGGGGATGCCGCCTCCCCAGACACCCGGCACGGCCAGGGCGTGTCTGCTGATGTGCCCCTCCAACAGGTACTTGGATGCTCCGCCAGGGAAGAGCAGGAGGACGCTGGCTGCCATGGAGAGCGTGCCCAGGGCCAGCAGGCAGGGACCCACAATCCGGCTGCACTTCCCCACACACATCTCTGTCCTGCGTGGGAACGGGGAGGAAGAGGAGGAGAGGAAAGAGCTGCGTTCAGCCTCGTGGGGCCCCACGGCTTCCCCACCCTGAGCCCATCCCACAGCTGTGGGAGAGCAGGAGTTACTGGGTCGTGGGTTTGGGTTCCAGCCCACCCCACTGGCACTGCCCCTACTTGAGGGCAATTTCCAGTGGAAACCCTAATATTTCTTTGCCAAACAGGCAGTGGAGTTTAAGACAACAGCGAGTCCCACACCAAGCCTTGAGACCTGTGCAGCCTCAGGGTTTGACTCCTCCAGAACGTGTCCCTGCCCAGAGCTGGAGGGTTGGAACGAGATGGTCTTTAAGGTCCCTTCCAACCCAAACCCGTCTGTGGTTCTGTGATAATGTTACTGCAGGGGGCAAACCACCCACCACGGCTCAGTTTGGCTTTCAGTGTTTACAGCGAGCCAGGAAAGGGGTGAAATCCTTGAACAAGGACTTGTGAAGGCACATCAGTCTCCAATCAAAAATCCAACAGCAACTCCACTCCTGTCATACATGAATCCCGCCGTAGGTCTGAGTATGCTGAAACTAATTAAAGTTAATTAAGAAAATGTTATCCCCTACCCTCCAACTCCACTGACATCTTACTAAGTTATGAGTTCACCTATAAGGCACCTGCCCATCTCCAGGTGATACCTTGTCCAAAATTACTTCTCTTCTGCACCTACAACACAGGGATGCCCATTGGTCACTCTGGGACCTCTGAAAACAACCTGTTTTGGTGCTGTCCTGGCTCCCAGGTTTCTTCTACCCTGTGTTCTTTTTGTTCCGGGTTGGGTTTATGCATTTTCCCCTTTCCTGGTGGATTGTGACCCATTTTGCACAAGTTCCCCAGACTGAGCTGCTTCTGGCTCTGGATAATCTTTTTCAAGCTTGCTCTGGCTTTGCAAAGCAGAAGTGACTGTGGCACCACTGCACCACGTGGCTGTTAGTTGTTCCCGTGGGAAGAGCTGCCTCAGCCCCCTCGTGGGCCGGGGAGGAGCAGCTCAGGCAGCACATCCAGAGGGGCTGGGGAGCAGCCACGCCAGTCCCAGCAGGATGCCAGGGAGGGCTGAGCATGGAGGAAGGGGCTGGGAGACCTGTGTGGAGGGTGACATAAGCCAAGATGCCCAAGTGGACCATCAGCTCCCCCCAAACCTGGAGTTCCACATCCTCTCTGTTTTCCATCCTCCCTGCCTTGGTTATACGGAATTTAGGGCCCCTGACCCTCACTGTGGTCCTGCCTGCAGTCCAGGGACTGTGCGTGGTTGTCCATGAGTATCCAGTGGTGAGTCCCACCTCCCCACCATGGGGGAGCTCCTGCTCCTCTGAGCTCACAGCCCAGGCTCTCACCAGCCAGAGTTTTCTGCAGCTTCAACCTCTCCAAGGATTCTCCTTCCCCTCCACAGCTGCCCTCTCCCTGGGGACAGCAGGAGGCCTCTTTCCCCTAGGAAGCTCCCCATGGTGTGCTGTCCCCTCGAAACGTTCCCCTTGAAGAAGCAGCTTCCCTCTCAGCCAGCACAGACAAACCCCTGCGCCAGGGGAGGCAAAGCCAAAGTCCAGCTGACCCAGTCTCCGTCAGGACCCTCAAAAGCCTCGACCCTTCCGCCAGCACATCTCCATGGAAAAGCACAGAGATTCCAGCAAAGCCCAGGGACCCTGTCCTCCCTGCTTCCTGGCTTACCTGGGAGTGATGCCACGTGGCGTCAGCAGCGTCCACCCCTCAGATGAGCTCTGTGCTGGAGGCATCTCCCCCCAGCTGACTATTTATGATGCCCCAGGGTGTGCTCCCTGTCTTCCCCCTCCCACCCAAGGTCCGCCCATGCATCAGTCATGATCCATCCATTCAAAGGGTGACTGTCCTGGCTGAATGAGCCAGATCCTCCGGTGCTGTGCCGGATCCTTCTGCACGGTCCTTCCCCCTTTTGCTGCCAGAGTTCATCAAAACAGGCACAATTTCAGATTTTAAGGCTTCTACCACTTCTGCACTAAATGCCTCGACCACTGAGAAACCGCTGCTCCTGGAATGACCTGTGGTGACCATGTTAGGAGAACACTCCCCTCTCTCACTAATATTTTAATAAAAGCTTCTAAATAAGCATTCTCATGTCTCAGCTGGTTCCTAACTCCCACCTTTTTCTTCCTCACAGGTGGCCCAGCTTTTCCTCAGGTGCTGAGTATATCTCATGCCTTGGAGACAAGATTGAGAGGCAAAGGTTTCTGGACATCTTAATTATTACAAGTCCTCGGACACCACCTTTTCCCATCTGAGGTGCCCATGGCTGGCAGTTACTGTGCAACAGGGAAGCTCCTCTGCTACTCCCACAGGAAAGGTCTGACAGTATGGGAACAGGATCACGAGAACGTGGATGATCTTTGCGTCCGAGAACAGGAGACAGAGAAACTGTAGCACCAAAAAATGGCAAAAATGGGGCAGTTTTGTTGGCAGAGGAGTTGCAGGTGGCACAAGCAAAGAGAAGAACAGCTCAGGGGCTGTGCAGGCAGAAGGAAGAATCTTCTCCAAGAAGAGTTTTGAGATGGCTCCTATTCCTTGTGTGTTCATGAGGACCTGAAGCACAGAGTCTTGCTCTGATGCTGTAAGTAAAAAAAGCACCTGGAGTGCTGCCTTCTGGTCCATACCCTAACCTGCTCTACCCAGGGTGACCCACACCCCTTTGCTGATTTGTTTCAAAGTGGCTTTTCCTGCTTTCAAATCAATGAGTCGAGGATATAAATTGTGCTCCCAGATAGGAAGAAATAGAAGGTGGAGTTGGAGCCCTCAAGAGTCACATGGGAAAACATGAATGGGTGAGGCCAGGTCACATCAGGCAATTCTGTTCCTCTAGGAAAAATGAGAGGAGAGGAGCAGATTATCCAACAGCTCCTCTGAAAGGAAAAATCAGAGGCCGCAGCAGCACATAAATTTCTGTTTTATTCCTAAATAAGACAAATTGGTCTCTAAAAGGCAGACAACAGCAAAGGCAAAACATGCAGGACAGCAGAGTGCCGAGAATAATCCAATTTCTCCTTCCTCTCTTTTCTTACTTAGAAAGAGGGGAAGCGTTCCTTTGCTCCTGGAAGAAAACGTGTTGCAACCTCATCTTGTGCCTCTCCTACGTCACGGCGATCTGGGCTTCCCACGTTGCCCCACACATGATCCACTCCATCACCTCCCACAGGAAACCTCCTGCCACGCAGCGCCGGGGCGGCGTCAGGGAGAATCTGGGATTGCTGCTCTTCCCCTTGTACCCCTAACAGTAACCATAATAATAATAAGCTAATTTTAGCCCAGCACGTGAGGGGCTGTGCCCCTGCCTCTCTCACACGAGAGCTTCATTGTGAAAGCACCAGCACAGCAATTATGGGCAAGGAATTTGCTGCCAGGCCACCTGGTTCATGGCACAGCCAAACCTGGTCCCACGCAAAGCAATTCCAGCTCAGCAAGGTCCTTCTCTGACTTCTTCTCACAGCTTCTTTGCTTCCCTGCTCCCCTTGCCCAAACTCCTTTGGGGCTGGGGAAATGGCACAGGTTGGGTTTCAAGTGTGGTTTGGCTTCAAGGAGAACCAGAGGCTGAGCTGACTTGGAAGCGTTGAGATGAAACCCTTCTGTGCCAAACCAGCCTCCACCTCGGTCCTGGCCAGAGGATGCTCAGCACAGTGGTCCTTCCTGCTCCTCTCTGCAAATCTATTTGTGGAATCTGCAAATCCATTTCTGCCACCAGTCAGCCACAACTCCTCCAAAATCCCCTTGGACAAGCCCTGCAGGGAGCCTGTGGCTAGAACTGACTGAGGAAATACCAACACGATGCTGCTGGACAGGATTTGCTGTAGTGCCCTCACACATGTCACCTGAATTAATACTTCGGATAAACCCATCCCGTTAAAAATCGGAAGCAGCCTGCAGAAAGGAAAAACAAATTAATTAAACCCAAGAAGTATCTTGAGTTTGAGGTGTCCCTGAAGTTCCTTGACCTGCAAATGAAAAAAGATTTCCACGCCAGTAGGAATGGGAAATATTTTCTTCCTAAGCCGCAGGAAGAGATCAAAGTGTTTTCCAGCTTCAAATAGGGCAAGACCATGGCAGTGGCCGAGGTCACTGTTTCAGTGGAGACCTACCTACAGTCAGGAACACCAGGATGACCCAAAATTAATTTCTTAATTACTGTTACCCCACTGTACCTGCCAAGTCCTTGTCCAGAAGGGTCTCTGCTCATCAACATTTCACGTGAGGCCACAACAGGAACATCCCAAGGAGCCCCACAACAACTGCAGAAAGCAGAGGCTCTGCCTTGACAACACCTGTACCAGGAGGACACTGACAGGTCAGAACAGAAAGCCCCATTTCCTCTGCTCTTCCAATTGGAAGGATGGAAAATCCTATCCCTGCCTCTTTTTATTCATTTTCAAAAGGGTGTTTTTCCTATCGAGGTCCCAAAAGTTTGTCTCACTTCAAGATTTTGGACCCTCTAGAATGGGCTGAAGTTTTTTTGGGCTAAGCAAGCAGTGCACTTGTTGTCAACAGTTCCTTATCCTTCTACCCCAGTATCCCTAAGGAAAAACTCTGGAACTCCACATGTAACACAAGGACAGACTTTCATTACAACTAAACCAACAAATAAGCCCCAAAACCAAAAAACCAAGACCTGAAAAAAAGCTACTGAAAACAGTTTGTTTTATTTCCAGGATCAAATATTACAATAGGACATTTACATATATTTATAAAAAATGCAGCAGTTGTGTATATAGATCAGAGGTTTCCTTGAGTTTGGTCCCTCCCAGCACAGTGAGCTGAAATCTTCCAAATGAATCCTCTCCCTCCTCCCACGTGAAGTTCGACATCACTGAAGAAGAAAGCGACCGTTGTAAAAAGTTGTAACTCCAAACTGGACGTTCCCCAGTTCGAGGAAACAGACTCATTTAAAAAAAAAAATCATCTGTCCTAGAGTGTGGTGTCTGTGACGAGGCACCACGTCTCTGAGCTGAGTTTTACCCAGAGGTTCTTCATATAAATCTGGTCTATAAAATAGCACCTCGTCCCCTGCTCTGCAGACAGTTCCTGGATCCTCCCATGCCTTAAATCTCAGCATCATTTCACAAGCAGTTACACAGTGACTTTCCTCTGTACTGCAGACACTCACAGCAACTAAAGCCAGTGACCAAGTCCTGGATTTCTGCCATCACTCACAAGGTACCCATGGAAAACCCTGGATAATCCCAAGGCAGGCTGAGGCACCGGTGCTGAGCTCTCCGACTAAGAACACGTGTGTGTGTGTATGTACATATGGCTCTATTTATTGGGAGTGGACAGACACCAAGCATCTCATGGACAAGAGGAGACAGGAATAAAAGTCATCGCAGAAAGGGCATCCATTAACCTTCCCAGCTCCAAAATCCAAACACGCCCGTGGGCACTTCCAACAACCCAGATGGCCAACACAGGGCTCAAGGTCAGTTTGCTTTGTCTTTGAGACAGGAGCTGTTCGGTTTGTAGAACATAATTTGTTAAAATAAATAAATAGAAAGGGTGAGAGAGAGCAGAGGCTGGACCTGAATCTATTAGAACAGCCAGACAAGGCACAGCCAGTTCTTATGGGACAGCGACTTTGCTCTTCCCCCACCAAAAGCACATCCCTGCCACCCCTTCTCCTCCTGGAATACAGGACCACCTGTTTTATCAACTTGATCAAAAAGGGATTAAACCAGAAGAAAGCAGTGACATTTAATACAAACCAAAAAGGAATAAAAATTAAGCGACAAGTTCCTGAAATGACGCAGATCTTTCCACTTGCACTGACATTCCCACACAGGTCTCTATGTTCATAATCTGTTTTTATGTGGTTTAGACAAACAACCACAAACACCACGTTTCTGCATCTCTGCAGTGTTTGGTACCTGACAAAACACAGCCCAAGTGATGCTTTGCCCCCAAAAGAAAAGAAAATTGGTTTTAGTTTAGCCCTTGTTGCTCAAGTCCCCGTGAACAAGCTCAGTGCTCTGGGAGGAACAGGAATTTGAGACCCTTTCAGCAGGGAGGTGGAGTTATTAAAACCTGAACTAAACCCAGTTTCTGCAAGGGTACAAACCACAGCAGTGGCAGAAGGGGAAGCTGCAGAAGCTGGTGCAGGTGAGTGAACAAATTTGGTAATCTTTAGAAAACATGGCTCTGAAGGACGTGGACCTTGTGAAACACAAGCTGGACAGAGCAGAGGTGTCACCTCCCTGTAACAGAGAGGCAAAAGGTCAGGGAGCTCTGGGAGGAGCTGATGGAAAATTCTTGTTTAAATCTCCTTAGGAACAACAGTACCTTTGAATGCCTTTTATAGTCCACTATACCTTACAAGGCTATGTGCACATACTGGGCATTCCTTTAATATTGGTGGTGTTAACGGAGCTGATTTATCAGGAAAAGCAACACACTTCAATGTCAGAAACTGTAAAAATCACAGACCTTAATTCAAAGCCTAACGAAAATAACCCAAGTATGACCAGAAATGTTTGGCACAGCCTTCACCTGCCCTTTTGACATCATGCTGTGAGGCTGAAGCTGGTCAATCAGCTTGACTTAAGAGCATGTGGCATCAGGAAGATCCAAAATCCTTCTGTGGGCCTCTGAAGGACCACAAGTAGGAAGTAAATGTGTCAGCAGCACCTGGCAGGGAAAGCCAGTGCTCATTTCACCTTCTGTTTGTGAATCCAGGCTGTGACTGGGGCTATTGGACATCAAATCCCAAAATGAAGCCCTGTGGGATGAAGAGCACAGGCAGAGGAAACAGCCCTGACGAGTTCTCTGCCCAGAAAAGCCTCCACTGCCTACATGCACTGCTGCTCCTCCAAACCCAGCCCTTGCAACACCACATGCAAATTCTGACCAAGCAACACCCACCAGAAGCCACAAACCACAGCCATTAAAGGATTTGTTTCCTTTGTCCTTTGTATGTCAACACCTTATTTCACAACCAGACCTAGCGCATTTTTTCCAACCTGTCAGGGGCAGTTTGAGCTGCAGATTTCACATCCAGAAGTGACTGTTGCAAAGGCTCTTTGAATAGTGTCCAACCAGCCCTCACCTTTGCTGCTGTCCCAGCCACAGCTTGGTTCATGTTTTCACCCCCGTTCCTCAGGACAGCAAAACACATCCTCCCAAGGGCTTCACCGGGGATGAAGATCTGAAGGGGTTGTGTCCTGGCTGGTGCTGGTTTTTAACAGCTTTCAGCCCCCACAGCACAGCTGACTGACACGTGTGCCACAGCACTGGGTGTTATTTGGGTTGGGAAGAAGGGAGAGAGGGAGAGGAATGAAGGGAGAAAAGAGCCACGTGTAGGGACACACAGTCCCTAAACATTCTTTTCTGTCTCTTGCTCTCGAAGCAAAGCAAAAGAAAACTGATAGAAAAAACACACTGTGCCACAGAAACCAACAACAACAAAAAGCCAGGATCATGATTTCTCGGAACAGAACAAACTACTAGAAACCAAAAGATGGGAGAAAAATCCCACTTTCAATGTAAATCTTCAACTTCATGTTCTTTTTTCCCTGCTAGAGCAACTCCTGGTGTCCTCACAGAGCTCACAGCCCAGTGAGTACGTGAGTACACACCAGGGAGGGGCTGGGGGAGAGAAGCTGCCCATAAACCAGACCTGGGAGTGAGAGGGCAGAGTCAGTTCTGCACATCTAACTGCAGGAAAGCTGCTGTGGGACAACATTCCCAGAGGGGATACAAAGCCAGGCCTGTCCAAACTGAGCTAGGCCTCCACCAGCCAACACAGCCAAGCAGCCACAATGCAGAGAGGACCCTGGAACCACCAAGGGTGCAGGGGCAGGAGAGCAGGGAAGGTCCCTGTGCTCCCACTGCCCAAGGGACACGGGGGGCTGTCACTCTACACCTGTTGGGTTCTGCCTCCTGTTGGCAGCCTGCCTTCACCTGCCTGGGGCTGACCATGGAGGAGCAGCAAACAGCGAATTATTCCAACTACGCAGCTGCTTCAGGAAGCACTAGATCTACATGGAAACACAAGTTATGGATCTGGATATCCCAGAAACTAAAGGATTCTTCAGTCCAGAGGTGCCACTGCTGCTTCACAGGCCAAACACAACCCCCCTCTCCTCTGCTGCCCTGGCACCTCACTGTCCCACGCTGGGAGCTGCTTCCATGACAGGGTGTCTTTACAAACCAAAATGCCATCTGGTGATACTGATCAGGAAACTGTGGTCAGATTTTGCTTTCCTGACACTACATCCTGCAGTAGAATGCAGCCAGTGTTCGTGTAGAAGGGAAATCGATTTATACAACCACATGATTACATGTCAAACCCAATTACGAGCAGAAGACAGCAAATTCTCCTGGGGAACGCAAGACATTTTCTGTGATTCCTCACATTTAAAGGCTCCAAGTATCCAGGCTAGTATGAAACTAAAGGCAAAATATCTTGAAAAGTTTGAACACGGTAGATTTCTGACTACTGAAGTCTTTAATGTCTGCAATCATCTGAGTGGCAGAAGAAGTCAGCAGTTATGGCAGGTCCCAGCTGCCTTTCTCCTCACCGAGGAAGAGCACGTCAAACCGAGTTTTTAGTTGTAAATACACAAATTCACCAACCCCCCTGATGGCTGTGCTGGTTAACTCCTGTCCCACTGTGACACCTGCTGAAACACCAACTGATCAACGGCTCCACGTCTACAGAAGACACTGGAGGAAAAACAGGGCACTGACTTCTGGTGCCAACCTCCAGAGCTGAAAGGAAAGCCTGAACAAAGGAGCAGCTTTCCCATGCAGCCCCCCAGCCCTAGAGGTAAGTGACAGTAGATGAACATGGCAATAGAATAAAAATCATCACAGAGAGTTCAAGCCACCAGGCTGGGAAGCTTTTTCTGAAGCATTAATTCGTGCCAGTCACTCCTGGGAAAACCAACCAAGACACTGTGCCAAGGAAAAAAAAGCCAAGTAACTGTCAAGTCTGTGGCAGGTGTTTTCAGAGTCCAAGATCTCCACAGTATCACCTTCTGTAATCATTTGCAAAATCCTGAGAGCAAGTAAGAAGACACTTTGAGGATGTTGGGAAGAGAACCTGGAAAACCCACCCACTCCCACAAAGGAGTCAGTTCTGCTCCAGCAGTGGACACACAGCTTTCCCTCTGGGCCAAGCAGTCAATCCCAAATAGAGCACAGTTGGCTTTTTTGGGGGGGTTGGTTGGTTTTTTTACTATGTCCACTGGTAGTTTAAAGCAGGAGGAAAACATGAAGTCAACCTATAAGTTTTTAAATTAGATGGGGGCAGAGTACTTTACCACAGCTCAACCCAACTCCTTCCCAAAACCAGAGTGTTGGGTAAGTGAACCCTTGAGAAGGCTGGAAGGTTAATGGACACCTTTCATGTAGGGAATCCAAACAAAGGAAAGACTGTCCTGAAGATTACGCTCTCTCTTTAGAGAGATGACTCAGTGCCTTATCACACACTCTTTTCAAAAATAAATTAAACAAAACAGATTTAAGAATAGCAGCGAGAAGGGTTTGTGTATTATGGCCACTCCAAGCTTCAGCACGCCGGACACACCGATCACCGTTTTACTTTACCCCAGGGAAGCAGAGGGAAGATGTTCTTCCCAACACTCTCTGCAGCTGAGAAAGAAAATGAAACTCTGAGCACTCTCATTTGGTCAGTAGAGCAGGAGAAGGGAGGAAGAGAGAGGAGAAGGGAGGAAGAGAGAGGAAGAGAGGGAAGGGCCAGTCAGCTGCCTGTCTGATTCCAGCACTGCAATCCTATGACCCTTAACTGCATATTTAACAAGTCGGTGTTCCAGGCAAAGGGAAGAGGGGAGGAAGGCTGGGAGAACTCAGGCCACAGTGCTAATTCCTTTCCTGCACAAAGACAGTCTCTTGAGGACACAGGCCTGCCTCCTGTAACGTGATCTCATAGTCCAGGTGGGAGAGTTTCCTCCGGGGGAAGTTGGTGAGCAGTTCAAAGCGTTCGTTGGGGTATCCTTTGGACTGGACGTGTTTCACGAGGGCCTGGAGAGAAAGAAAGGCAAAGGAGTGTCACAGAATCCAAAAGAGGAACCTAATACACCTAAGATAAACTATGCACAATAGGACATTAATGCAAGAAATAAAAAAATAAAATTTGCAAATAAAATAAAAATTTGGAAAAGTGGAAAAAAAAATGGGGAAAAAACTGAAATAAAATCTGAAAAAAAAAGCCTTAAATGCCCCCAAATAAAAGCCCCCTCACTTGTTTATCAGATATTAATCCTTATCCTAAACCTAAATGCTACCAAAGAAGCATTTTTTGTGAGGAAGCACTGGCCAAAATAAATGCAGTACTTTTATTCACTATTTTTTTTCTTGCCTTCAAGAAGCAGGAGGGTTTGGGGTTGTTTGACTTGTGTTTTTAAAGCTCTTTTCAACTCACTGACTTCTCTGCCTACAGTGGCAATTGGGACAGGATACAGAGGGCATTGGGATGAAGGGGCATCAGCCTCACAATTCAACAAGCAGAAGCTTCAGGAAGAGCTCATGTCCTTGCTGTGATGAGAGTAATTTCCCAAGTTCATCAGGAAATACAGCAGATAAGAGCATAAATTAGGAACAGAGAAGTGGAGACGGGCAGAAGAAAAGGGGATACTGCAACAGAGCAAGACACAGGCAGAATGAAAAGCTGAAGCTTTTTTAAGAGAGGGGGGAAAAAAGACAAATGTCTTGTATGCAATAAAATAGAAAGTGTGAAAAAATAGGGGGAGTTTCAACGCTACTGTTACATAGTTTTGGTGGATAACTTATGCCAGTAAATTCCAGCAGCCTGCAGCACTCTTCTGGAACAGGTTACCCAGAGAGGTTTTGGACTCTTGATCTCTGGAAGTGTCCAAGGCCAGGTTGGACAGGGCTTGGAACAACCTGGTCTAGTGGAAGGTGTTCCTGCCCATGGATGAGCTTTAAGGTCCCTTCCAACCCAAACCATTCTGTGATTTTATGATGGAAGGGGCTCCTGAAGGACCCAACCTCTGACCTAACCCACTCCTGGAAGCTTGCTGCTTGCCTAGAGATCCAGGATGTCACTGGTATGATTTTGGTGGGATCATCATCACAGTGTTCCAATATAACAATGACAGAGGCATTTCTTTCCCAGAGATGCACGGTGAGGAGAGACAACACACACAAGCTGCCCCAGGGGCAATTTCTGGATATTAAAAAGGAATTCTTTATCATGAGAGAAATTAAACTTTGGAGTAAACTTCCCAGGGAAATAGTGCCATGTCCCTTGCTGGAATTATTCTGGACTCAGCTTGAGAGGGCCCTGTACAAGCTCATCTACAGCCCTGCTTTCAACAGGGGGTTAGAGCAGGTGATCTCCAGGGATTCTGTTCAACCTGGACTTTTCCAAGGTTTGATGAGTGCAGAACAGACAGGGAAGGACCTGCATGGAGGTTTCCTCCAAATTCCTCAAAATCCAAAGCCTTTGGCAGGAGGAGACTGTTCCCCAACCTCCTCCTTTACCAGGATTGGTCTCCAACTGACTTTGCAGATTACAATGCCTGTGTCTGATGGGGAATGCAGGGAAGTGGGCTCACTTCCTTCTCAGGCAACAAGGATGATCAAAATTCCTTTACGAACCACTGGATTTAAATATTCAGTCAAGTTTCCTGCCCATATTCCTCCCGGTCCCCTTTACAAGCCAGTCTTTCCTGCACACCTGAAGCACTTGGCAAACAAAAGGTACTCAGGGGGAGCTGAGCTGCTGAACAGAGTAAAGTCAACTTAATTTGTACATAATGAACAACTGCTTCTGTAAAAAGGGGGGAAATGGGATTATGGTAACACCGGAAGCATAAGCATCTCCTGGAAACAAGAGCATGTAAAGAAGCCACACTTGATTGATAACAACACAATGATTAAAAATAAAACACTTTTAAAACCAGCCAGTACTGGTGGGTATCATCAGTTAAAACTCCTCAAGTGCAACTGTCTCCTTAAACAATTTCTTTTTCTAGTTCTGGCCAGTTTTAAAATGGAAAAAAATCATCATGGAAATGATGCTCACGAAGAAACACCTGAGACTCAAATCTTGATCTGCCTGAAACGGCTTTAGAAGATCATATGAGGTGAGCACACAAGCTGCCTGCTCAGCTCTGCAATCAAAAGATATCTTTACCCACAAACCTTGACTCAGCTCAATTCCTCTGCTGACTGTAGAGCAGAAGGGAAATCACATGCTGAGATAAATTTCCTTTAACTTCCACAGTCCATAAAAGGAGTCAAACCAGAAGGCAGGATTATCAGGGGATATCTCAGTATCACACCTACCTACTGCCTAAATAAATCCCTTAAGTGTTCAAAAGTGCTACATGTTTAATAACACACACAAATTTACTTAGCAGGCTGCTTTCAAAAAGCAGTTAAGCTTTTTTTTTTCCCCATTTATTTTCAAGCAGGAGAGTTAAGAGCATGATCTTAGGACACTGTACATTCCTAAAGTGCTGCAGACTAGGTGATAGCCTCATTTTCTGTATGAGATAGGACACTTCTCTCCCAAATCTGCACAAAATCCTTCTGAAGAGGTGTCCTTTTGCCTTCCCTAAGACTATTAGGCTGATTACACGAAAATGAGCTTAACTGGCCACCATGCCCTGAGAGCTCATGGCTAACAGGAACACAGTGACCTCTCAGCACACTGCTTCCAGGTGAGCACCCACAAAATCTGGATGGAAATGTCATCCCCACTGACTTCTCCAAGGGAAGCGAGGCCAAAGCACAGCTGAAACTGTGAATTCACTGTGAAACTGAAATTAATATTGTAATGAATTTGTTTGGGGAGAACTTCCTCCAAAGTCTGCCGTGTCATCCATGCCCAGAAGGGAGGGTGGAAGTATGATGGGAGTGATGGAGAATGAGAATGAAGAGTTTTGCTTTTGCTTTTACCAACCAAACTTTTCCATTTAGAAACAAAGTCCCACAAATGAGTGAGCTGAGGGCATTTTATGGTAATTAATCATTAATGCAGAAGCCACTTAGAGCCACCACAGAATGGAAATGAGCAGTTTGGGGATTAAGGAAGACACTGGAGTGTACTGGGAACCCAAGCAGCAATGGCAACACACAGAGTGAGCAGGGTCTGCTGATCGGAGAGGAGTGACATGGAACACAACAGAAGGACAGTGCAAGCACTCCCTGGACAAACCTCTTCCACTAGATCTGATTTCAGCAGTGCCAGAGGTACAGTAATTCTGCAGGTTCAGCCCTCCTGTACTCAAACAAGGATTCCCATTAACTCCACTCACCAGAAGTTTAGCTTGTTCGGGCAGTGAAACTTGTTCCCTCTTTCCATCTGGATACCTCAGCATCAGCTGTGCCTTTGGTCCTACACAAAGGAAGTTACTGCAAGTTAACAACAGGACTTGAGTTGAGTTCTTGTGTAGATTTTAGGTGCGACAGCACAGCAGGGTTAGGGACTGCAGACAAACACAGGGTTCCAGTCTATGAAGATGTATTTCTGCCACAGGTACGTAAAATACACCCTTCAAACTCAGGACTCTTCCTGAACAGTGGTGACTGGAACCAGTCGGTGTGCCCAGATCACACTGCACCTGCATTACACCAGTGTGTGCTTTACTCCTGGGCAAGGTCTCAAACTAAGAAACCTGAGCTCAGGGACTTGGTCACAGCACCAACCCCGCCAGAGCCCAAGGAGTGTTTGGACAACACTCTCAGGGACAGGGTAGGATTGTCGGGGTGTCCTGTGCAGGGCCTGGAGTTGGACTTGGTGATCCTTATGGGTCCCTCCCAGCTCAGGAGGTTCTGTGACACTATGACTAACAGGACTCTGCAGGCCGAACCAAAGTGGTGCTGCTGCCACGGGGAATTGCTGTCTGGTGGCAAGAAGTCAGTAAATCAGAAGAGATTCAGTTTTTTAAAACCAGGGATGAAACCATGCCTGGCAGAGTATAAACAGTTTCAGAGAAAAAAAAAAAAAACAAAACAGCAAAAGCCAGGTCATGATAAAAAGTGTTAACTTACCATTCACATCTAGGCCCCGAAACGCACTCTCAGGCTTGTCCGGTGACTCCTCCGGCGTCCCCGCATCGATGCAGGGCACAACTCTGTGGTTGGATGTTGTCCCAGGCTCAGTCCTTGCAGGGGCCTCAGGCTGAGGCCTCCGGCTCTCCTCTTTTTTATACCCCAAGTCCTTGTGTGGAGACTTCCTCAGCTTGGCAGGAATCTCCGATTCCTCCTCCTCCTCAGAGCCGCAAACTGAAATAAACTCCTCGCTTCCAGAAAAAAGCTCTGACTCCGACTCCTCATCCGACCGACTCTCCTGCTTGGCCTGCGAGGAATCAAAATGTGTCTCCTGCAGGGAGGCTCTGATGGCAGCTTCCAGCTGGCTGTCCTCACTGGCATCGATGAGACTCTCCTGTGGAACGCAGGCACGACACAAATACATCAGGACCGCTTTTAAATATGCACTGAAAATCAAAAGGGCATCAGTCTTCCAAAGGGAAGCTACTGAACCTGTCAGGAAGAAACAGCAGGGAAAGCTAGTCATGCTAGTATTAGTTAATGTCTTCTCCTTGGAGTTCTGCATGGAGTAATCCATTTTCCTCTCACACATGCTGTTAAATCCAAACCAAATGCTGGAGCACACACTGCACAACAAAACGGCGATCCTGGGAGAAGGCATTCCCTATATTTTTGCATGCCCTTGAAATAACTCTGTGAGTCTGTCTGGGAAATCAGTGGAGCTGGATAAAGACAGGCCAGAGTGCTCTTTCAGGTGCCTCCAGTCCTGCCAAAGGGCCTCCTACTCACCGAGCGAGAGCATTTCTGGGGAGGGCTGGTGGAATGCCCGTCCAGCTGGCCATGCTCACTCAGGAACCCAGTCACTTGGTCCAGGAAAGAAGTCACATCCAGCTGGTGCCACTCCACGAGCTTCTGGCCTGGGGAACAAAAGGCACCATGAAACATCATTTCAGCAAAAAATTGCAGTTCAGTGGTCAAACACACCAACTCACTGCTGCAAGAGTCCGTATTTGTGGAACTGCAGCTTCCCACAGGCTACCACCTGATAATTATGGAGCTTCCTCCTTCCACTCCCTTGAAAAGGGACAGACACAAATACACACTCAGTTTATTTCCTTCTTTTCTTTATATCTATGGGAACATGAGCACAGAATGGTGAATTTGTCTTCAAAATGAATAAACACCAAACCATTTGGTTTATGAAGAAGTACTTCTACATTCTTGCTAAATTTATTCCAACCCTTGGCAAACAGCATTTGTTCTCAGAAGTAAAGTGCTAAGAAGAGTATCCTAACTTCAGTTGCAACATTAAAAAAAATATATATATTTTTGGCTGGTTTAAATCAAACATGAAGAAATCCCAGCTTTGATCACAGACATTATTACTTCAGTCCTTAGAAGCAGGAGATCAGACAAGCATTATATGACCTGACAGCTGCATTATATGATGATAAAAGAAGGTGCTGGGATACAAAAGAAAAAGTAACACTTTTGAAAGAACTGGAGGGAGAGGCAGAAGTTTGACTGTTCAGGTAAAAACTGCAAACAAACAAACAAAAAACTCCCCCAAACAACAAACCTGAAGCCAAAACAGTATTTCAGAATTAAGATGCATTTTAAAAAGTCACCACTGAGCCTCACAAAAACAGTGTGGAAGGAGCAGGAAGCCGATTCATGTAATGCTTACAAATATTGTGGTTTATTCATCATACGATTTCAAGAAGCTTTTAAAAGGGGAGTTAAAAAAAGAATTAAATTCAGAGTTTTGCCACCAGGTGGAACTGTTTTCACCTCCTAAGCAAAGTACTTGCTAAGCTTCAAATACACGAGATTTCTGCAAGTTTGGGGTGTTTTATTCCCTTAGTTCCTCCAGAACTGTGTCACTGCTTCAGCGACAACAAGGTCTCGCAGAGATTCTTCAGCCAAATGTAACACCAACTGCAGTGGAAGGTATTCCAGCCTACAACTGCCAGTCCTCCCCATGGGATAATAACTCCAGGTAACCAACCGTCACGTGCCTTACCTGTCCTGGGATCCAGGATAGAGACATAAGGGAAGTCTGCTAATTTATAGAACTGGATGTACCGCTGTCCTTCCTCACTGTCGTGGTACACCTGCAAAACACCACGTTGGGCAAATCAGTGGCTGGAGAGGGAACACAAACAAACTGTGCCTTGAAAATGCACCAAGTTTTTCTCTGGTTTTACAGCATAAACTACAAAAGGTACAAACAGTTCTCAGTAACTGTGACAAGCTGAAAATGTGCCTCCACCTCTCCATGTATTAGAAGCTATGTGGCAACACCTCGACTGCACAAGTGAAAGGCAGTTTATGCATTCAAATGCATATCCCTGAATTACATCTACGTCCATAAACTACACGCACCCCACGACACACATCTTCTCTGCAAGTTCAAGAGAATTCCATTATGCCATTGCATTCAAAGAAGTCCTTTTTATTTATATTTTTTTTTTTACTGTTCCATCTACCGAGGCCCCAAGTCACTCGCACATCCAGCCCCGTTCCATTCCTCACCTGCCAAAAAATGAAGTGGTCCCGGATGATGTTCTTCACGGCCTCGTTGCTCCAGACATCGCGGTTGAGACACTGGCAGGCAAAGTCTTGCACGTTCTGAATGTTTATCATGAGCCACTTGTTCTGCATCTGACCACACTCCTTGGCCTGGAAGCAGAGAGGAAAGCTTTGTGAGATCAGACTGAAGAGCCAGACACCACCAACGATCAGAGATGGCTTCTAAAACTGCCAGACCTTCCACCAAAACCCTTCCCAGTGAGGAAGATGGACAGAGCTAGTGAAAAGGCATCCACAAGACAGAAGGCAGGGCTGAAGGATCTGCTTTAAATGAGCCTGGCTGAATTACAGAATCACATCGATGAACAGAGCTGCTGGATTTTCAACAAGCCAAGCACAGGGTGGGAAAAGCAACTCAGAGGGGGGACACACATGGCGATGCTGAATAAAGTATTTATTCAGGAAAAAGTGTAGTCAGTCACACTGGTCTGACAACAAAGACCTGCTCAGTCTAAAGATAAACCCGTGGATCATCTAGTTAAATAGGTTGCATAATTGACAGAGGACTTTCATTAATTCAACAGGACCGCTTTGCTGTTCTCTTTTTCCTCTCCCAGTTTTGAGTTACTCCATGGCTGTCCAACTGCCCAATTAGGCATCCTTTTCTGATGCTCCTTATCCAGACTGCAAGTGGGGAGGAAGACAAGAAGGCGCAGGAAGAAATCTTACTGGTTTGAGTCACAAAGCTGGCACTGTCTGATTGCCTGGTTAATGGTAGGAGTTTGATCAAGAATGTAATTCTGATCGCTGAACTGTCATACCTGTTGAAAAAAAGAGGGCTAGATCAACAGCAGGAATGCTCTTACCACCTGGAAAGACTGGAACTGGCATAGGAACTCCCTTTGCTTTCAAAAATATATATTTATAAGTTATGTTCACCATCCTGCTGGTAATGTGCTGTCAAGGAATTCAAAAGAAAAAAAATTCAGAGGAATCAGGATGTTATGCAAGATTTTGCTGTTTTGGGCACTACTGTGTTCCCCAAACCAAAGTTTTTACTTTTGAAATGAATTTTAGCCAGTGTAGCTTGGAACAGTCAGCCCGTCCACTGCGTGAACAGACATGTGAACCCCACACACTCAGCTTCACCAAGGCAAGAACCTCAGCCAACAAAATCCATCTGCATGGCCAAGTGCCCTGCAGAGACAGCTTCTGTTTCACTCAAAGGAAAAAAAAAAATGAATGTAGAAGCATGGAACAGTCCTGTTCTCAAAAGGGGCCTCCCACTGACTACTTACCACTAATATCACACTGCCAGAATCCACCAGGTCACCAGGTGAGAAAAATGGGGCAGGTGACATTTAAGTAACTGGTAAGGGTCTTAAATACAGTCATCATGCTTTTATTTAAGACTTGTTTTGAGCTAACTGTGGGTTTTGAGAAATCAATCTAGGAAATCAGTTTAAGACAAGGCCTAGAGGTAGTGCCCAAATATATAGGGAACAAAAATCCTTACGTTACTTGAGTCAATTGGATTGCCTTAGTCCTGTGTCCTAATCTAATCTGTATTGGATTAAAAGAACAAACTCAAAAATACATAATTAGAAAGCTGGAAAGTGCCATCTCGCTCTTCTGCACTTTGTATACTTTTCAATATTAATGAAAACCTCTTGCTCTACCTCTCCTCTGTCCAGCTAAAAGTCCTTTGAAGGATGGAAGCAGGAAATTCCACACAGAACATTTGCAAAGATGAGTTTTCACCTGTAGAGCAGGTAGAGCATTTGAAACTACTTTGAACTTTCTTCCAAAAACAGGCTTCAGATTTACCATTTAAAAGGACACAGTTAAACTGCTGCTATCTCACACCCACAGCTCTGCTCTTACACTGCCCCTGGGATTCTTCAGAGGGGGTGGAAGGAGAAGAGTGTGGGGGGAAGAAATGCTGAGGGTTTGGAGATTATATAGGTGGGTCATCTGGTAAGTGACAAAAGAACAAGGGAAGGCTCAAGAGCTGCCTTGTGTATCCCAAAAGCTGCCTGATGGATTTAGATCCACGGTTTCCATCCCCAACTGCCCCCCATTCTCCTCCCCCTTCGATGGACAAAGGCCAGGACCAGGCACTCAGAGAGCCCACAGACAGGGCACTACAGAACAGCCACTCTGAGAGCAGAGCCAGTGGAACTCAGATGCAAAAACCAAACCAAACCACTCCAATCTGCCCTAAGTCTGCCTTTACCCTTTCCCAGCCACATTTTTCATCTCTACAACTTAGAGCAGCAAACTGGTCAGACCATCTGTGAAACAAGTCTTGTTTTACACCCAGTGCTGGATCTCACTGCACAACCCCTGGCTCTTGCACTAGTAAAAATAACAAGTTTTCTTCTCATTTGACCTCTCTGAACATATATGGTTTAAAAATGTTGGGGTGGCTCAGCTTTGTGGAAATGCAATCCTCCTTCGAGTCAGCAGGGAGAAGAAGGAAGTGGAGCCAAGCATCTTGTGACCCTCTGGACATCTGTGTGATTCAGGGTGGAAGATAACAGGTGACAGAGAGTCAGAACAGGAGATCATCCAACAAGAAATCTCCTGTTTGTGCCACACTTACACCTCCTGCCTGGGGCAGGGCACGGATCCTTTCTCCAAGCAGCCACTCCTGTGCCACAGCTGTACCTGCAGGCCATGCTGACCCAAACCAGGACAGAAGCACCTTATGCACCACTAGAACACAGTGACCAGATCAGCTTCCAAATTATTGCTGTTTGTTAAGTAGTAACAATTAAAAAAAAAATAATAAAAAAAAAATCAGTCTCAGGTGTAAAGCAGGGAGCAGCTAGAAAAGGCTTAACTTGTAAAATGGGCAAAAAAATCACACAGACAGACTCTAAGCTCTGCACCGTGACATCCAGCCACTTCAATGAATCCCTAATGAGTGTTAAACACAGAACTGCACACACCAGAACCACCCCCTCCCTCAACAAGAAAGGTAAACTAAGGCAATTCAGTGTGTACCCCCCAAATTAAATCATCTCTCACGTCACATGCACGAAGGGAGAACACCTGCAGTTCTTGAAAGCAGTCTGAGATGAGAACTAAACCACTGTTCTCTACCAAGCATTTTTGGGGTGCAATTTGTTTATTGTGCTCAGGTGATTTATTCCCAGCAGATTCCACACTAAGGAGAGAACTCTGTTTAGTTTAGTTAATCACACACAAGTGCTGTGATCATAAGTTGTTCTGCATGTGAAGCACAAGGCATCTTCACATACAGCAAGTTAAAAAAAACCCCAATGTCATTCAACACTTGAATTTTTTTCTTCAGTGGAAGTTAATCTCACCTACTCCTAAAGCTTGTATTACTGAAAAAATGAAAATGAAATGGCAACTTTTTGGACCTTACTGACAACAAAAACCCGAAGAGGAGCAACAGACCACGAGCAACAAAGATACGTGAAAGCATTAATAAGACCAGATGCCACCACTCCTGCCAAGTCTGAATGAAGTCCTAAATCCTAAATGATTCCATGATAAATGCACATGGCTCAAGCCTGGCTGAGCATTCCTGCACAGCCCTCCACAGGCTGGAACACACCACACACCAACCATGGTAAGGAAACCCCACTTACATTAAAACTGAACTACAAGAGCATCAAAATGACAGTATTTAGGTTTTTGGCACTCCGGAACACGATGAGCATCTCTGATTTATCCTTTGGTTTATATATGTTTCTCTCAGCGTACAGAGAAGGGAGAAGCCAAGAGCAGCTTGCTAGAGATGAATTTTGAGAGATTCTGGTCACTGAGGCCCCACATTGCCCCAGGCTGAAGCAGCAGAGCAGTCTGCAGTCCAAAAAGGTAAAATGCAAGTGGTCGACACATTGAGAAGACGAAGAGTTTTATTGCAGTGAAGCTGAGGAGCATCAGAGTGAAATGAAGGGTATCCCATGGGACAAGGAACTGTACAAGAACACACACCAGAAAGTGCACATGTCTTTAGAGATGAGCTCCTGCACAGAACAAGGTGAGTATATAACAACCCCCTCCCCCACTCCCAGCCCACCCTTCCTTTTTCTTTAAGTTTCAAGAGTGAATCAGAATGCAGAGACTTTAGGACAAACAAATCCATCAATCAGTTGTTTCACTCTCTGAAACTACTTTTGACTGTGATAGATGCCACAATTAACATTGCTAAAGTCTCGATGTGTGTTCAGCAAGACCTGAGGAAGGACCAGCCCACATCTCAAATTCCACAGAGGGCTCACAAGGAGCTCAGAGGGCACTCCCTGACTGTCCTGGAGCAGCACTGGTTGTTTCCATGTGAATTCCCATTACTGCTGCCTTTAACCACGTGTTTGGTGGCTTCAGCAGCAGCTCTGAACCCCAGGCCCAGGAGGTATCACCAGCTGGAAGACCTGACACACCTTCATTTGAGGTAAACCCTAAACCACAGATCACAGGGACATCTGAGCACCAAGTGCTTCAGGCTGCTCCTCTGCTTCCAAACTCCTTCCCAAGGCAGACACTGCTGTTCTCTGCCAGCATCCTTTCACACCTGGAATTTTGTTAGAAGATTAAATAGATGGAGGGCACCTCAGAACAGGGGAATTAGTGACAAGGCAACTGATCCCTGGTGATTTGGGAAGCACAAAAAGAGATGAGGGTAAAAGGATGAGAGCTGGAGACTCAATAAAGGCACATAGTGTTTCAGCAGAAGTTCTCCAGCAGTGCTCTAGTATTTGTGCACAGTAGCACAGGCACATATGAACACAAGGTAAATAATATTTTTGTTCAGCTCCTGCAGTGAGTTCTCCAACATCTGTACTGCACCATTTGATCATTACTTTGCATTCTCATTAAATAATATTATAATAATAATCATTACCATCATCAATCTCAGCTATTCAAAGATGACCAGGAGGAAGTTCAGTAGTAACTGCAACTTCTGAAGGATATCTGGAAATTATGGGCTCAAAAAATGAAAATATATACCAATCTGCATATTCTCTAATCATTAGTTAAGTTGCTGATCCATATCATAACAACTTAGGATGAGATCCACACATGCCTACACAGACAAGAAAGGTGACACCTGAAATTATTGAAAGCCAAGTCCCCTGTATCTCTGGGATGCTTTTCCCATCACTACCAGATGCAAAAGACACCCATTTTATACATGAGCAGGGCCTCTACTGAAGATAAAGCTGTGGTTTCATGGCAAAGCCACACTCAAATACTTTTAGTAGCTCAAGTATCAAAAACCACTCAGCTGTGTTAACTCCACCTGAGCTGCTCAGCAGGGCTGTGCTGCAAACTACCCTGCCCCTTGTGAAGTCCTTCCTCACCTATCCAAAGCAGTCCTCCTCCAGCTTTTTCCGTATCGTGCCCTACGGAGATACTCCAAGGGATTCAATTT
The DNA here is from genome assembly GCF_001604755.1 of Lepidothrix coronata. Lineage (NCBI taxonomy): Eukaryota > Metazoa > Chordata > Aves > Passeriformes > Pipridae > Lepidothrix > Lepidothrix coronata. Next base: position 948,785 of record NW_016690305.1, read on the forward strand.
TTCCATTCTGATGGAAATTCTGATCCCTTGCTCACCAAAGTCCTTCACCAAGTGTCATTTGCCACACTGATACTGAAACATAAGCAGTGGGCTCTACATGGCCATCATCAACTCCTGTTGGACTTGATGGCCCTTCCAAGGTGACACCACCATTAGTGAAGTTCTTCAACGTCACCCACGTTCCCACACGCAGTTCACCAAATATTTATCGCTGCGCAGCCTTTTGCAACCTCCTGACCCTCCAGCCACGGATCCCCCCATGCCAGCAGCCTGACACAGAGGAGCTGCACCCCCCCCTTTCAGCCCTCACCGTTTCAAAGCTGCCCTTGTGCATCAGGTCAATGGGAGGCCTGAAGAGATCTGCCAGCGTCGTGAGCTTCTTGTCCACGGCCCCTCCGTTCCGGAGCTCCTGCTCCTGCCGAACTGCACCGCCCCAAGAGGAAAGGAGGCTGGGTTAGACAAAAGATACTCACAGGGTGGATTTATGGTTGGCTGAACGCTCAAACACAAAACTTCAGCGCTAGGCGCAGGGTTGGACCCCACCAAACAAGATCAGCTGGTATGTCAGGGCAGAATCCCACTTGGCTTTCTCTCACTTTAACTCTTAAAAAAACATCTTAATAAACCTGAGTATCAGCAGAGGGGGGTCATATACCAGTATTTGAAAACAAGTAAGTCAAAAGAAGCCATGACTTGTCCCCAGTGATGCTTTAAAAGGGGAAACTGAGCTAGATTGTAGCAATGTAATATTTCTACTGTAGTGTTTCCATTACCTGACTGTGGGGCAATCCCACAGAAAAGAAAATCCAAACAGATTAAGTTTATATGGGGAAATCTCTTTGGATGTTTATATTTAATATCAAATCTTCCCACAATCAGCTCAAGGTACCACTGTCTCGGGTGAACAGGTTTTCAGCCTTGTTTATCCCCAAGTACCACACTTTGAATGTGTCTTTTAACTGCATCAGTTCCACCCAAAATAACACAGAACATATTTCCTACACAGACCTGATCATGTACAATAAAGATACACATGTACACAGCAGATACACAATGTATTTTGTGGAACCAAGTCATCTGAAATGGGCAATAACTATCCCAGGACCAAAAAATCTTCCAGTGTGGAAGGAGATCTCAATGGGCCAAAGTGTACAAACCATGTCTGAGCAGACACACAGGGAATAAAGCATCCCTGTGGAACAGGCCTAGGAGACAGGAAATAAACTGGACTTTCATGGCCAGGGCTGCTTTTCCAGAGACAGACAGACAGGGATGTTCATCTATAAAGTTTTACCAAAAAGCATGACAATGTTTCACCATAAACCCTCACAACGAATTACATATTGTGCATCTTTAATGTCTTAGAGTAGAATCCCAGAATGGTTTGGGTTGGAAGGGACCTTAAAGCTCATCCAGTTCCAAACCTGGCCAGGGGTAGGGACACTTCCACTAGACCAGATTGGAAGATGGTGAGAATAAAAATTTTGATTCTGTAAATGGTGCATTTTCATTTACACAACTGCCAGTGATTTTTGTAGTTAATGAGTTCATTATTACTGCAAAACTCTCACCAAACCTATCAGGGGAAACGAAGTAATTATCAACACTTATTTTCAGTTTGGCAGCCCACACTTGTGTGGGAACATGGTCCCACTTGTGTGGGAGCCCAGGAACAAGGGACAGGACAAGAGGAAACAGCCCCAGGCTGCACCAGGGGAGGCTGAGATTGGATATTTGGGAAACTTTCTTCACAGAAAGGGCTGTCCAGCCCTGGCACAGCTGCCCAGGGCAGGGGTGCAGTCCCCATCCCTGGAGGGATTTAAAAGCCATGTGGATGTGGCACTTGGGGACACGGGTTAGTAGGTGGCCTTGGCAGTGCTGGGAGAATGTTTGGACTCGATGGTCTTGGAGGGCTTTTCCAACCTTAACGATTCTACAGTTACACCTCTGGAACACTCCAGCAACATCAGCAACAAGAACTGCACAACAGCCATAACTCAGCTGTGAAATATCTGGTGTTGTGCTGTCACAATGATATTCTGTGAAACTTAATGGATTAAACAACAGCCAGTGCTTTGGCATTTGGAAATCCTGTGTGTGAACAGACAGGGGCAAACAGCAATTCAAGTCATGAGAACCTCGTGTGTGGCCAAGGAAGAAGCCTCAGGGCTACTCAAATGTAATTCAAGTACCAGAATGACCACTGCCTAGCCAAGAAATATTCTACTTGGGTGTTAAGAGATTCTTCCCCCTTTTCTACTCCCTCTAGAACACAAAAAGAGGTTTTTTCAGAGTTAGCAAGAAAGTATTTGCCATATGAAAGCAGACAGAATATACCACGATAATAATGATTCTCTAAATCTAATAATATTATTCAAAAAACATTCTATACCATGGGCAATTTTAAAACCATTCAACAACTGAAAGCTGTCCTAGCCTACAAGGGAAACAATTTTTCAATCTTATTTGAATGAAAAGTAATAAAACAGAACGTCAGGCTTACTGATCTATAGACACTTACTGGTTTCTGTCTGAAAATCCCGAAAGCCATCGAATATGGAGCGCGCGGGTCTGCGTCTTTTAGGGGCTTAAAAAAAAATAAACAAAATTCAAGAGTTATGTCAGAAGTGTCTTACCAAAACAAACACATATTTAGTACTTTCCATCACGTGTGTGAGAAAACAGAACAGGAATCCACAGCGGGGATGGTGTGGAAGAAGCGGAAGGGACAGAGGAGGATGGAAACGGGTGGTTTGTAAATCCCGTTTTCCGACGCGTCCTGCCTCCAGCAAACCCTACCTCAGAAACAACACATGTATCAACAATACACAGATGTTTAAAGCTGTCCCCTTCTGATGGGCTCACCAAGGCCCATCAGCACTTGTCACAGCATCACCACGTCACAAATCCAGTCAAGATTTTACCAAAGGCCTTCAAGTGGACGAAAATCTTTAAAAGATTAAACCCCATGAGAGAATATTTTCTTTGTAAGGAAACGCATTTGGTTTTTTTCCACAATGTAGTTCTATTCTTTTCTAAACTCTCATTCTGACCCTGTCCCAACTTCTTGGCTGGACTGGCAACAGCCACATTTTTCCATCAGATCCAGTGTCACTGTTTGCAAGAAAACCTTCAGAACTGATTATCTGCCGCTGGACAGAGACAGCAGCCCAGGCAGATGTCAGAAATAACACCCCCAAGTCCCACGGAAGTCCTAAGGTCCAGCACAGCCACTGCACTCAGAATGAAAACAGAACCGCTCGCTGGGACTTGTTGCAGCTCTTTATGTGCTTTACTATCAACTGAAAGCAGAACAATTTTAATACAGAACTTTCAAAGCCCAACTGCTACGAGACATAATAAATAACAAACAAATTAAAGTAAGACAAATACAACCTATACCCAGTGGAAGCATGTTGATACAGACTATCAGGGAAAAAGCCTGAATAAGGAACATGCTTGTGAGTAACATCTCAACTCCAGTGAGTAACATCTTCACCCGGAGTGCTTAGGGACAAGCACAGCCCACCAAAGCCAACCTCAGAGCAACTTCAACTCAGCTGAGAACAGGAACTGAAGGACCACTTCAGCAAAAGCAGCACGTCCCTGCAGGCTCAGCCCCAGCCTGGCAGCACAGGTGAACAGGTTCTCAGCAGCCCAGGTAGCTGCTTCCCTGGTCATCCTTTGCACTGCAAGATGGGATCCGTGTATCTGGCAGAGCACAAATACACAGGATCACCTCTTCAACTGGAAGAACAGCTGAGCTCACACCACCACCTCTCAATATGATGCTGCTAAAAACAGTAAGCAGCACCTCCCCTGCTTTGAGGTTAGAGCTGAGAAGACAAATGAAGCATCTCTCCAGGTTCAGCTACTTTTTCAGGCTGCTTCATGTTTGAAACATAAGTGGCACTGGTGCATCAGAAGGGCCAGGAGGGCATCACTGACCCAGGTCTCCTCAGTTGGTGGTCAGTGACTGTGACTGAGATCAGTGTGTGACAGGTGGGTAGAACCTGACCAACCATTAGGGTCAGCAGATCTTAACCCTGCACCACTGAGATTCCTGAACCCACAGGAGCCTACACATCTTTGTCAAAAACTCTGTCAGGCCATAGGAACAAGTACAGAGCTTGTCTGTCTTCAGAGAGGCCTCAGCAGGTCACCTTCCTCTGGAACCACCTCCCAGCTTGTGCATCCTGGCTAAAGACCTCTCTGATGTTGAAACAAAGGTTTAAGAGAAATCCAGTTCCCAGGTAAACCTGAAGCTTGGTCTCCTTCTCCTTTCTAACACAGGAACTAAATAAAGAAAAAAGAGCATTTCCTGTGGGTGTGAGACCACTTTAGTGACGAGCACTTGCATGGCCTTCCTTGATAAAAAGGGCGAGGTTCTCAATCCACTTGACATGGCAAAAGTCAGCCCAGAAATGGCCTGGTCAACACAGGAAGGACAGAAACAAGAAAAGTAGCTGCATGGTGCAGCTTAAAGAGCAAATTAAATTCCTAAATGAGAAATGGAGAAAGCTATGGGTAATAATCATACAGGTCACCCCTTCCTTTTGATCTGTCATCTCCCTAGGAAGCATGCATTTGTCCTCTTCATTTTCACTTCAACAAAGATTGAGCCAAGGCTCAATGTCTCATCCCAGCACCTTGAACACTTCCACAGCACTGTCCCACGGTTCTGAACCCCCAGAATGCAGATGTGTACTTAATTAAGTTAATTGGCTGTTGCCTCACCAGGTCTCATGAAACAGGAGTTAGCAAAATTAGTACCTTTGGGAACGCAGCATCTCTCGGGCGTGAGGTTTTCGATACCACTGGTGTTACTTCTTCATATTTAGCAAGTTCTGGTTTTCTTTTGTCACTTAGCTCATCTCAGTGTAAAGAAAACAGAAACAAAATAACAACACAAGCCTACCTCCAAACAAGGGCTCAGGCTCTACTAAAATTTCCTGCTTTTGAGGAATTGGAGCTCGTACTTCATCCCTATCAAAGGAGAAGAAAAAAAAAAAAGATCAGAGAGATGGTAATATTTCAAAGGAATGTATAAACCACATTTCACTGTGCTCCAAAAGCTCCTGCAACTTGAACCAGCTAAGGATGCTGCTGTACCATTGCACAGAGTGAAGAGATTTGGGGTTAAAAGGGACCTCAAGAGAGCATCTATTCCCCCTCATGGCACTGCTGCAGGACTTGGTACCCACTGCATCAAGTTCTGGCATGGATCACCTTTGATAGAAGATTACACAAACCCCTGAGTGACTCGATCCCAGGCTTTGTCAATCTACTATTTAAATGCTTTTTCTTCTTTAATAACTTTGTTAGAACTTGGAAAAGTTTCTTAAAACTTAGCAAAAGCTGTTAATTACCCCATTTGCTATCCTCCTCCTCTGATTATCTACATAGAGAGCAAAAACTATTCTCTTCCTTATTACCAGTTTTCTTCTGTTGGAAGACCTTTTGCTTTCACTTAAAACCCAGAGCTCCCTCTTATCCAGAGGAAGGAAAACAAGATGGTCAAAATGCCCATTTCCCCCATTTCAAGCAATTCTTGGTTTACATAACTGGGCTCCCTCACAGCTCAGTTATGCTTGCAGAGATTTACAGATAATCTGAAATTCCAATTAGGATAAGAAAGGGAATCACAAGGGCTCTGAAACATCACTTAATCAGTGTAGTTAGCTGGCCCTTGGATCTGTGTGGAGGAGGACATGGGTTTATCCATTGCTACATCCTGTCTAGGAAGTCCCTCTTTCCTTGGACTCTTCCAAGGTGTACAGTGTGCACTTGATGGTTCTTGGCTGTGCAGGTTTCAGAAAGTAACTCAGAATGTCAGCAGGATGCAGTAACCCTGCTGTTAACCTCCACATCTCTGACTGCTGTGTGCAGCTAGTTACTCTCCATTTGCATATTTACTGTTCTCTCTTCCTAGGAGGAACACTAAGCTGACCAGCACCTGGAGGGTGTCAAGTATAAAAAAGAAAGTATTCCGAGAAAAACTTCAACCTTAAGTCACTGGTGTGCCAAAAGTTGTCTAGAAATAAGAATGCTAACACCTATAAATGCAGAGTTTTACCTTCCATTACCTGTCAAAGGTTCAAGCAGGAAGGCACTTGACATGAGCCACATGTGCCACAACTGTTTAAATTTATACATGTGCTTCAGAAGTATGAGGGGGAAGGCTTTTCCTCTGTCTTTTTCCCCAAAGTGGATGATTTTCATAAAGACAAAAGCCTGGCCAGGTTTAATTTACAATATTTAATGAATGTGATTTATACCAACTCATTTCCACTGAAAACATTCCATTTGTCCCAAACAGACTCATCAACAGGCAGCACCAAAAGCCTTTCTGCCATGGTCAAGTGGAAAAACTCTTCCCTTTACAGGCATCTGATGTGCAAGACACTGATACAGATGTTGTAGCTGCCGATTCCTCTGCACACTGGTGGACATGGTCTGGCCTTTCCAGTGCAAGACAGGGATAAAACACCTCCAAACAAACAAAAACCAAACAAAAAAGCAAACAAAAACAAACAAAAAAAAACAGGTAACAAGTGACACAGTGAGACAAAACAGCCTCAAGTTGTGCCAGGGGAGGTTTATATTGGATATTAGGGAAAATGTCTGCACTGAAAGGGTTGTCAAGCACTGGCACAGGCTGCCCAGGGAAGTGGTGGAGTCACCACTGCTGGAAGTGTTCAAAAATCATGTAATTGTGGCTCTTGAGGACATGGTTTAGCGGTGAGCGTGGTGGAGTTGCTGGGTTGACAGCTGGACTTGATGATTTTAAAGGTCTTTTCCAACCTTAACAATTCCAGAATTCCATAAAACGGGACTAAATCACCGTAAAGTAAAATCTCTGGAGCAATTTAAAAGTGAGAATCTCTTATTACTGGATCCTCACTTTAATGTCCCGTGCTTTGTAAAAAACAGCACATGTAAGCTACAGAAAACTTCTGAGGTACAACACAAGAGGCTAATTTCTGCTGGTCCACAAACCGAGTCACGCAACAACTTCATTTACCCAGAACAGCGCTGGAGGGATCAATATAACGGGGACCAAAGCAGCAGGTACTGCAGGGAGCTGGGGGCAGGTTAGGAGTGACAGCTGCCCCGTTTGCTGTGCCTGACACTGTGACATTTTTAGGCCCAGACGTTCCCCGGGTACGTACTCGGTGTGCGGGCGCACGGCCGACACCCCCGCGGAGCTGGTGCTGGGCTCCTCCGCGATCCCTCCGCCGTCCAGGAACATGGTGACGGCCATCTCCAGGTTATTGTTGCAGGCCTCCAGCATGTGCTTCCCCACGCTCTCGCTGGCACCTGGAATGCCAAAGGAAAGCTAAAGCGTTTTGATTGGAGGCGCCCAGAAGAGCTTCCTCTCTCAAAGCGTTAATAATTAGGAAGAGCAGTTCATCAGTTGCCATTTATCCCTGAAGTACAGCTATGGAATGAGACAAACATACACTTCTCAGGGGGAGGGAAAGCCTGCACGGAGGACAGCCAGACTTCTTCCTGAGGGCAACAGAAAATCTAGTGGAAGCCATTTGAGGGGTCTTCTAGAGGTCAGACCTTTTCCTGGTATAATTTTTCCTGGTATGTGGATCTGTTGGAGTCCAGAGGAGGCCATGGAGATGGTCCAAGGGCTGGAGCCTCTCTGCTCTGGAGCCAGGCTGGGAGAGCTGAGGGTATACAGCTTGGAGAAGAGAAGGATCCAGGAGACCTCAGAGCCCTTTCCAGGGCCTGAAGGGGCTCCAAGACAGCTGGAGAGGGATTTTGGACAAGGGCCTGGAGGGACAGGACAAGGGGGAATGGCTTCCCACTGAGGGCAGGGTTAGATGGGATGCTGGGAAGAAATTCTTCCCTGTGAGGGTGGGGAGGCCCTGCCACATGTTACCCAGAGAAGCTGTGGCTGCCCCATCCCTGGAAGTGTCCAAGGCCAGGTTGGATGGAGCAACCTGGGCTAGTGGAAGGTGTCCCTGCCCATGGCAGGGGGTGGAACTGGATGAGCTTTAAGGTCCCTTCCAACCCAAACCATTCCGTGATTCTGTGAATTTTCCAAACACAAGTAGGCATACACAAACAAAAATGAAAACCTGATTTAACATTTTAACAGGGAGAATACTAAATCAGCTGCTAAAAAGTTTTTTTACTCACTTGTAACAGATATTTAGAGCTGGAAGAAAAGGCTCCCTGATTAACTGATTGTGCTGAAAGGCAAAAACAAACCAGCAGAAGTTCAGTTCATATAAGAAGGAAAAAAAACCAGCCAAGGGGGAGAAAGTAGAACTTGTCTAGAGAGTTCTTTGTATAATGACTAACATTCATTAAAATCATAGAATCACGGGATGATTTGGTTTGAAAGGGGCCTTAAAGACCACCCAGTCCCACCCCATGCCATGGACAGGGACACCTTTCCACTAGACCAGGTTGCTCCAAGCCCTGTCCAACATGCCTTTGAACACCTCTTGAAGAGCAGTTAATCCCAGTTTAAATCTTGCTGCCAAGGGTGTCTAACTGAGTACAGCACCTTCTCCACAGGTGGTGAGCTGCCAAAGAGCTTATTTTCCTATGGAAAGGCTGGTAGAGAGGAACAGCAGTAAAATGCAGCTAAACCAGTCTGGGAGCAGCTTTGGGATCTGTAGCAATTCTTCCTAAGTTCACCAAAACGAACAAAATGCTTTGCCCAAAACCAGGCCCCAACACCAGTCCGGGCAAAACACATTCGGGATGTTTCTCAAGATTTTCTGGGAAAGGTACAAGAAGCTCCAGCTCAAACAGAGAATACCCTTTGAAACTGAACTGAGAGCAACCAGTCCTAAATAACCTGCACATCAAAGCACAGAGAAAGCCAAACTGACTGAGGGAACTGATTTCCTAAACACCCGACCTGCTGTGGCAAGCGTGTCGGGACGGCAGGCAGCTGTATTGTAAGACCTTAACCAAGGTGAAGAAAGTGCAAAATAAAAACTAGTGACATCCCAAAAAATGATGTGAAGTTCGGGTTCTTCCCACAAACTGTTCTTTGGCATTTTCAGCTCATTTCAATGTCAACTGCAGCAATGAAACCACACCCGTGAGTCTGGGACACACACACACCACCCCACACCTCACTCTACAGTCATGCAAAGCCATTCATTTGCAAGGACTAGAATAAAAATGATAAATCAACCCTCTGCTATCTAAAGAGCCACCGACACAGAAAGTGCTTGCACTGATTCCTCACCACTCCTGAGCAAAGAGCCATCACATGAAAGCTTTCAGTTCTTGTGCTGGCAAACAGAAAATGGTAAATATTTGTTAAGTTTCAAAGCAAATTTCACAGATATCCCATCATTTCTTTGGGAAAGACATGCAGGAGCCATATCTTCTTAGCAGTACTCTCCTGGATGAGAGCACTAAAGAAACACGAGTCTGCCATCAGATAAAAGAAAAGCATCAAGGACTATTTCTCCTCATCCCTTACTATCCAACACTGTGGAGTACTCCCTCAGTCTCTTCCCCATGGACAGGAGTGATTCCATACACACACAGCTCCAAGCTGGAAGCTGCTAACACAAACCACTGAGGTGTGAACTTGGAGCACCTGTCACACCACACCAACATCAGCCAGACGAGCTCCACGACAACACACTTCTGCATATAACCTTAAATTCTATTAAAATAGAAAAAACAAAGCTTCAAAGCTCCACTTGAACAGTGGATAGGCAAAGCCCAGCAGGTTCTTTTTTTTATCTTGGAAAACATAAAGAGGGGTGTTCTTACATTTAACATAAAACACAGAAGCACAAAAAGCCGTCAGGAAGAGCAAACCAGCACAGCTCTGCCTGTTCTGGTTGTTTTTAGCAAATATCTCACACAGTACAGTGAAAACATGTTTGATGTGAGTTGTTTTTGTTCACGGGACTTTACTCTGAAAGGATTCTTTAGTGATAGCTGAGAGATCAATGATTTCCCTGTTCACACGCGGTGTTCACATCCCTGTTCAGGGTTTGAGTGCATCCAAGCCCAGGGACACGACCTGAAACGGAGCTGGTTCGAGCAACCCAACTAAAAGCAGTTTCACTTCTCTCTGGCTGTTTAGTTGATACATCCTACTAAACACCCCTGCAGCATCTGACACGCCAAGCCATCAGCGAGGGGGAACCACAGCGAAGCAGATTAAGCACAAAGTGGGTCAAGCGCTCCGAGTACACAGACCGGCGCTGTCAGGGGCTGTCACCTGACGCAAACTTCCACGTAAGAGCGACCTGCCACCTCCGCGAGCAAACCCAACCCTCCGCAAGTCGCCAGGACCGCACGATAATTACGTATTTTCATACGCGGACTTGGGGCTCCGCTCCCGGCGTTCCCCGCAAGAGCGGGACGGGGCTCCCGGGGCGAAGCGGAGCCGGGAGGGAGGGCAGGACGAGCGCGGAGGGAGCGGGACACGCACCGGGATAACCGGGAGGAACCCCCAAGCCGCCGCTGGGAGGGAGGGGAACTCCCTGCCACGCACGGAGCCGGGGGGGCCCGGGGCAGCTCCGCCGCGGCGGGCGGGCCCCGGGGCGCGCCCGCGGACAGGCCCGGGGGCCGCGGGGCAGGGCGCCCGGAACCGCTCCGCCTCGGCCCGCGCCACCCGCCCCGCGGCCCGCCGGCGCGGGTGGGCCGCGCGGGACCCGCCCTCGGCAGCCCGGGCGCGCCCCTCGGCCCGCACCCACCGGTGATGGCGGTGAACTGCTGCACCAGCGCCCTCAGCGCCGCGGCGCCCGCCGAGCCCCCGGACGCCGCCATCTTGCGCCGCCGCCGCCGCAACACAACACACGCGCCGCCGGCCGGCGCGCGCTGCGCATGCGCAGGGCCCGCCCGCCCGCGCGCACCTTCCCTCCCTGGCCCGCGCCGCCCCGGGAGGAGGTGGGAGGGGTGGAGAGGGCGTGGCCGAGGTTGCCGTGGTGACGAGCACCGCCCCCCACGGCCGCGCGGGAGGCGGGAGTTGCCGTGGCAACGCCGCCCGCCCCCCCGTTTCCGGCACCGCCCCAGCGGCTTTCCCGAGGGATCCTCCCCGGCATTCCCGAGGAATCCTCCCCCGCATTCCCGGCCCGCCGCTTCCAACGGCGGGACGCGACGGGCACGTGCCGGAGCGGCACCCTCAGCACGCGAGGCCGGGGGGTCGACGGTGATTTACCCCGTCACAAAGGGTTTTCCCCGCGCAGGCCTCGAGGCCGCGTGTGGAGCAGCGGGTCCAGGTGCTGCGAGGGGGGAGACACCGGGAATAGCCCCGGTACAGGCAGGGGGGACCTGCTGGAGAGCACCGCTGCGGTGAAGGGTCTGGGGGCCCTGGGGGACGACAAGCTGTCCCTGAGCCAGCAGTGGGTCCTGGGGGCCAAGAGGCCGATGGGATCTGGGGGACATCAGGAAGAGCACTGGCAGCAGGTCAGGGAGGGAATCCTGCCCCTCTGCCCAGCGCTGTGAGGCACATCTGGAATCCAGCTCTGGGCTCCTTAGCGCAGGACAGACATGGAGCTCTTGGAGCAGGTCCAGTGGTGCTGCAGAGATGCTGAAGGGACTGGAGCATGTCTGGGAGCAGGAAAGGCTGAGGGAGCTGGGGCTCTTCAGCCTCCTGGAGGCACTGGGAGGGTCCCTCATCCATGTGTCAGTGTCTGCAGGGAGGGGCAGAAGTTGGACCAGGCTCTGCTTGGGGGGGCCCAGCAGAAGGACAAGAGGTGTTACTGCAAATTGGCAACAAGAAACCTCTAAAAGTCCAACTCCTGGGTTTGTCCCCACCCACTGTGCCGGGTGTTTCTGATGCCCAGGCCGCCTGCAGAAGTGGCAGAAAAGGAGGGTTTTACTCTTTTCAGCAGTTTCCCTGCACAGCAGGAACATGTCTGGCTTGCTGCCAGCAGGCTGGAGTGCCGCTGAGCACCCAGCCAGTAACACTTGTCAGCTACAGTGAACACCACAGAAAGCTGAGGTTTCCTTAGAGTTCTAGTAATACCTCACTGCCATGAAAACAGGTACTTTCTCCCTCTCCTATGCCCTCTCTGCCTCCCATCCCCTCAAGCAAGCAACCAAGCCTGTAAAGTATCTGTTTTTTTGGTGCTTGTTTTGTTTTTCCTGGGAGTTGGGTGAGCTGAACTTGGTTCACAAACAGGACATGTGAATCACCAGAGCTGAAGGCAGGTGAACTCACCCTTCCAGGCAGCAGTGAACTCTTACACCAGCCCAGACATCCCAAACACAGACTCCTGCTTCACAAACACCAGTAAAACAAAGCTCATGTCAGCCGCTTCAGAGCTCCTGGATCACAGGGACGGAAACGAGCTGTTGGTACAACCAAAATCCACTCAGCGGTGGCCAAATTCCACCCTCTCACAATAAAGATCTAAGAGGACAGGCTGAACTGTGCCTGGTGAGGATTGCTGTGCCCTGTGTGTGGTGAGGAATGGGATCGTTTGGGAGGGACCCAAGGGCTGGCAGTCCCCCACCTCAGATGGGGCTGCTGCTGTAGGTGACAGGTTTGGGACATTTTGCAGTTAAGGATGGGGTTTATCTAACAATCAGTTTGTAGCCCCCTTGCTTTTTTCCATTCTGCTTACAAAAATAACAAGTCTTATGTAAGAGCCCATTCTGCCACTGAAGACAAAATTCAGCGAGCTGGAAAAACACAAATATCCCCCAAATCCTTTAACACACCCTCCAGTATATACACTCAACAAAACCCACTTGTGAGCTATTTAGACCTTTGAAATGGCAAATGTTGTAATTTTTTTTACTGATTTCCAAAGGAGTCACAGCAGCAGGATTTGCCGTTGCTGGTGAGGGAGTCTGTGGGAGCACCTTCCTTGCTGAACTTCTTACTGGGATTAGTTCAGTGCATGTCACAAGTCTTATATGGAAGAGGCATAATCACACATTAAAAGGGAAAAGAAAGAATCCATGGAACAGCTTGTGGAGGAAAAAAGGGAATGGGGCTGGTGTGAAATGCAGCAATCCACGTACTGGGATGTGGCTTCAAGCCAGTGCTGCCAGAAAGGGAAATTCTCCCTTCTCCTTCACCCTTCTCCACCCCTAATGCTTCTCCTACCCCTTTAACATGTGGAATTAAATTGTGGGGAGTCCCCAAGAGCCCGAGCTGGTACTTGGGCATAAACTTAGGGTTTGGGCAGCCGATAAGCTCTTTCTCCTCACCTGCTTTGAAAATGGAGTTTATTTTTTACAGGCTTATCCTGACTGGAAAGGCCGAGGGTCACCAGCATGGAAACAGCCAGCAGCTCTGCCTTAGAGAACACTTGAATTAATGAAGGGATATATTTGTTTCTGTTGACAGAAAACAACCTCAGCTCAGGTAAGGATTAAAGAGAACCAGATCCATATTGAAGGAAGGCTTCCAGCACAATGGCTGAGGCAGCAGGAGGAAAAGAGAAGGATTTGCAGCAGGTCATCTTTTGTAACTTTCTCAAA
>NW_016690305.1:962332-1042260 GCF_001604755.1 Lepidothrix coronata
CAATCAGAACAGACCATTTATTTATGAGAAGCCCACCATTGATAGAGACATACAGGCAGAGGGAAACAAAAAACCCAACAAGTCAGATTTTTGGCTTGGTGTGCCGGTCATGCTTTCCATAAAATTTGGGCTTCCTTGAAAATTAAACCATCAGAAGATACTGATTTGAAGTATTTTGTTACAAGTTTCCCAAAACAGAATTAAAGTCATCAGTAGGGTTAAAAAAAATGGACAAATCTCAAACAATTGCTGACTTTGGTGACTAACACCCTTCAGCACTTACAGATGGTGCTTGGCTCCATTTTAAACATGAACAGTGCAAAAGCAGCTCCAAAGAAGCAAAGAAAAGCCAAAATATGGCTTCATAAAACAACATATAAAACAACTGGCAGGAAAACTTCCTCTGTGGAGTAGGAGCTGGTCAACTCTTCACCAGCCTCAACTTCCTACATGCCTCAGCACCCCCAGGTCTAAATTACAATTTATTTTAAGTTCTTTTAGTTTTAAACCCAGTGGGAACAGTATTTGGTAGTGCCTCTAATAATGGAGGGGAACAGTTACAGCCAGGCAGGGCAGTTACGTGAATCTTTAATTGCAGTTACATCATTACTGACAACTCCAGTTTTCAGTTGCTTTTCCCCTTTTGGTTTAACTTTCTCCATCATAACTGGCTTCTGGACTGTTTGGTTTTTTTAATATTATGTGGTTTTAATCAGACTCAAACCAGTTTGAGTATGAAAATTAAACGGCACCAAATACAGGTAACACTGTTATAGAGGAATAAAGTTGCAGAACATTAGCAGTAAGAAAACAAAAGTATGTTGTTCCTAACAATAAGGAAAATGGGATCTGCAGGAGGGACCTCTCTGAATAGAGGTGAATACAAGCCCATAGCCTTGGCATCCATGAAAGATCCTTGGCTTTGGCAGCGGAAGAATGACCTGTTTCTTCCCTCTTTATCCAAGGGAGGGGTTAGCATATGAGAGGGAAAGAGAGGCTGTCTGGTTCCACTTGTGTAAACGGGCTGCAATTCCAGAAACAGCCAAAATTTCAGTGACATGCTTCAATTTACAGAGCAGTGGTTGTGCTGAGGGTTGAGCCTTGCAGCTGGCAGCCAGCTGGGAACACAGACTCGTTCTTTGCTTGCTTCCTCCACGGAATGTGCATCCTTTCCGTAAAAGACTCTGGATTCTCATTTTAAATTATCCTTGTTTTTGAACACTACTGGTATTCACATTCCAAGCCACGTAAACCCAAGCGCTAGCAAATGAGAAACGCTGTGAGTCCTGCAAGAAGTGCTGCAAGTGCTGGAAAATAACACTCAGGAAAAGAGCGATTAAGAAATGTTCAAGTCTGGGGGCGTACACTGCTAAAACTCAGAACCCACAGCACCGCTGCCCAAAGCGATTCCCCTCCAAACCAACAACTCGGAACTGCTTAAGGAAGCTTTGCCTAACGCGGGAGAACATCCCCACGGTTCCCATTCCCAGTCTACCACGTGTCCGTGGGCTCTGCTGATCTACTCTGCAACAGGGCTTTTAAACATCTGCAGGATCGTCTTTTGCTTGTTCTTAGGCAGTGAGCAAATATCGGTTTTGTCACTGGTATTGACCACACAATTCAGAACCTTTCCCTCCTTGATGCCGGGGGATTTCACCCGGACCTTGGTAGGCGACTGCCAGTTTTCATTGCAGGAACCTTTCCGAGTCTTGTAGTGATTGGTTTCAGCCTGTTTTTTTGATCCCTTTGAGTCTTTGGCCACCTTGGAACTTCCCCTTTTAGCAGCAGAGTCTTTCAGAGACTGAGGTGGTTTGGTGCGAAGCAGATACTCGTCTGGAGAACCCTTCTGCCGGTTGAGTGTCCTTTCCTCCTTGTCCAGCTCCTTTTGTAGCTGCAGAGCCAGGAGCCTGTCCTGCTCCTCCTGCCTACGCCTTTCATAGAACTCCTGCTCAAAGGCTCTTTGTGTTTGCAAGCTGAAATCATTAATCTGCACCCCTTCGACTTCCACACTTTCTGAATAGGTTCTTCTCCTCTTGTCAAGCACCCCTGAGTCAGTCACGGCATCAGCTGGGGCCTCCAGCAGCTTCCTTTTGGGAGTCTCCTTAGTGTTCTGCAGCCCCTCTGGTTCCTTTTCATCTGAGTGTGCAGCCACCTTCCCCAGACCACATCCTGCACTCTGCCTGTCAGACATCATGGAATTCATCCCTGACTGAACAGAGGTACAAGTCTGAGGAGAGTTTTCAATGTTTATGCTTTCTACACATGTTAAACTGCCACTGTTTGTCTCAATTTCATCATCTCTTCCTTTGGATCTACAAAGAGCTGTTCCAGACCCTTCCCCTTCTGTGGCTTCATGAAGTGCACCTGGAACTCCATCTCCTAAACAATTTGGTCCTGGTGTTTTTTCCTGGTTGACAGTAGTGGTTTCACCTGAAGCTGAGGCACTGAAATAGTTCATGCATGATTCCAAAAACAAATCCTTAGCATCAGAGTCTTTATTTACGCTGGTCAGCTGTGGAGACAGGGTCGGCATTTTTTCTTGCTCATCCTGCAATGCAGAACAGCTGCCTTCATTGCTCTTGGTCTCCTGAAGAACAGGGAGAGACCACCAAGAAAGTAAATTTATTAAAAGCCCACGGGTGTGAATAAATGCCAACCTCACTTCTCATAGCTGCACTGCCCCAAACTGCTCTGGGAGAGCAACTTGGATACTTCTCTTTTTTAAAAAATACCTAACTGTTTAATAATCATGAAAATACTTAAAACAACTCCAGAAGCCCAGCTAAAAGGACTAGAAACCACAACTGCAGCGTTTTCCTCTTATCAGTGACTCAAACCAACCATTCAGGCCTGCTCACGTTCTTTTGAGGCCTACCAGGAACAATCAGACAGGCAGACATGGAAAGATGTAAATCAGGGTGTGCCCCCCCTCCAGTAGGCTCCAGAACTGGGAATTGTGGATATTGAGGGTAGCTTAAAAAGGGTGAGAGAACCTGCCCAGCGCTGATGGGCAAGGGGAATAGAGGATGGAATGCTACAGGCAAAGGGAAAATATCCCATAATTACCAACACTGAGATTCATAACAAAATGATTCCAGTTACCACTGAGCCAGGGCTGCTCCTGCTCCTTCCTGTGCTACTACAGAAGGATGCTGGTCCCGACGTAACATGATGCTTCGGAGATAGGTACCTTACAGGAAAAAATAAAAGTACACCCTTTTAAACATTTTTTTCCTTGAATTGTCAGCCCTTTGCATTAATCAAGATCTTCAGGTTCGTTCTGACAAACCAAAACAACAAGAAGGGCAAGTGTTTCCCTTCTTCTTATATGAGGAGATGTAACCTTCAGCACTTCACACATTTGTCCCCAATTATCCAGGGAAGTTGCCCTGCAGGATTCCAAGGAAGCAAATGGAGCAGAGGGACACTATACGAAGAAACAGATCAATAATTCAATTCAAGAAACACTTGAATCCCTTACTTCTGAATGTCTCCAGCGTTGCTTGGTTTGTTCTTTGCCTTGCACAAGTGCGCTGGGGATGTCTGAGGCGAGAGGCTGTGTGCTGGTGACGGGCTGCTGAGCACGTGTCCCTCGGAATCCTCATTCTTCCATGGCAAGTAAAAACAGTGTTATATAAAACAGAACACAGACCAGAGAAACCCCCAGAGAACTACTTTGGTTTTGCTGCACAATTAGTTATTTTTGCCCAAAGAATTCTAGAACTGTAAGTAACAGATAGTTCTATGGAATAAGAAAAGCTACACGTTCCATACACTTTCCTGGATCTAGTATTGAGGGACAGGAGGATTTGCTCAAATAAGTACACAGCTTTCCTCACGGGGTAGAAAAACTCCAACTAACCAAAACAAATTAATAAAACAAAAAAAAAACAACCAAAAGATAACGTAAATTTTCGCTGTGTGTTCTTTTTTTCCAGTACAGGTTACAGACGTTATTTTGTTCCAAAGAAGGATTTCTAAAATCATGGAGAAAAGGAAGTTTTCAGGAGAAAACCAATGTTTTAAAATGTTTCACAATGAACACATGCAGCACATGTGCTGGATGCTGGATTTCAAGTGTGTATTACACAGGCAGAAATGTTTGGGGTTTTTGACCCTCCCGCTGGTTTTTCAAAAACTAATGGTCAACCAAGGCTCTGAAGTACTGGGGGCTGACAACAGCTTCCAACTACAACTAAAATAAATTCAAATTATTCCAAATTTTAGCTTTATCTCTGAGAAGTTGCTAGCACTGTATCACTGCTTTCTGCTGTCCCCCCTCGACCCTAACTCACCAGACTGTTACTGAGCTGCCAGGCCAGCTCTTCATCTTGCTTCAGCTGTTTCTCCATCTCCCTCCGCCTCTGTTCTGCCAACCTGTTCTCCTCCTCCTCCTCCTCTGCCAGCAGCCTCTGGATGAATTCCTCGCTCGCCTTGTTCTCCTCCTGTTCGTGCACTCGCCTCTCGGCCTCCACCTACAACAGAAGGGTTTGAAAACCCGCCTGGTTACAGCTGCAGGACCACACTCTGCACCAGAACCTCTGAGCTGACGCTCCTTAAACGCGAACCAGCCGCTGGTCACAAAAACCAGAACCAGCATTTAACTGCACGAGTCTCCAAAGGTGTAAATCACCCTGATACCGTGTGCAGGGCCTTGGGTTTGACCACAGCCTTTTGGTTTCTGCCAGATTACACCATTAGTCTTGCTCACCTGCAAGGTTAAACTCCATTCCTCACCTTTTCACACAAAAACTAAGATCTCCAATACATGGACCTACAGAGAAACTGGGATTAAGATTCTTTCTAAGGCTGGATGGCAGCTATTCCACAGCGTTTGCTCAACTTGCTTATGTCATTGTATCATCACATACCCCAGTGAGAGCACAGCTCTTCTAGAAGAGTCCTGCTCTCCTGAAATGCACAAAACCCAAAGCAGCAGGCCAAGAATTTTGCATCTGCCTTCCTTACGGCAGATACCCACTGAGAGATCAGTTACCAACAACTCCACGAGGACAGCAAAGTACTTCAAGACTGAATAAATCTTTCTTTACTGGGTAAGGGAATTTGGAAATTACCTCCAGTCCTCTGCTTCACTCACACACTCCCCCCGCTCCTGTAACCACCAGCAAGGGGCTGTCAGGGAAAGGAGCATTCTTGCATATTTTCCAACTATAAATCTTAATACTAGTGTGTCTGAATTGGAAGAGGGATCCTTAAATAGGCAAAACTGAAACTTCTTAAAAATATTTTCTTCTGATTTTCAAATGACTGGAGGCAGCAGAATAAGAAGAAAGAAAACGCTGTATTCATCCAATTGTGGTCTGTAAGGCAAGCATAAAACCAAAGCCCAAACAGTTCCAAATTTTTACATTTGCTACTTTTAAGTGCATTGACTGAGAGGTGAGGTAGGAGGTACAGATCAAGAAAACTTGAGAAATGTCACCTCGTGTCAAACACAAGGAAATCTCTCTTCTTCCATAAATTTAATCCATCCTTCAGGAGTGACCAGTATGTTCTTGCAGTTGCTATGTGCTTTAAAGTATCTTTATCACTAAATACCATAACAGCTGTTTGTGGGAACAATTCATATAACTGGGAGCAATTCAAGTAACTGGATCCAAAGTATTTTTACTTTTAAATGTAGTTTTAGACTTACCTTGCTAATCTCTGCTTCATATTCCTGCCTCAGCTCCCCAGGCTTGCTCAGCTGGTGCTGTGGTTTGGGGACACAGACTAATGGATAGGAAAAAACCAAAGTAAGGAACAAAAGCAAGATCACGACAGTCAGCAACTATTTTAACAACAGATGACTTCCACACCCTGTCACAGGAATGATTTGACTGAAATCAAGTGCTGTGATAAAAAAAAAAATAAAAGCACTTTGTGTTACAAAGGAATAAAATTCACACAGTAGAAAAGCACAGTGTCACAGAGTGGCAGGAACAGGCTGTGATTTCCAAGCACTGTATATAAAGTAAATATGATGGAATAGGTTGCCCAGAGGAGCTGTGGCTGCCCCATCCCTGGAAGTGTTCAAGGCCAGGTTGGACGGGCCTTGGAGCAACCTGGGATAGCGGAAGGTGTCCCTGCTCATGGCAGGGGGTGGAATGAGATGAGCTTTAAGGTTCCTCCCAACCCAAACCACTCTATGATTCATCCTGTGTTGGTACACTGACCATAGCATGTGTTTTTCACTCGTTGTGATTAAAAACACCTCATAACACTGCACGTGGAACAAGGTGCCATAGAGCCAACCTACCAACAAGCCTCCCCCAAGGGAGCTTGCAACGTAATAAACCCCAAAATGCTTCTTCAAAAAGTCAGTCAGATTTCACTTCCTTCTCTCTGGCACTACAATTTCAGGCTCAGACACTCTTGCATTGACCAAACCCCTGGAATCTCTAACCAAACTAATAGACTTAAAAAACTTCTGACCACTTCACTTACTTGACAGTGATAAAGAAACACACCCGCACACCCAAACACTGCTTGCAAGATACTACAGCTGAAAATGAGCAATAAGAACTGGTGCTTTTGCAAGGCCAGGCAGCTACACACTAGCACTCTGTGCCAAAGGCATGAACAAATACCCACTGCCATGACCTGACAATATCATTTTTACTCTCTGTACTACAAACGAAAGAGGCACTGCCCAACTCTTCCCTGCCCCTTTCGCAGGAGAGCTCTGCCTCTGCCTTGCCCAGCAGTAACACACCTGCCTGCCCACAGCTCTTCATTTCCCAACATCCAAAGTCCACCCGCAGTAACTACTGTGGCAAAGCAAAGACATCCCAGGACAAGTGACGTTTCACTTACTTTCCTCGTCCAGGTCCTGTCCGTTAATCCTCCTCTCGCACTCCTCCGGGTAGTTCTTCTGAATCTTCTCCCAGAGGTCCCAGTTAACAAGGGTATTTCTTCGGGCATTGTACCGTGCCCAAGAAGAGACTCGACGCCGACAAAAAGGGCAAGAAAGACTGGCCTTTTCCACTGTCAGCTGGAAGCAGGAATTACAGAGGGTATGGCTGCACGGCAGCGTGACGGGCTCCACGAAGATCTCCATGCAAATTTGGCAGAGGCAGTCAGACAAGGAAAGTGGGGCCTTGGATTTCGTTGACATACTGACTCGGGGTAGACGAACAAGACTAAGACAACATCAGGGCCTGAAAGCAAAGTCAAACGTTTAGGTTCCTTATGGGAAGTAAAATAAAACAGATAATGTTTTACAACAACTTTAAGAAAACGTTAGTGGATTGAGAAGCCTGTCTAAGTGGTTGCTTTTGCTCAGGATTCTAGACAGATTCTAGATGAAGATTCAAGTCTTTCCAAAACTCATGGAAAAATTGTACCAGGCTTTCCTACTGCAGTGTCCTGTGAGCTGTAACAGGTGCTTTGGGGATGGCAAACCAGTGGTGAGGCGAGAGGGGGAAAGGAGGTGAGAGTTCTTCCAGCCACTTCTATTACTCCACTTCTCTCTCAGCCCTCTCTGTCTATGCTATGCTATGACAAGCTATGCTGGATATGTTATCCCAGTTACCTTAACCTTCCATTTGCTCAATTTTTCAGTACATCCATGTCCTTCAAAAGCTGCTTTTGGCACAGACTTGCTTCCAGCACATTCTTAAGGTGAAATACATCATCAGGGCAGAGCAGCTTCTTTCTCGTTCATTTGCTTGCACAAGCTGAGACCAAAAAGCAAAAATACTTTTTTCCTATGATAAATGAAGAATTAAGACTTCAGCACCTTCTTGTATGACTTGAAACAATGGGGATCATCTGGCTCCTCACAGGATTTTTCCACTTGGCCTCTGTGGGAGAGAAAATAAGACACATGCAGCAGAAAGAATAAAAACACCGATTTATAAGCTACGAGCCTCTTAAACAGGCAGCCACAGGAGGTCCTTGAGAGAAAGGCTGCGATTCCCCCACACAGAACTCGCCATGGCGACAAACACGCTTAAAGGCGGGTTTTACTACCACCGCTGTTTTTTATTGATTAGAAAATTAACCCCCGGGGGCGCGGGTGCTCAGAGATAGGGGCTCTCCCCCCCGCGCCCCGGCCCCGCTCAGCCCCGGCCCCTCAGGGCTCCCTCGAGCGCTCGGCACCCACCGCTGCGGCTCCGCCACAGGCCCCGCAATGGCGGCCGCGCCCCGCCCCTCACGGAGCCCTTCCCGCCGTCCTGCTGAGGGAACCGGCTCCTCCTCCTCCTCCTTCTTCCCCTCCTCCGCCGCCGAGCCTGCTGGGAGGTAGAGCCCGCGGGCCCTGCGTGGAGAGCTGGGATTCCCTGCGGCGATACAAGTGAGGGTTAACGGCTCCCCGCTGCCAGAGCGCGGGGTGAGGCAGGACATCGGGAGGCGATCCTTCCCCGCTGCCGGGAGAAGCGCCGTGCCCTCAGGGGCTGGGGACGGCCCTGGGCGCGCTCACCTGCCCTCGGGAGCCCAGGGCGCGTCCCGCCGCAGGTCCCGCTCCAGCACCTCCGCCTGCAGGTCGAAGCGCAGCTGCAGCCCCTGCAGGCTGCGGTCCAGAGCCGCGAACCGATCCTCCAGGGCATGCAGCCTGCCTTCCACCCTGGGGGGTGCGAGACGAGGGGAAGGGAATTTCAGGAGGATTTGGGGCTTTCTGCCGCGGCATTGCGCGGCGAACGGCTCCAGACCCCAAGCTGTGAGAACATAATGCCGCTAAAAATCACGTTTTGTTGTGTTTTTTTTTTTTTTTTTCTTCACGCCCCATGTCTTTTTGGCCCTTTCCTGGTGTGGAGGTCTTACAACCTCTAAAAACAGCTGCAAAATCAGTGTGGACATGTATTTGCACGTCTCAACCATTTGCATTATTAGTGGCACAGTTTTGTTTTTTTTTTCTCTAATACGTTTTGAGGTGATTTTTGCTTTTATTTGTAGTATCGTGATGTTTTGAATCATTTTTATTGGATGCCTTCTCATTTCTCCTCGGAGTAAGAATGATGCAAATAATAAAAAACCCACCCGCAGTGTTTTTCTTCTCCCATCAGCTCGTCCTGTTCTGGTTCTCCCTTTTATAGGACTGTTCTTCCACGGAACAGCTCTGTGATAAAAACTGCTTCATAGCTTTTATTTATTAACTGCTTTTCATTACTTGGTATCTGTTGTATTTTTCCTTACTTAAAATCGTAAATTGTAAGACCAAAGAAGAGGTTTTGAGTTTTGAGCTATTCCACTCCACTTTTTGCTGAAGAAAACTGCCAAATTTAAGAGAATTTGCTGTATTTAGGGAGAAACTACAAGGCAATGCAAGTATTTATGCTTTGAGCCCATTTCTTTGCTGGAGAGACAGGCTGTGCTGGGCTTTTGTCCCCCCAGGTGGTTTTTGGAAAGATAGTTTTCTCCACGTTTTCCTCTGTTATCTGATTGGCACAAGGCATGTTCTTGAGAGTCCCGAGGATCTCAAAGCTATCAAGATATAAATCCTTCAAAGTTCCTTCCTAAATACTGAACAACTGTCTCACTACTATGTAAGCAATATGTGGTTTATTAGTAGAGCATCAGCTACTTCTTAGAGAATTTTTTGCGATTTTTCTTTCTGTTTTACTGGCAGAACTTCAGACTATATTAGCTAAACAGAAACTGCACCATTGCTAATTTTTTTTACAGAGAAGACCCTGCGTTTTTTCCTTTAGCTTCTCTTTTTCCACCCCCAGCTTGCCCTACTGCTTCTGTTACTATTATTGTATTGTTCTAATGTTCAGGGAATGGAGCTCTGAATTGTTAACTACTTGTGTTAAACACTGTATTCAGGTCTTTTGCCTTGTTTGTTGTGGCACTATTATGCGTATCTTTGGCTTTTTTTGTACCAAAATACACAGCAGCTTTCAGGTGGTGACGTTAAAAAATAAAAAACCCAAACGAAACCCTCCGAACGAACAAATTAATTTTATACTGTATGAACAGCAGATTAGATAATTTACCCATAGTTTTCCATTCTTTCACAAGTCCTCCAAGGTATTTTAAAGCCAGTTGTTGTAAGAGAAGGACCAAGAATGCCATTTTTTCCCTAACAGTAGCTCCCCCCTCTCCCTGCCTGCCTCTTCTCCTGCCACCTCCTTCTCCAAGGCCTACTTTGGGTTCTGTCTGCAGTTGACCTGAGCGACGAAAAAATAAAAAGACATCAACCGTGGCACATTTTACTAAGTACCCCAGACCTTAATTCATTGTCTGGCCACTTGAGCACATCCTCGTCTAAGGATTTTCTGTTGTTTCCTGAGGCTACGAGACTTCCTTTGCATCCCCGAGGAAGTTCATCTTCCTGCGGCAGGACTCCTCTTGCCTCAGCAAGAATCTGGGGACTAAACCCGAACTTTAATCGGAAAATTGGGTTTGTGCGATGTACAAATGCAGAGTTGAGAAGAAGTGGAAGGGTTGATGTGTCATAAGGGGATCGAGTCCCTCAGCACAGAGGAGCAAGTGGATAAACTGAGGTGTGAATGAGTTTTAGAGGAGGGGGTGTCAGAAAATCAGTGTCCTGGGGGAGATACTCGCCGGTGAATTGCTCCCTGTTTTGCAGCTTTTTATCATGGTAAATAAGCTTCCTCGTGGCCCATTCTCGGCCCTTCTCCTCTACAAATAAAGTTATCGAAGATCTCATCACTCGTGCTACTGTCAGTGCAGTAGTTTGTTTCTCAGTAGCCTTTTAGTCCAATGCTTTAGCAGTTGACCATTTTTGTCTCTCCAGCACTTTTTTTGGGGGGTATATTGCCCGGCTGTAAATTAATCTTATGTATCTTTAAGCACCTGTAACAAACATTTCAGCCTTTGCTAATTTGGGGTCTAAAAACATCAGTTACACGTCTCCTACAGCTTTTAGTGAATTCTGATACACTCAGTGCTGCTGCCTCTTGATCCAAGTTTAGAACAAAACAAGGAAGGACAGATTAAACCTCCTGCTTTCATTTCAATCATGACCTCTGAACACTTTTCCTTTAGTGTGAGTGAAGTTACCACTGAGTCAGTGACCTCTGACTCTGGCTAGTGTACACACAAACCACATCCCCATTCTTTACCAGAAAGCTATTTAAAATTCCCCTCTCTCTCTTATTAGCACACAGAACATACTTGGAAGCTATGCAGTAAAAGCACCAGCATTCCCACTTCTCTGAAAGTGTGGTTGTATGGGTAACCTTAGTTCTGCTATTCAGGCATTTACAGAAAATGACATTTTAGAGCTGTCACGTGGGTTTTATTTTCCAGGCCAGTGCAGCCTCCAAGCTCTCCCTGTTCACTCACTCAGACACTTCTTCAAGAAGTTTACCACAGATGTAATTTTCACTTTTTTCTTTCAGGAGTAGTTCCAGTGTTTCTCCCTTGGGTCAGGTCTCTAGTATCTATTTTTGTGGTCACCACTGTTTGGAGTCATAAAAGCTGAGGGAGGGGACCCTGTTAGTATCTCGAGGAGAGGAGCAGTTTCTTTCCAAGTCTGTCAGCTGTCAGTCTGTCAACACCTAATGGTTCATTTCCTAAACAGAAGTACTGCATCCCATTGGCTGTGATACTCTCGATAGTGATCGTTTTTACTGCAGGTAAATCACACTGTATGTGTGACAGCTGAGTTGGCTTAAAAATGTCTTGATACTGTAAAGGCAACACATCATAGAATCACAGAATGGTTCGGGTTGGAAGGGACATTAAAGATCATTCCCTTCCACCCCCTGACATGGGCAGGGACACCTTCCACTAGCCCAGGTTGCTCCAAGCCCTGTCCAGCCTGGCCTTGGACACTTCCAGGGATGGGCCAGCCACAGCTGCTCTGGGCAACCTGTGCCAGGGCCTCACCACCCTCACAGTAATATGAAAGCCCAGAGGTGAAAATCCACTGGGAGGGAACAGTATCCTGCCTGTCTCTAACTGCTGACAATTCCAGACCCGTTTTTGACTCTTTTCTCCTGAAGATCCGTGCTCATGGTCTATATCTGATCTGAGCCTCTGTCCCCCCGCAGCTGAGCCGAGCACACAGAGCGGTGCCAGCAGGGGCAGCTGGGGCTGGATTGTTTTACAGGAAGCCAGTGGACCTGTTGGTCACGTTCCTCTGCCGAGGGCAGGCTTTGGCAATGGAGGGTGAATCAGCGTCACCTATGTCCTGATCCCGCAGCAACACTGATTTGCTTTCTTTAAACTTACAAGAAAGGTCATTCTTGTTTGTTTTTTTTTTTGCTAATGATAACCATTTACTCCCGATCTTTGAATCCTCCAGACTCTGAGGCATTTTCCGAAATTTGGTAATTCATCCCAAATCTCCCATTAACAACAGCAAACCTGAACTTCCTGTGGGTTATAAATCAGCTGGCAACACCTCATCCAGCTGCAGGCCTTGGCTGGTGGAGCCACTGCCCAAATCCTGCAGCAAACAGCCAGGATGGCAGCCACGGAACTGACCACCACCATGGAGCTGGTGGCTCCGTCCCTCCTCCCTCCCCAGTGAGTGAAGAAGTCAGACTGCTCATGAACCGCCCCCTCCCCATATACCCACGATGTGTGTGTCCACCCCGTTCCCCAGGGATGTTTCCAGGGAAGCACAGGTTGCCATGCTCACGGGTTGCCTGGTCTCCTGCCCCAGCCCTCCCGGTCCCTTCCAGTGCTGCTCAGACCTGTTCAGCGTCTCATTCAGGGAGCGGAGGGAGATGCTGCCTTTAGCCATCTTGCTGGAGAACACCAAGAGGAGAAATAAAAGCTGGAGTGGGCTTGCTCCTCTCTCCTGAAGCCGGCAGCAACAGCAGGGACAGGGGATCCGGGTCCTGCAGGAGGTTGTTTGTTCCAAGGCTTTTTATAGCCCGTATATCCAAATATAGGTCATGGATGCACCAGCACATGCTCATGGATATATCACACACTGAACCACGCACCTGAACCCCTTCCTCTGCCCCACTGACCACGTGTCTGCACACACAAACTAATTCAGAGGTGACACACAAGGAGGAAATTACACTGTTCTGTTTTTTATTTTCCGCTGTGTTTTGGCTTCATTTTGCTGTGGTGCCCACCAGCTCATGTCCTGGGCCAAAGTCTCCTGCTGGGGAAGGCTGCACAAGCAGATTGCCTTTGGCTTCTTTAATTAAAAATGGTATGATGGTAAAATCAGATTTGGATGAGAATGAGCTGTGTTTGTTTGCAGGGAGCTGCTTTGAGCTAAACCAAGACAGTTGGAATCTCTTCTATAAAGGATGGAGAGCCAGCACTGCCAGCTAATAATTATCAGGAGCTGGGTATGCAAGAAAAAGACCTGGAAATTTTTCCATAATAGTAATATGGGTGTGGTAACAGCCCAGCTGGTGAAAAAGGCAGCACAAACTCCCCATCAGTGCAGCAGGTCCTCAGCCAGCACTAGGAATTCAGTTCTGTGACAGGTAAAGGACAGGCTGGGGAGAAAAAAACCCTCTTTTTTCAATTATTTGCCCATTCCATGGGAAATCCAGCACGAACTGAACGTGTCAAGAGCTGCAGCATTCCCACTTAGTTCTTCCTACCTTCAATTTGCAAATGAAGAGATGCTTCTAGCAAGCCAAGTTCTGCTCACTGTGTTTCCAAAGCTTTGGGAAGACGAAGTATTTAGGTAAGGAGAAGCCATGCCTTTGGCCATTCATATTCCCCCTGTGACAGGGGTATAATACACTTTTTGACACAATTTTGTGTGAGTTTGGCAATATTAGAGTGAGTCTAAGCACAAGGGAACAGTGAGAGAGAAGGCATTTATTTAAGTGTAATAGTTCTTTTTCCCTGGGATAAACAACTGACAGCTGAGCCATCAAACAGGTGTTAACAGTTCCCCTGCTCCCTCCTTTACTGCAGCGTGAGCAAAACCAATTGGCAACAACAGGGAACCTCATTTTATTTACTCATTAATTGATGCTTCTCTAGTCTTACATGCAGATGCTGACAGAATGATGGAAAATAGATTCCACAACAGCTGGTTTAAGCCAACTGGGCTACAGCTTCATGGGGAGAGTCACACAGAGCACTGCAACAGTGCAAACCCCACAGAGCACAGCCAGCGACAGCCCTGTCACTGCTCAGCACCCTCACTCAGCATTGGGGTGTCCCCTCAGTGCTGAATTCCTCTTCCAGCCTTAATTACATCAGCTTAGTCATGGACTGATACCCCCTAAATGTAAAGACCCGTTTCACTTAATTCAAGCAGCAAACTGCCAACCCTGCAGGAGATGGCAGCTGTGGACACAAGAGCCACAGAGAACCAGCACGAGGCCAGGGACACCAGGAGTGCACAGCAAATCCCTTCCCCTTCCAAGGGACATGGGGGTTCACCAGCCAGGTCACTGTCAGTGGATGTAACTGGCTCCGAGAAGTGGTTCTGCCCCCCCAATGTCTGTAAACACCTGGGTATTTACAGTCCTG
Source organism: Lepidothrix coronata (assembly GCF_001604755.1). NCBI lineage: Eukaryota > Metazoa > Chordata > Aves > Passeriformes > Pipridae > Lepidothrix > Lepidothrix coronata. The sequence goes on from NW_016690305.1 coordinate 976,706, forward strand.
GCAAGGGATACACCGACACAGAGCTGCTCTGGTCAGCAACCAACACCCTCCTGGAGCCTTTGATCTCTGCGCACGAGAGCCAGTTCACCTTCTCTCCGTGCTCGATGGTGAGCTTTGGCACAACTCCAGCCTGTTCACCTGAGGACACTTTGTTGAGCTTCCCATTTTTCCTGCCGGAAGCAGGTGCTTGGGCCTTCCTCCTCTGCAGAGATTTTGCTGGACTTTTCTGCTGCTTCCCAACCTCGCTGCCGACATCCCAGAGCAGGACTTTCCCGTCGTTTCCTCCAGACAACAACCAGTACGCCTCTGGCATAAAGAGGACCTGGGAGACTCCCAAGCTGTGCCCCTGGAACTCCAGCTCACGTTCAAACTTGACACCAGTGACTCGGAATATTCTGACTTTACCGTCCTGAGCTCCGCAGCCAAAGACGTTTCCGCAGGAGGCGACGGACAGGGAATGTGCGAGCGGCGGGTTGAAGAACTGCCCGGCTGACTGTGGGCTGTCGTCCTCCAGGCCACACTCCTGCAGGTTTGTGGTCCACAAGGGGCGAGCTTTCTGCAGGTTCCACAGCATGACCTGGAAAAAACCGGGACGAATCAATGATTTGTCCATTTCACACAAAATCAGATCTTCAGCAGTAAAAATAAACCACCACACTTCTTGTTCTAGCAGAGCAAAGGCTGTGCATGAGTGCAAGAGGTGTAGGGTGTGTGGTGAGGAGGGGCTGAAGATGCCCTGATAAATATGGCACATCTTTCCAGCCTGGTCTCCAAACCCCCACCGCCACACTCTGCAGTCAGTGACTCAGACCTTTAGACCACGAAGGGGATGCAAACACTGCTCTAAAAGCCTCTGCATTTATCTCAGCAATAGCAATCCTGACGTACTGCACATCAATTATTGAGAAGGAGGGACATGGAAACACTCGCAGTGAATAGAGATCAGTACCATTCTGGATTTTTGTCTCTGCTACGCACTTGCCCTAAAATCCTCCATGAATGTGTCTGAAAAATGGGACAGCAAAACGCAAACAGCAGTTTAGGCTCTCATTTTTAAACAGGTGTATTTGTGTTCCTTTTTATATCCAGTGAGTAGATCTGGTTTGTGCTATCGAGTAGGGTGTGCTTTTCCTGAAGAGATGGGGGGAGGTTGTGCTTTTAGTCTTGCTTTTCAAATGCCACCCCACCCCCAAGCCCCCTCTGAAGTGATAACTGTGCCTTCACACGAATCCCTGGTCTCATACAGCAGTTCAAGCACTACAGATTTATACTGAGCCAATTAAAAATAATTCTCTCAAGACTTTCATAGGATATGAATTGACAATAAGCATTTTCAAGGCCAACAGAGCCAGAAGCACAGCTCAGTCTAATGCAGCACTGGTGTGCTGTTTGCTTCATAAAGCTAAGCTTTAATTTGTTGTTGATAAAAATATTCCTTCGGCAGTCAATCACCAGTAGTAATCACCAGCAGTAATCACCAGAAGTCTTTAAATTTGGGCCACAAAGGAGCTGTCACCCTGGCTCTGCGTTTCTGGAATCCAAGTCACGCTAAAACATCTGCAACACATCATTTCCTGTCACCTTCCTGTTTCAGTGACTGCTCTTGCTGCTGCATTAAAACTACTTTGCTATGGATGAAAGGGAAAACTTTCCACAACAACTGTGATTTGTAAATCAGAGAGGCTGGGTGATGCTTACAGAAAATACTCCTTTTTCCATCACGGACAGCACTGCAACAGCCTGATAAATCCATCAACTGCTGACGGGTTTCCTGCAGACTAAGTATTTTCTGTCCTCGTGGCATTTTCCCTGCTTCCTTGGAACTCCTGAAAGAACTGCACCAACCTAAATTTCAGTTCTTACCAGCCACGGCTTCCCCAAGGGTTTGACATGTGAATCCAGAACATGTTTGGATGCTCGTGGAGCTCGTAACTTGTCCAAAGACATGCTGCAGCACAGCATTCCAGAGCTCTGCAGCTCAGCTCCCCTTTGGGAAATGATGCATCTTAAAGGCAGCCTCAATGCAGAAAAATGCTCTTTTCACTATATAAAAACACACTAATGAATTCCAACTCTTTCGGGATATTGACTTTCACCTAAAACCCAGCTTGCTGAGCTACAATAAAAGAAACTAATACTAAAAAGTCACAAAAAAAAATAACCAGCTCACTTGCACCTAGTGGTATATAAATGATGACAGTTCTGATAAAAAGCTTCCAGGCTTGTGAATCTGCATTTTAGGGTCCTGAGTTAAGCCAGCTAAGGCACCGAGCATTTACTCCTCTCAGACTAGATCTATCATCAGGAATTTAATGTGGAAAATTACCATTTATCCTAACTACCAGCATGTATTTGCTCTAATGGGTTTGAGATGTGCTTCGGTTTCAAGAACACAGAGTGAAACTGTTCAGTGCTGTCAAACAAACTTCACCCTGACACGCTGGAACCACAGAAACCTTTGAGAAGTGACAGTTTCCATCTCGGGCTAAACCAGGAATGTGGTCAGATCTCAACCACTGGAAAGAAATTACTGAAAAACATTTGTTCTGGGTGGCAGGCTCTGAACTTAACTCCTAGCATGGTTCTTCTCAGAATGCAAAGGACAGAGTTTCCTCTTGACGAGGACAGAGAAGTGTAAAAGGCAAAGAACATTTCATGCTTCCAAGAGATCAATCAGAACAAAGGATGAGTTGTAAAAATGACTTGTCCTTACAGTGATATGCTCCACTTGGAAAGACGTTGTAGTAAAGGAGCTTTGCACTGTATTCTGATTTCCTCCCACCCCGCTCACTTTTGGATTGTAAATATTGAGGAAGATAAAAACAGGGAGAGGAACTGCTGAGTAGAAAATGGCACAAACAGCCTTGACACTTGGTTTTTGGGCCAAAACTACTTTTGAATAGTGATGGAACTTCCCAATGACTGCAGGCTGGACACCTTCACTTTCAGTGAAAGTCTGTGGGTGCCTCACTACGACAGGTGGGTTATTACTGTTTCACTTCACTAATAACCATCTACGTGTATGCAAATCACCTGCATGTCCAGTCCACAGGAAACCAGGCTTTGAGGCCGCTGAGGCCGGAAGGCAACAGAGGAGCAGATGTTGGAGTGTCTCAGGGACCGTATGGCTTTCTTGCTTTCCAAGTCCACAACCTTTATGGCCCCCGAGTCATCTGCCGCGGCCAGGAAGCTGTCAGTGTCGTTCAGGGAGAGGCAGTTGATCTCCTCCTCGTTCACGTGGAAGCGCTCCAGGGGCTCCTGGAGGGCCCGGACATCCAGCACGCTGATGGTTTCTCCGTGGGAGGTGTACAGGGTGCTGGGGCGGCGGGCAGAGAACACCACGGAGGTCACGTCCTCCTCCCCCGGGAGCCGGAGCTGTCCCGCTGGAGAGCCTCCCCCATCCCACAGCGCCAGCTCCCCGCGCTCCGCGCCGGACACCACCAGCCCCTCTGCGCTCACAGTCAGGCACAGCACAGAGGAGGAATGTCCACCAGTCCATTTGACTGCCATGCTTTGGGGACACCTCTGAAACAAACAAAAAAAACCCCTGAATTGAGCTGGTTGTTGGTCACATTACAGCAAAAACTTATCAAGAAACAGGATCATCCTGCAAAGTACTTGAAACTTCAGTGTCCAGGTAAAGCAGGCATAGCTCAGTACCCACGTAGAGCTTTGGCTCCAACAGCAGCAACACCAGGTGCAGGCAGGTCTTCTCCAACCTAAAGGACACAATGATTCTACGGTCCTTTTAAAAGCAGCATTACCAGTTTAAGGCAGGTTAGTTGCAAGGGTTGCAACACGTTTAACTGGGTCTCAGAGCACGCCCATGGAGCTCGCCAAGCTCCCCCTTCCCTGGCGTGACTGCTCACAGCCTGTGCCACAGCACTGCTTACGGGACATCAGCAGAAAATTAGGTGAGGGAGGAGAAAAAAAAAAAAAAAAGAGTGGCACAAAAGCATAATAAGCGTTGGAGGGGCTGGGACGCTGTGGGGAAAGGAGAGTTAATGGCAGGGCAGGACACAGGCAACGTGGGGCTCGTGTGACAGCCCAGAAGCCGCTTCGCTGCCGTCCGTGGGTTTATCGCGTTACTGGGCAATAAACGGCTTATTTTCGTTTGGGGTATTTTTTACCATGTTACGCTTTCCACGTGATTTTTGCCGGGACACGTCTAAAGAGCAGCCAGCACCCATTCAATGCAGCAGTAAAAGTTCAGTCTCAGCGATTAAGTAACACCTACAGCGAGGGCCGACACCTTCCTCTCCCGCGGGCCGCGTGGGGGGGCAGATCCGCGGCCGCCCGCCTGCCCGTCAGCCGCTCCCTCACAACCCTCCGCGCCCGCGGTAGCTGGTCCCGACCGCCCCGAGCCCCCCGCCCCGGCAGGCCCGGTCCTGGGGCCGCCCCCCGCGCCGCCGGGACGGTCCCCGGGGGTTCCGTGGGGTGCGGGTCTCACCTCACCCCGCTCGGCTCGCTCGGCTCCCTCAGCCCCGCTCCCTCCGCGCCGTCGCCGCCCCCGCCCCTCGCGGCCGCCCCGCGCCCGCCGCGCACGCGCGGGGCGGTGCCCGCGGCCGAGATGGCGGCGCCGTGAGGCCTCGGCGGCCCCGGCCCCGCCGACACCGGGCGGGCGAGGGGAGCGCGGGGGGAGGGGGGGCGATGGCGGCGGGGCCCGGGCCCGGCCCCGGGGCGGCGGCGTGGGGAGGGCCGGGCTGGCGGCTGCCGGGGCGGGTGCTGGAGCTCGTGTTCTCGTACCTGGAGCTGCGGGAGCTGCGGAGCTGCGCGCTGGTCTGCAAGCTGTGGCACCGCGTCCTGCACGGCGACGAGAACAGCGAGGTGTGGCGCAGCCTGGCCGCCCGCTGCCTGGCCGAGGAGGCCCTGCGCACCGACATCCTCTGCAACGTGCCCACCTACAAGGGCAAGGTGAGGCCGGGACCCTCGCCCCGCGGGGACACCCCCCAGAGCCGCCCAGCGACCCCCCGGGCTCCTGGGGACACCCCCACAGCCCCTCGGCCCACTCGCCATTGCAAACCAAGCGGGGGCTGGAAAACACTGCAGGGTTTCATGTCGTAGAGCCACAGAGTGGTTTGGCTTGGAAGGGTTGAAAGCCCATCTCGTTTGGGTTGAAAGCTCATCTCGTTCCCGGCCCCTGCCGCGGGCAGGAGGGACACCTTCCACTAGACCAGGCTGCTCCAAGTCCCGTCCATCTCCCCCACCACCCTCCTTTTCTTCTCCGCCAGGTCCGTGCCTTCCACCACGCCTTCAGCACCAACGACTGCTCGAGGAACGTCTACATCAAGAAAAACGGCTTCACGCTGCACCGCAACCCCATCGCGCAGAGCACGGACGGGGCGCGCACCAAGATCGGCTTCAGCGAGGGCCGGCACGCCTGGGAGGTGTGGTGGGAGGGCCCGCTGGGCACCGTGGCCGTCATCGGCATCGCCACCAAGCGCGCGGCCATGCAGTGCCAGGGCTACGTGGCCCTGCTGGGCAGCGACGACCAGAGTTGGGGCTGGAACCTGGTGGACAATAACTTGCTGCATAACGGGGAGGTGAACGGCAGCTTCCCCCAGTGCAATAACGCGCCCAAGTACCAGGTGAGGGTGCTTGGTGCGGGTCTTGTGGGTGCTGGCTGTCCCTCCCCTGTCCTGGCTGTTCCTCGGGTGTCCTGGTTGGCTGCTGAATTGCTTCTAAATGCCCACTTAAGGGTCTCTGTGCCTCCCCTGCAGAAGGCAGATGATTCTGCCTTGTGAGCCCTTTCCCCCTTGGTTTACTGCTTCCACAGGCTACACCTGTCTGGTGTTCAGTGCACCTGACCCTGGGTTGTTTCCACACTTTAATCTCAAACGCTGAGTGTGAAGCGTGTGCCGTGCGTGTCTGCTTAGACACCGTGTTGCTTTTTGGAGTAAAAGCTGAAAAGACTGTTGTAGCCTCGTGAAGCAGTGACTTGCCCCACAGCAAGGTGAGTGTCTGAGCTGTTTTCCCCCTTTGTTGTTGTCTGGCAGGGTGAGCTGAGGTTAGTGCTTAGGTAAGAGTCTTCCTGCAGCAGTGCTGAGTGCTGCGTTTGCTGGCTGGCTGCCTTCCCGTGGGTGACATCCCTTGGCTGGGACGTGATGTTCAGATAACTTCAGGGTATTAAAGAGCAAATGCTATCCCACCTTTTTGTCCTTAGGGAAGTGTTTGTCTTTGTGGTTCTGCCTGCTCACCCAGCTGCGTTTTGACTACTGGGTTTGCTCGTGTTACTGCTTAAACTGGATGCGTTGTCATTTCCATCTCATAATCACAAAATCGTGGAATGGTTTGGGTTGGAAGGGACTCTAAAAATCATCTAGTCCAGCCTCCAGTGCTGTGGCTATTCACTGGCTTATGTTTCACTTGTGAGTGAAGATCTGTGTAGCAACTTGCATCTGATATTCCTAAATTTCATGTGGAAGTTAAAATCAGCAATCCTTTGGCGTATTTTGTGTTTATTAGGACATGTGCAGTGATCTGCTCGTAGAAAACATATTTAAAGGGAAGACAAAAGTGTGTCAGTGTTGGTTGGAAGAAAAATCTGTTGGCTGGAAGAAATCCCCAGCACTGGGGCTGGTTGGAGAAGAGTCAGGAGTTTGTGTGGCGCCTGCTGTGCTTGTGGCTGCCCTCTGGGACTTGTATTGATGTCTGAAATAACCCAGGGAGCTCTGTGCCTGCCTGGATCAGAGTCTCCTGCTGAGATCCGTGTTGGTTTCACTCCTGTGTGTATATACTCTCAGTTTTTCATGGTTATTTTACCTTTTATAGTGGAATTTCCCCCAGCCTTGGTGAGGAAACACCTCTGTCAGCCACAGCACCTGCATATCGGTCTATTCTGGGATTTTTTTGTAGGTGGCACTTGCCTTTCTTAAAAAATGCATTGTCTTTAAAATTGCTCCTCACAAAGGAGAACCTGCTCAGCAATAGCAGCAGCTGAACACCGAGTTCAGGGATCTTGGAGGCCATGGCAAGGTTTCCAGGCACTCTGTGCTCGCTCTCAGTGCTCTCACAGGTTTGTATGAGAAGGATCATGTTTATTATCATAAACAGGTGGTGGGTACAGGCTGCCCTGCTTCAGAGGCACTGGGGATCATGGTGAATTTGAGTGAAATTGGGAAATTCCCATCGTTAAAGCAATCAAGCATGAGAAGCAGGAAAGCCTTGCTTTAAAATTCTCTGCTGTGTTGCACTTTGCATTATTTTTATCTCCATCTGAACACGCTGACTCTTTCTGTGTGTTATTTTTATTCCACTTCTCCCGTCCCTGTTTCCAGATAGGCGAAAGGATCCGAGTTATCCTGGACATGGAAGACAAAACGTTAGCGTTTGAGAGGGGCTATGAGTTCCTGGGAGTTGCCTTCAGAGGACTGCCAAAAGTTTGCCTGTATCCAGCAGTGTCTGCTGTGTATGGTAACACAGAAGTGACTTTGGTCTACCTGGGAAAACCTCTGGATGGATGATGTGGATTGTTTCGTTGGGACGTCAAGATGTGGATGACTGGGAGGAGAAATCTGCATGTTGGTTAGAGGGAAACGTGTATTAGAGGAAAAAAAAAAAACAACAAAAAAGCGTGGGTGTGTGTCCAAGAACCATCGAGGGAACCACACTGGGTTTGGAAACAGAGGACCAGCCATACATCAGGAATTGTGTTACATTTCCTATTTCTACCAGGCCAGAAAAAATCCTCAGGGCTGCAGTTGGTTGAGTGGGAAGCTGACACGTGCATGTTGCAACAGATTTCATTGCTAAGATGGCAGTGTGACCTCAGACATTTCAGAAAGGACTTGAGACAAAACTGCTTGAGGAAATTACTCCGAGATTTGTAAGTGGTGTGTTTTGTGAGAGACTCCCATTTCCAAACTGCTTGTTCCTTCCTTCCTTCCCTCCTCGGGGCCAGCGTGGGGGCCGGAGCAGAGCGGGGCTGCTGGGGGTGTTCCCAATTTTTAATGTACTGAGAGGCAGGGTCTGTGTGACTGCCCTTCTCCAGTGTAACGACACAACACGTGGGCAGCTATTTTTAAGTGTATTTTAAGGGTTGTATATACAGAACACGTTGAAAAGAACAGTTAAAAGAAAGGGTTTGCCTTTATTCTAACTGGAACATAATTTCTTAAAGGGAAAAAAAAATCACCCCACTCAGTGACATCAGAACACACACCTGGGGCAGGTGTCCAGCGTTCCTGTCAGTGCCCTTCTGTTGTATCCTAATGTGTTTTGGGATGCTCTTGTGGAGTATGGTGCTACTTTGGGTCGTTTCCTGTGACAGTTTCCATGGCTTCTGTGACAGGCTTGTCCTCTGTAAGAAACACAACACGTCTCCTTTCACCAAACTTGCACTCCCCTTGGGAAAGGAAGGCTCGGCACAGCGCTGAGCTTGCCTTCCTTTCCACGTCAAACCCACCAACTTTTAAAAGCATTCTTACATTTTCTAATCACTGCTGCAAAGTGTTTCGAGGTAACGAGGAAGGAGCATTCACTTTCTGCATCCAGACCTTGTTCTTGGCTTAAATGGCTTTATAACACCTTAAGGCTTGGCTGAACCTTTCTTTAATTAAATAAAATCCCCCCAGTACCCGAATATTCACCTGCCCAGGAGGAGTAAAACTCTCACCAGCCCTTTGATGGGGATTCTGGATCATGTTCAATGTTGGGGCTCTTCACTTGCACCGGTTTTCTCAAAGCCAGGTACAGACCCTCAGGTGTGTCCATGTGCTGGTATGTGCAGGCTGGGAAACTTCCAGGTGTAGTGAGGAGGGGCCCCCTGGTGAAACCACTTTGCTCTGAGGCTGGAAGGTCTGTAGGGAGCCCCAGAAGGGCTCTCTCGTGGGGCAGTAAAGCTGTGAGTCCCATGACTGGTTTCGTGCTGGTTGGCATTTCCCAGAGCTGCCTGAGCTGTTTCAGAGCTACTTTTCAGAGAGGGAGAAGGAGAAGGAAATGTTTATACAACCTCTTTTTTTTTGCTTTTCTTGCACTGGAGAATGCCAGTTGCTTAATGTCAGACACTGGCAACTCTCTGAGCATGGCAGAGGGAGGAATTCCCCTTAGCCTGTTGCTCATCCCCCCCAGTTCCTCAAGGAGAGCAGTGCAAGGAGGTGAGTGAGGCTTTGCCCTTGGAGTGCTTTTTGCCTGGTAGGTCACCAGGTTCTGCACTGGAACTGTGTGAGTCATTACCATTTAAAGGATTTTAAAGTATTTATTTGTTTTGTGTGTTCATTGCTGGAAGGCACTGTCCAGGTCTGTCCTCCTCCTGCCTCAGCCAGTATGGGCCCTGAGCGATGGAGGTGTTTTAGGTGGTGGTGAGAGCAGCTGAATAAAGGCTGTGGGATGGGCATCCCAGTGCCTCCAGGACAAATCTGTTACAAAGCTTTGATTGTACTGGACTGTATCTGCAGAGCAGAACCATGGGGTGTGGAGTTGGGGATAAAGGAAACAAAACCCTGTCCAATTTGGGAAAATAAATAGTCCCCGGGATGAATGTATTCTCAGTGCAGTCCTGAAAGACGTGACCTCTGTGCTTGTCCATGATCCAGTTAGAGGCAAGGAAACCCTGAGAACTTCCGAGGAGTTTTAATCACCAATTCAGATTGAGTTCCATTCTTCAGACTGCGTCTTACCCTCCAAATAATTTCCCTCTAAATAATTTCCCTCTAAATCAGAAATGCTGAAAGTCGAACATTCCTTAAGGGTGGGTTTGGGTGGACTCACTTATGTAAGATTATAACTTATTCCTGGAGACCAATGCTGGCTGTACAAAATATTAAAATAAACTCTGCTACCATTCAGAAGGATGTGTCGGTGTGGATTGTTGGAATGGCACCTGTGGAATCCCCCAGATGGGAAGAAGGGAGCTGCAGTTTGGTGCACCAGGAGGACGGAGGCGCCGGGACTGTGATTTGCTGTGTGACTGCTGGAGAATGGAGTCTGGTGAGTGGTTAACGAGGGACTGGAAACTCAGTGGTCTGAGAGCTGTGCTTGGGAAACTGCATCCTCTGAAACAGCTCAGCACTGGGGGAAAAGGCATTCCTGACTGCTGGAGGCCTCTGGGTTGGGGTGGTGTGGTCGCTGCTGCAGCCACACTGCTGTATTCAGGGGCCTCCTTCCCACGTCAGCTTCCCACTGTTTCCTCAGCTTTCCCCATGGAAGTTCAATATTTCATGGCGCTTTTAGGAAGAAGCAGGGGACTGTGTTATGAGCTCTGAGGCACTTCCCAAACTTTCTGCATCAAGAATCTGTTTTTAAGCAGTAAATTTTGGCCGACATCCCTGTGAGCTCCTTCAGGAGCAGAGGGGTTTGATGCTTGCCAAGAAGGTGGATTTGCTTTTTTTTTAGCCTGAGGTACTTCAGGGTCAGATGAGCAGCTGTTTGAGGTATTTTTCTAACCCTGACAAGGGATTAACTGCTTTGGTCAGGGAGAATATCAACTGTTCACAGGCCCCCAAACAGAAATCAGTCAAATTCACAGGTCTTGGCTTTGGAATCCTGCAGGACACCAGGATTTTGGGATAAGCAAGCATTTTGTCTATCATTTGAATAAAACCCAGAATTCCTTGTGATTTTAGTGCGCTGTGAAATGTGTTGGGAGCCGAGCAGTTGGTCATCTGCCCCCATCCCACCTCTCTGAGGAGGTAAGGAGCTTGGTGTGACCACTAGTTTGGGGGCAGAGGCTGTTCTGGGCCTTGGTGGCAGCTCGTGCTGGCCCACAGCCACTTGTGTGACTTCTCAGGTGCTGGTGGCTGAAGTGATAAATCAAGATGGAGCAGGAAACTCACCCTGGTAGGGGTATCTCCTGGAAAGGGGTGGTTTTTTTCCCCACTTGAAAAGGCAGCAGTGAGTGTGCATTTCCGAGAGCCCCGAGTGCCTTCCCCCAGCAAACCCCAGTCGTTTCTGTGCCCCCTGTTTCAGGTGACAAACCCAGGCAGGAGCAGATGGACCTGGTGGTGTGGGCTGAGCCTCTGCTCCTCGGATGCAGCTGTGCTCTTCCCTGCCTGCCTCCGAATCCGACAGTGAGAAATCCAACTTTCCTCCCTGCTTATCTGTGATCTACATTTCTAAACTCCCTGAGCACACGGGTGTGTTTCCAGATGGCTGCCTCTATTTTTTTTTTTCCTCCTGCCTCTATTTTTTTTTTTCTCCTTTTCCATTTTCCCTGGGATGATGACAGCAGTGATGAGTTAAAATAAGGCTCAGCCTGATCATAGTCTGATCATGCAAAACTGATTTTCTCCAAGTATTTGAGATGCTACCAGCCCTCAGTCATTCCCGAGCCTGTGTATTTCCATACAGATGTTTCAGTCCTAAATCTTTACATGTTATAAATAGCTCTTAGATATATGTGGTTTTGGTTTTTTTTTTTCATTTATATACAATGAAATCTGCAGCCAGAAGGCAGCATTACTGAAACCTGCACTAAGGTCCTCTCTAAATTTACAAACCAGGTTTTGAAGGGGTTGGCAGTGGCTGTGATTGATTCTCTAAGTGACAGAGGCCCACCTCGCAGCACAGTATGATGCATTTGAAACAAAAATGAATGAAGCAGTGAGTGAACACAGAAATATTTTCCTGCAGTGCTGCTGAACCTGCTAATTCATCCCTTAAGCATGTTTTTGTCTCCTGCTGGATGATGGTGTTTGACTTCTGAAGGAACTCTGTCACCTCCCCAGAAGAAGGCAAAGCTACAGCACTGTGGGAACCTTGTGGAGCTTCTTAAGTGTTGTGCAAACTAAATGTTTAATATGGAACCTTCTCCCTTAGCATTTGCTTCCCGTCCTCCTCAAAAAACAAAACTAAAAACCCTCAATGGAAGTGGATGTTGGACATGGATTTTTTTTTTAAATTCACTCCTTTGTTTAAACCCTGGGTCCTGAAATTAGGCTCAGCAAATATCTGCATTTCAGAAAATGACTTTTAGTGACAGCAGACTGAACCAAGGCTCTGAAATCACCTTAAAGGATTGACAGGGATTTGAGAGGCTCAAAAAAAAATGTCACTGTTGCTATTCAAGTTCCAGTCTTTCCCAGACTTGCTTTTCTTCCTCTCAGGCATTTATGATCAGGAAATAGTGATATCAGCAAAAACTTATTTAAAAAAATGTCATTGCAGCTGAAAGAAAAATCAGAATCACTGAAAAGGGATTTAAAAAATAAAACTGGTTGTACATTATGAGTGTTGTTTGTTCTTCTGCAATTTTACCAGGTCAGGAATTGAATGGATTTTCCCTCCATGCCTGCACTGGCAGGTGTGGTGTGAGCTACCTGGAGTGGTTTCATGTCTGCCTGACTTATTTTGTCTTTTTAATCCTGAGCATCCTGTGCTTAGGAGAACTCGGCCTTATCCCATCACTTTTAAACAGCAATTTGAGAGAGAGTAAACTCTGCCAGCTCCAATCTGTGGCTTTATAAAGTGCTGGACAAACCTGCCAGTGAGGAAGTGGGTGTTGGCCAAAGTGCTTTTTGTATCATATTCCAAATACTGCAGTGGTTAAAGCTTTTCACAGAATCACACACTGGTTTGGGTTGGGAGGGTTGGGTTAAAGCTCATCCAGTTCCACCCCCTGCCAAGGGGCAGGGACACCTCCCACTAGACCAGGCTGCTCAGCCTCTGCCACTTCCAAATCACCTTTGGGGGGTTTTTTTGTTGGCTTTTTGTTTGGTTTTTCTGTGCTCAGGCGACATCTGACATTGGGCACCTGAGCCCTTCCACGAGATTTTGTGCAAGAGCAGGGCTGGAGGGTGGGATCCCGCTTTGGAAGCAGCCAAGAGATTTTTAGCTCAGTTTCAGCATATGATTTTATCTATTCTTGGAAAAATAATTGACAGGAGCAGAACTGGAGCAGAGCTGGAACATCAGTGGGACTCAGGAGAGTGTGCAGGATGGAAACCAGGTGGTTTTACGTGTCCAGCTGGGATGTGGCTCATGTTTACTGGCAGCATGAGCTGCTCTTCCCAGCAGGAGAGCAGAGGGCAGGAGGGGAGGATCTGTGTATTGATCAAAGTGTCCGACTGAACTTCCCCCTCCTGCACTCCTGTGTGAATCCAGGTCTCCAAACAGAGAGGTGAAAGTGCTTTGAGTCTCTCTCGGGTACAGCTGCAGGGATTGGGTTTTGGGTACAGCAGTGATGCCACTTTTGTGTTGGAGATTGTTTAAAAAACCCACAGCAACTTCTGTCCTGTCAGTTTTTCTGTTCTGTGCAAGACTGAGGGTATGTCCTACGTGCAACAGGGTGCTCCAATCCCCAGGCCCCACGGACAGACTTTTCTTTGTCACTCGTCCCCCAGGCACGCTGGAAAAGAGGGATGCTGAACTCCACAGCTGGAAACCTGGGAAAAGGTTGGAGTGTGAATTTGCTTCCAGAAGAGCTGCTTGTGAGATCAGGCTGCGTTGCAGGGATGTTGGCCCTCCTGGCCAGAGGGGAAAGCTGGGTGGGATACGCTCAGCTCTGCAAGGAGCTGAGAGAGTTTCACTTCCCTTTGCATTCTCAACAGAATTACTCACTTCTCTTAGAAGCAGAACAGCAGCAGGAAGGGACTATATGGGGCTGCAGATGGGAGTAGTTTTTCTTGCCACAATTTGCATTGCTGAATGATGTCATAGCAGTGACTTGTCCAAACCTTCTCCTTCTGCTGACTTACAGCCTCTAGTCCTGAGAGTTTTAGGCTAAAAACTGACAGAGAGGAGGTTTAGATTGGTTATTGGGAAGAAATTCTTCCCTGTGAGGGTGGTGAGGCCCTGCCACATGCTGCCCAGAGAAACTGTGGCTGCCCCATCCCTGGAAGTGTCCCAGGCCAGGTTGGACAGGGCTTGGAGCAACCTGGGCTAGTGGAAGGTGTCCCTGCCCGTGGCAGGGGGATGGAATGAGATGAGCTTTAAGGTCCCTCCCAACCCAAACCATTCCATAATTCTATGGTTAAAAACTTCGGTGAATGTGCTGGAGTAGATGGGTCAAGGGGTTTTACTGCTTTCAGTGGTTTTTTTTATTGTAGAGTGCAAAAATAAAGTCAGTTTATCCACCTTTGGCAATCCTCTGGGAAAAACTTGGGCAACACTTTTGGGCGTAGCTGCAATCTAAGACCAAACTAGATGGAAGCAACCTGGTTGTGGGGCTGTTTGCAGCTCTTGAGGACATGTAGGAGAAAAATCACAGAAAGGTTTAGGTTAGAAGGGACCTTAAAGCCCATCCAGTCCCACCTCCCTGCGACGTGGAGGGACACCTTCCACTATCCCAGGTTGCTCCAAGGCCTGTCCAACCTGGCCTTGGACACTTCCAGGGATGGGGCAGCCACAGCTTCTCTGGGCACAAGGTCAGTGGCCTTGTCCAGCTTTGGGCACTTGCTTCTCCTGCAGATGAGTTCCTGAGTGTCTCTGGAATGTCTCGGAACACAAGGGAGTGGATGCTCTTGGCTTCCAGTTGCTGCAGAAACATGAGGTTGCACTATTTGAGCATCCAATGCATCCCACTGCATGTTCTGCTCTGTGTGATCCAGATGCTGTCCCACTCTCCAAGGAGGAGGTTTCCCTTGGCATGGTGGTGCTGGATCCTGTGCAGCCCCCAGGCCTGGCCGGGGCAGGGCAGGGGTGTGATGGCCACGCGTGCAGGCGAGCAGGGGAAACGAGATCCTGCTGTGGCTCTCCCCTCCCTGTCCCACTTCCTCCTCATCTACAGGCTGAGGAGGAAGAGCAGTGACCACGGAGATGGAGCTGCCTGGGCTGGACCTGCCTGTGGGAAGGGAACCAGGGTGCAGCCTTACCCCAGCACGGGGATCCGGGAAAGGGCTGTGGCTGAGCCGCCGACCAGTTCCCCTCTTCCCTTCCCACACGGCCCTGTGCCCCCAGGAACATGGGTTTGCTTTCCGCTAAGACCTGTTCCTGCCTCTCTTCTGAGTCCCATAGAGGAGCCTTTTAGAGACTGAAGGGTCAAAGGTGGGAGCCTCTATGAAAGTCCTGCTGTGGTGTTTAGGTCCTGATCAAGTGTCATCCAAGCCCAAAGGCCTCATTTTCCCAATTGTTTGTGCTGGGACTCACCTGTGGGCTCATTGCACGCTGTCAGTTCTGGGGGGTTACTGCCTCCCCCCTCCTCCCTGAGCTCCCACAGCCCCAGTTCTTCAGATGTCAGCAGCCAGCGTGTGGCTGCAAAGGTGTGAGCAAGCCCAGTGCTCTGCTCAGAACAACCCAGAACTAATTCTGGGTTCAAGAAGTCTTCTTTGAACCCCTCTTCCCATCAGAAAACCTGGCAAGAGCTAGGAGATTCCTGACAGCTGGAAATACAGGGAAGAAAGTCTTCCCTGTGAGGGGGTGGTGAGGCCCTGGCACAGGTTGACCAGAGAAGCTGTGGATGCCCCATCCCTGGAAGTGTCCAAGGCCAGGTTGGACAGGGCTTGGAGCAACCTGGGATAGTGGAAGGTGTCCCTGCCCATGGCAGAGGGTGGAACTGGATAGGCTTTAAAGGTCCCTTCCAACCCAAACCATCCTGGGATTCTATAAAATGCAGGAGCAAAGCTGGGCTTGGCTGTGGCTAAATGTGTAACTGCAGAGCAGGAGAGAGCCAGGAGTGTGGGCAGCTGCTGGAAGGGGAGCAGCAGTGGGGTGGGGGAGTCAGCCTAGAGGAAGGTGCTGGGGCTCTGGGGGGTCCCAGGCACAGGAGTCACTGCAAAACCAGAGCCTGGAGCTTTAGTGACTGATGTCAGTGCCGGCACACGCCTTTCCTTGGATACCCGAGCGTGGCCAGGTAAAGCAGCAGGGAGGTGGTTTGGCTACAGCTGAGGGGGGAAGAAGATTTTGCAGCTGATTATAAATTGCTGAGTTTTGGCCCTTGGTTTCCCCTTGCAGGAACTACACCCAGGGGAGCTGTGCTTCCTGCAGAGCTCCCGTCCCACTGCGACGCTGGGCTGGGGGAGCCCCTGCTCCTGTACATCGATGTGTCTGTGCCATCCTGGGATGGGACACATCCTTAGCTATTCCCTGGGGATAAACTGGGTGGATTCCTTTGGAGAAATTCAGCGAGATTAAATTCCAGAGCTGTAGTGTAAAGTGTTCAGCCATCGAGCTGGCCATTTTAGCTTTTCCCTTTTGCCCATGCAACAAATGATCTGTTTTCTTTTTTATGTTCACAGTTCATCTTAAATTAGAGGCAACTACTGCTACTGGCAGCTCCTGGGATACAGCGAACCTGGAGCTTCCCTTGTTTTGTCCAGAGCAGGTGATTAAATGAAATGAATTAAATTAATGATGCTTTGCACCATCCTCCCTTGCAGAGCCACTTGTTTAATTCTCTCCACTTCTCCATTCCAGTGGGAATCAGGGAAGCCCATGGAGAAACATTTCTGTTTCACTTTTCCCCAACTCACCAAGGCTGTGGTCCTGCTACCGAGTGACCCTTCTCCTGGTGCTTCCACTCTGGAATAAATCACGTTTCCTGCAGGAAAACATAGGTGCAGCAATGGGGCTGCTGTTTCCTGTTGCAGTTTCTCCTTTCCCAAGCATCCTGTACTGGGTGCAGCATTCCAGGAGTAACTGGGAGCCTGCCCTCTTGTCACAACTTTTCTCTTGGTTTGTGCTTGACAATTTGAGGGTTGTTAAGGGAAAAAGATGGTTTGGAGGAAGAGGACGTGGGAGGAACGGAGGAAGTTCACTGAGTGTAAAACCACGTGGGGATTCCCAGTCCTCCCCTACAGCTGCAGGAATTGCAGCTGCTCTTGTAGACACAGCTCCAAGCAGCTGAATTTCCTTCAATTTAATCCACCTGTGCCATTGGGCTGGATTGGAGCTTCCTGAAGAGCTGGATGGAGCAGCAGGTCCTGGCAGCTCAGTCCCTGTCCCTTTACCGTGCTGGTATTAAAAAATAAATTAAACCCCCATAAACCACACATCCAGTGTGAGGGCTGGGGGGTGGGGGTGAGGGGTGTGATGCTGCTGGGGAGGAAAAGGAGGGGACCGAGCAGCAGCTCTGGGACGTTTGCAGAACCACCCGGCTGCAGGATGTGGGGAAAGTGTGAAGTGCAGCCCTGCTGCCAAACTGCCCCAGCACAGAGCCCTGGCCTGGGGCTGCTTTTGGGAACAGCAGGGTGGGTGAAACCTGGGTGGGTGCTGCAGGGACTCTCCCACCCCACGGTGCCCTCGCTGCCGGGGAGAGGGGGTTACGCTGCCCTGGCTCTGGGGACGGGCTGGGGGTGGAGCAGGGCATGAAACAAGTTGTTCTCTCTCCCAGTTCCTGCTGGGCTGCAGGAGGAAACTGGTTTGACCCTCGAGGTATCACCGTGTTTGGTGGCACTACAAGGAGGAATCTCACCAGAAGGTCTCCCAGGAGCCTCCAGATCCAGTGAGTGGAGTATGGTCAGGGCTGAGGATGCTCAAGTTTTACAGCTCCAGGTGACTCTCTGCCAGCTCCCGCACCTCCAAGCACCAGGTGAGGGGTTTGGGTGAGGGCTGGGCTTGTGGCACGGTTTGGGATCAGCAGTTTATAACCGTTGGCCAGTCTCAGCCCTTCGTGTGCCCTTGAGCAATGCCATGGGAATGGTGCCCTGCTGCAGTTTCTGCCACTCCTGTTCACTTCTCTCTTCTCCTTCTTGATTTTTGCATGTCAAACTTCCTTGAAAATGGAGGAAACGAAACCACAGCGCTTTTTCACGAGTGGCATGGGACAGCTCAGCCTTCTCCCAGAGAAGAAGAAATTAAATTTAGGAGGAGGGCAAAAAAATTATCTCCCTGGTCATTTGTGTTGACTGCAGGAGTTTGGGGGCCACGTGGTCTGGCAGGTAGGGGGGATCCCAGCTGAGATGTTCCTTGGGAAGGTCTTAGAGTGCCGCAGTTCATCTCCTAGCTCTGCAGAATATCCCATTGGTGCCATGGAGCACATGGCACGTGGAGCATGGACACTGCAGAGCAGAACCTGCTGAACCCACTAGACAGGGTCCTGCTGCAGGGCTGAATCCCCTCTCCATAGTTCTGAACCCTTCCCCAGCTACGTAGATCAGTGCAAACTGTTTTCCTCCTCAGCGGCTGGATTTGGGGCCTTGGGGATGCGTGGAGACCTTGGGAGAAGGGAGTCATGGGATGGGGAGATAGAGAGCAGGAGTAGATGGGGATGAGGAGTAAGGGGATGTCCTTGCTCATATTGCCATGGAAATATGGATCGTTGTTTCTTGGCAGCTGTGGGAAAAGCCAGTTCTGCTGAGTTTCCCATAGGGATCAGCACTCAGGAGTCCCTGTATCCAGATGGGTCTGACCTGTGCCCTGGGTGCTGGGTTTGCAGAAATCCTGAGCAGCCCCAGGAGACCCAAAGGACTGGGGGTGGAGAATCTGAGCATCCCAAGTCTCACCTACACAATGTGAGGGGCTGGGCATGGGTGTCCCAAAGTGGGGACTCAGCATCTGGGACATGTCTAACCTTGGCTTGGGATGCAACAGGAAATAACAGCTCCTTCTTCTCCCATGGGATGCACATCCCTCGGCTCCTGTCGAAGTCCCTGTGCTGGGCACTGGAGGCAAGCAGGGGCTGGAGGGGCACAATGGGAACAGGTGCCATGCAGGGGGGTGGCATTTCTCCACGCCGCAGGACCGGTGCTGTGGCTCCACGGACCTCCCTTCAGGCAAGATCTGTGCGGCCCAAAACCCGAGCAGGGGTTCTGCTGCCGGAGCTGCGCAGAGGAGTCCCAATGCAAGGCTTGTCCCTGGGAGCAGCAGGACAGGCAGGAGCTGGTTCCCCCTGGCACCCCCTGGTTCCCTGCCCGGCCCCCGAGGTTCCTCCTTGCCAGGGAGCTGTGTGTGAGTGCGTGACCCCGGCTGTAAGTGCTGAGATCAGTAAGCGAGGAGCTCGGCCGCGCTCTCTGCCTCCATGTGACTGCAGTTTCCGTCGCTCCTTCCGCAAAGGCTATATTGGTGCTCAGCAGGAGGGCGGGTGGGTCACACACCCAGCGGGTCACCCCTGCCCCCGGCCCCGAGAGCCCCCCGAGCGCAGCCCAGGGGCCACTGGCCTCAGGATGGGCTGTGCCAAACCCTGCGCGCCGCCCCACGTGGTGAGTACCTGCCCCCCATACCTGTGCTGGGGGGAAACCCCGACGGGGGTTTTTGGGGAGCCCTTGGTGCCAGTCTGCGGATGTGTGGTGGCTGCGTGTCACTGGTGCCCACGCTTGAAGAGCTGTGGCTGCGTGGGCCGGTGCTGGGGCTGGTGTGAGGTGTGGGGAGCACCCTGGGTGCTCCCAGAGCTCTTGGATGTGGGCTCTGGTGTGGGGCTGCGGGCAGGGGTTTCCTGCCAGGGCTGCTGCCTGCTCTCCTGGCTGGGCAGGTGCCATCCCTGCAGCTCCAGGGAGGAGCGGGAGCACGGAGGTGCTCCTGGTGTTCGGAGGGGCCACGAAAGGCTGGGCTGGGTGAAGGCAAGTGGGAGTTTCTCCAGAGGAGTTCAGGAGCCAGAGCCAAAGCTGATGGTTTTTGGGTGCAGTGAGGACTCAGCAAGGTCCCTCTCCTGCTCCCTGCTGGGTATGAGGTGCTGCTGGAGACCAAGGGCTTGGGAGGGCAAAAGGTGCTGTGTGTGAGCTGCAGCTCGGGGAAGGGGGGCTTCCTCTTCATCCCCCTGATTAATAAATGCTGCTTTGATAAGGCACCAGCTCTGTACTTTTGGCTGTCCCAAGGAAGGAGACAGCCCAGGACATGCCCCTGCTCCCTCTGTGCTGTGAGGCTCCAGCTGCAGGGCTGCCCAAGATAACCCCCCGTTTCTCCTTCAAGCAGTGGCAGTTCTGAAAGTGCTGTGTGCTGAGGCCTTGCTGAGCCCTCGCTGCTCATTTGCCTGAGTTTCAGCTTTTCCCCAGATGCAAATGTCATCAGCTCCAGTCCCACCAAGTCAGTAACGGGGCAGGTTGTGCTGGAGAGCTTCCAATTCCCCGGGAGGGGACAAGCGCTGGGGGGGCTCAGGAGGGACTGGGTCAGTGTCCCCTGGGGGAGCATTTGGTGCCAAGAGAGGGGACACAAGCCCTGCCAGGGGGACTCCTCTGCTCGAGGGATGCAGTTCAGTGGCATTCACGAGCAGCTGTGCAGCTCTGATGGTGCCTTTCCCACATGTGCTGCCCCATGTGGGGACCGAGCTGCCACCTCCCTGTCCCTGCTCTTCTCCTGCCCTCCAGGCTCAAACTGGGGGAGCCCCACGAGGGCTCCTGCTGGGGTGGGTGGGCTTGGTGCCGAGGCCCTCTGTCCCTTCTCCACAGGCAGCTCGTGGTGGCCCAGGTCGCCTGTGCCTTTTGGGGTGAGCAGTCTGCAGCTTCTGACCTCCTCGCTCTGTTTCCATCTCCGCAGGAGTGCCGCCGCTGAGATGGAGGCCCCGCTCCCTGGTCTCTCCCTGCTTCTGGTCCTCCTAGCAGTGGGACGGGGAAGCGGGGCAGTTGCAGCCTGGGCACCATCTCTGGGTGGCTGTGAGCTCGTAAGTCCTCTCCTGTGAACCCTCACCCCTCTGAATGCTTGGTCCTGCCTGGCAAAGCCCAGGCGCCTCAGCGTCTCCAGACCTTCCCTGTCCCAGCTACTGGCTTGGAGGGGACTGGGGTGCCAAGGTTCTAAACACAGAGCCACCTCCTCCATACTCACTCTGCTCCCCAAACTTCTCCCTCCTCATCTCCTGCCTCTCAGAGTGGTGTTACAGATCCTCCTCTTGCTTTAGGTGCAGAGCACCATGGACTGCACTGGGAGATGGCTGAGCTCCATCCCAGGAAACCTTCGAGGTGATACCGAGGAGCTGTTGCTCGATGACAACACTATCCAGGTCCTGGGAAATGCTTCTCTGCTTCCATATACCCAGCTCTGCCATCTCAGTTTGACCAGGAACCGGCTGGAGCTCATCGAGCCCGGCACCTTCCACAGCAGTCAAGGCCTCCAGGAGCTCTCCTTGTCAGACAACCTCCTCTTCACCAACTACTCGCTGACAGCAGCTGCTCTTTCTGCTCTGCAAGCCTTGAGGACATTGGATCTGGCTGGAAACCGCCTCACTGAGGACATGGTGTCGGTTCTAGTCTGGAACCTATCTTCCCTGGAGTCCCTGTCTGTGGCCAGGAATGTCATCATGAGACTGGACTCGTCCATCTTTACAAACCTGACACAGCTGCTGGAGCTGAACCTGGAGAAGAACTACATCTTTGAGATTGATGAAGCTTTCGAAGGGCTGCAGAGTCTGCAGAGGCTCAACATAGCTTACAACTACCTCCCGTGTCTGGTGGGGTTCGGCCTCACCCAGCTCAGGGTGCTCAACGTCAGCAACAACATCATCGAGTGGTTTCTGGCTCTGGAAAGCGATGACCTCTTTGAGCTGGAGGTGCTGGACCTGTCCCACAACCGCCTGCTGTTCTTCCCCGTGCTGCCCCGGCAGAACAAGCTCCACTCCCTGCTGCTGCAGGACAACAGGATGAGCTTCTACCAGCGCCTCCCCAACGGCACGTCCCTGGCCAACGTCACCGTGCAGTTCCTGATCATTGATGGCAACTCCACCAACATCACGACGGTCAGGCTCTGGGATGAGCTCTGCTACAGCAACCTCTCCTCCCTGCGCCTGCTGGACATGAGCCAGAACCAGGTCTGGGGCCTACCAGAGGGCTTCCTGGCCCAGATGCCCTCACTGACCCACCTGAAGCTCAACCAGAACTGCCTGGAGGCATTTCACCTGTTGGAGGAGGGCCCCTTAGCCATGCTGACTGAGCTGGACCTCAGCCAGAACCGGCTGGTGGAGCTGGGGACAGAGGTGGGTGTCGGGGATGTCCTGCCCAACCTGCAGCTCTTCAACGTCAGTGCCAACAGGCTGCGGGCGCTTCCTCCCGGGGTTTTCACCCACACCAGGAAGATCACTACTGTGGACCTCAGCCACAACCAGGTTGACCTCTGTCCCCAGCCAGACGTTGCAGGTGAGGCGGAGAGTCCCCCCTGCGTAGACATCAGGGGCGTGGAGACCTTGACCCATCTCTCCTTGGCCGGCTGTGGTCTGCGGGGGCTGGGCGGCCGCCCCTTCCAGGGAACGTCGCTGATCCACCTGGACCTCTCTGACAACTGCCAGGCACTGTCTGGGGGCCTGGGGTGGCTGCAGGACCTTGCCCTGACACTGCAGGTGCTGTCTCTGAGGAACACCAGCCTCTCCTCCACCGCCGTGGACTTCTCCACCCTGAACAGCCTCGTACGCTTGGACCTTTCAGGGAATTCCTTGACCGCCTTCCCCGCCTCGCTGGGCGCCCTGGAGCTGCACAGCCTGGACCTGCGGGACAACTGCCTCCCGGCGCTGCCGCCGGACACAGCGCGGACGCCGCTGGGGAGGAGCCTGCGGGAGCTCTACCTCAGCCGAAACCCCTACAACTGCTGCACGCTGGGCTGGTGGGACGCCCTGCAGCGGGTGGAGGGGCTGCGCGTCCCCGACGGGCGGGAGGTGACCTGCAGCCATGGCTCCCACACCCTGAGCCCCGGCGCGCTCCCCGAGCCCGTCCTGCGGAGCTGCCGCTGGCAGACGGCCGACCTGGCGCTGCTCTACCTCGTGCTGGCTCTGCCCACCTGCCTGACACTCCTGGTGGCCTTCGCTGTCGTCTTCCTCATGCTCAAGGAGAAGCTGCTGAAGATGCTGAAAAACCGGTGTGGGGTTTCCAGCCCTTACTGATGGCTGAGGAGGAGGAAGAAGAAGAGGAGGAGGAGGAGGAGGAGGAGGAGGAGGAGGAAGGGCTTAGGACAGGGAATGCGAGTGGGAGGTTGGCCGCTTACAGGATTACAGTTGATAACCTCTCCGAGGTGGGTGAGATGGAGACTTGATGGATGGAGGACACGGGGTGCTGGGTGAGCCCTAACGGTACCCAAAGGGTTCAGGGCTGTGTCCGGTGATGGAGCCTGGGAATCCTCAAGGGACACGTCCTCAGCAGAAATCTTCAGCTGGTGTGGACAAGAGCTGAGCAGACACGACATCAAACACCTCTTGGCTGAAGGGACAGGTTGCCCAGAGAAGCTGTGGATGCCACATCCCTGGAAGTGTCCAAGGCCAGGTTGGATGGGGCTTGGAGCAACCTGGGCTAGTGTAAGGTGTCCCTGCCCATGGCAGGGAGGTGAAACCAGATGATTTTTTAAGGCCCCTTCCAACCCAAACTAGTCTGTGATTCTGTGACTGTTTTCCCCAGTGCTGTTTCCCCTCCCCCCCCCCTTCAGGCAGTTCCTTTTATTTATTCCCACCTCAAAACATCCTCCAGATCTGCAAACGGCCTCCACGAGGTGCCCCGGGCTGGAGCAGACATCACCCGGGCGCTGCAGAGAAGGCTCTCCCTAGCCTCAGCCTCCCACCGTGCTCTTGCGGGCACTGCAAACCCGCAGGCAGCCCGGGGCGTGCACCCTGTGCGTGCGCTGATAAGATGGGCGTTGTCAGCAGGACTGAAAGACACATTTTGGGGGTTTGTTTCTTTGGTAAGCCACAGTCCTGGTTAGAAAGTCCATTAAAAACAGCCCGAGTGAAACGATGTGAAATATTGATTGAAAGGCAGGAGAGTAAATTATATCCTGCTTATATTTTATCATGGACTTATTTTCTGCCAGCAGTGCTGGATTAAACATGCAAAGGAAGTAAGAGAAAGCCCTTCCCTTCATTGTGGAAGCCCTGCTCCGGTGGGTGTGGGGGGTTTCCTCCACCCAGCTCCGGTTGCAGCTCACACGGTCCCTCCTGGAGGGGCAGCGCTACCTGGGGAAGTGCTGCTCTGTTCCTCGGAGAGTCTCTGGGGGGGAAGGAGAAGTGATGGTGGTTTGTGCTAACTCAAAAGCCCTGCTGAGAACTGGAGCGGCTTTATTCCCTGGCACTGCTGGGATTTTCCAGTGAAACGTGTTTAATTGGGAACAGGGGGAGTGGGAAAGCCGCCGTGCCGTTGTGGGCGTGCCGGGGGCATGTCCTTATGTGGGTGGGCTCCGCAGGGCGATGTGGGGTGTGCTGGGGGCTCAAGCCCACTGGAGTTGTCCTGGGAGGTGGTGGAGGGAGATGCCCAGGCTGGCGTGGGGCCGGGAAGATGCCAGGGGTGGTGCAGGCAGCAGGAGCAGGGCAGCCCCCTCCCCGGCAGAGGTGTGGGACAGGGATTGGGTGAGCCTGGTGTGGCCGATGGCCGTGCCGGGCTGGGAAGTGGCGCAGGTCGGACCCCGCTGGACATGCTGGCAGCTCCAATGGGACCGAGCGCGGCCAAGGCTCTGGAACCCCCCTGTCAGACTCGGCTCGGAAATGGCTGCTTTCTGGCCCTATTTTAGACTGAACTAGCCAAAACCAAACCAGGCCCCAGCTGGGGAATCCCTCAGCCTCTTTCAGCCCTTCTTTTGCCCGTAAGCTGCACCCCCGGGGGACAGCAATGACCTAAAAATACATCCCTGTGCTGTCTCCTGGCAGCATTCCAGTGTCTCCCTGCTGGCAGGGTGAGCAGGTGCCCCAGTCCCTGGGGGTGTTTTCCCCTGCTGTGGGTGCCAGGGCCAGCCTTGGATTGTGGATGGGCTCGCTTCCCCCCCACCCCAGCCAATGCTGCATCTCCTTTTGGAAGGGGGATGTGGGGTGCAGCTGTGGGAACATGCAGGGAGGGACCTGGGCACCCGGCACTGCCCAGGGCACGAATAAAGAGCGGGGGTTCTTGGTTCTGTTGAGCTGATGGGCAGGATAATCCACACTCCCCCATCACGTGCCTGGAAAGCTGAGGCTCACCTGGAGCTGGGATGTGCATGGGATGTCAGGGCAACAGGAGGAGATTCCACTTTCAGAGTGGTGGACGTCTTTACAAAGCTGCTCTCACCATCTCTGCAAGGTCATGGCGATAGGGAAGGACCTTCCATGACTGGAGAACCCAAGTGTCCCACCCAACTTCAGTAATGGCCAAAAGGACATCCCAGGGAGCAACTGGGCAGTCACCTTCATGTTGGGAAAACCACAGAGTATCCTTTATTTGGAACACACCTCTAGAAGAGGGTGGCTGGGAGCAGTGAGCGTGGATTGATGAGGGTAACTTGTGCCTGCCTGACCTGCTTTCCTCTCAGGATGAAAGGGGTGGATCTGTAGGCAAGGGGAAAGTGGTGGGTGCCATTTCCCTCAGCTTCAGCAAGGCTTTGGACACCGTCCCACAACATTCTTCATCCAAGTGTGGATGTCACGGTCTGGATGGATGGGCAGCCAGGCAGGTAAGGATCAGCTGGAAGATGAAGCACGCAAGGTAGTGGTTAGTAGGAGGCTGGTGAGAAAACACCAGGGTCTGGTTTGGGATCTGCCCCATTTCATCTTTGTCCATGACCTAAAGAAGGCTGTGGAGCACCTTTGTGCCAAGTTCACAGATGAGCCCAAACTGGGAGGACCAGCAGGGCTCCATCCTGAAGGACTGGTGTGGGCTGGAGGGACAGGCCAGCAGGAACCTCACGGTCCAGGGAGGTGATTACCCCCTCAACTGGGCACTGGTTAGGCCTCACTGAGCCCCCACTGTGAGAAGGGCCATGCCCAGGGAGGGCGTGCAGCCACATCCTCCCAGCCCAGCCAGGACAACGCTGGGTGCAGGATGGGTGTGCAGGAGGAGTCCCCACGGCCCCCTCCCGCCCAAGTGGGAGATCTTTCTCTGCTGTTCTGTTGCAGTCTTTGAGGCAAGGCCTGTGCCAGAGCCCCACACACCCCTTCCGGTCCTGGGAGAGCCGAGTCAGGCTTTAGATTTCTTTAATTTTGGCAAGTGAGGCACCAGCTTCCGTTTCTAACTGAAGACCCCCGTGGCCAAGTGTGAGCTCCCTCCTGCTCTGCAGTGGTGGCACAGCACTGTGGTTTCACTGAGACCCGTTCCAGATTTTCCCAGCAGTGACTCCATCGTTTCGGTGTGTGGGAGGAGAGCTCCTCCAGCCCCAGCGCCTGTGCTGCCACAAGACATCTTGCTGATAAATTTATCATGTTTTATTTAGTTTGTGGTTGCAAGAAGGAAGGCAGGAACTAGTCTGGGAGGCCATTTACAACTCCTCTGAGTTACCTCAGGCAGCAGCTCAGGATGAAGGCCCATCCCACCCACAGCCCTCACAGCTGCCTGGGTTTGGAAAGCTGAAACTCGGGAAGCTTTTGGAGTTGTGCAGTTTCCTAAAAAATCCTAAACTTAGTCCTCCAGTTGTTGCAGGAGAGAAGGATTTGGCTGGTACAGACCAGCTGAGGTAGACAGTGGGAATAAAAGCTTCAGTGGGATGAGTAAAGGTTTTGTTTTACTCTAAAGCCCAGCCTTTGACTTTCTACCGCTCTATTTTTTTTTGGATACTTTAAGCACATTCTCCCAGAATTGAGCACTTATAAGAAAGCATCATCCAGCAGTGTAAGGAACCAACCACCCCATTGCAGCAATTTGAAATCACTGTGTTTTCAAAAGTGCTTTCAAGACTAATTCATTTTCTAGATATTCCTTTTCTTAAATATAAGGATTTATATTTGTGTAAGCTAAAACTGGAGATTTAAGCATTTTTCAGGAAATGTGAGAGTAATATCCTCAGTGCACTGTTGATTTATCCAGAAAGAATGATATATATTTAACTTCCCAGCAGGCAATAAGAAACACTCTACTTGTGCAATACAGCTTTAACAGTGCTTTCAGGACATGAATATTTAACACTTCATTTTCAGCCAAAGCTGACTGAAATGTAAAAAAAATTGAAAGATTAAATAAATTCTTTTATGTAGGAAAAGACTAAAACCACCCAACAATTTCAGCTGCCCAGTTTCCATTTCATCAAGTCTGGCTTCTTAAACAAAGCTCCCTTAACCCTGGGACTGCTGTGGTCCCTCGGGTTCTCCGTAGCCAATGTGCATCAGTTCCGTGCGGCACCGACATCATCCTCTCTGCTGGGACACTGAGGTTTGTGCCTGAGCTGCCCATCCAAGACACCTCTGTCTGGAATCAGATTTCTTCATCTGACTCCAGGTCCCAGCCACAGGACTCCAGCTGCTCATCCTGTGGGAACTCCACCTCAACGTCATAGATGAAATCGGGGTCATCCTTCTTCTTCCTGTTCTTTTCAAAGAGCTCATCCATGATGCTCTTCCTCTTGGCTAGTTCCTTGTCATCTAGTTTGTTCATATCCTCCTCTGGGTCAATGGTCTCTTCCTGCCGAAACTTTTCCAAGCTCTCAGCCAGGCTCTCTCCTCCCAGATGACCTCTCAGCAAACTGTAGAGCTTCTGGAGCTGCCGCAGCGAGACCCCTTCCAGGTAGGGCTTGTGCCGAGGGTTGTTCTTCAGCTGCTCGGCAGCCATGCTGCAGTCTGGAGACAAAAACCACCACGAGGACTTACAGCTGCAAGCAAAGCTCTTCCCAGAGACAGATCTTCTCCCAGTCCCTCCCAAAGGTGTCTCCCCAAACCCTCCAGACTTAAAGAGGCACTGCTCAGGTTGAGATGGAGCCTTGGGCTCCTTGGGGAGGCAGTGTCACCCCGAAACACCCCTGTCTGCACGCCCTGCATGCTGGTAAGAGGCTACTCAGTGGTTACTAACAATGCTGTTACCAGTGAGTTCCTCTCTCTGTGTCTGGAGGGGACCTGGGGAATGCTACAGGTGAACGAATGCACCTCACCTGAGAACCTGGAGAAATTCCTGACGGGCATGATGCGCCGGCGGGTCTTATCCTGGCTGTGGTCTCTGTAGATGAGGACGATGGATGGGGGCTGGAAGCAGACCCCGCACTTCTGTGCAGTGAAAGTCATCCCGGTCCTGGTGCTGGGAGTGGCCTCATCACAATCCTCAGCAATGGTGAACCTCACTGGGAAACAGGGAGAAAGGAAACAAAGTGTGAGTGTCCCTCAGCGCTGGTCTTTTTGTCAGGAGTAGAGTGACATGTTCAGCAAAATCCCAGATTCCCAGGATGGTTTGGGTTGGAAGGGACCTTAAAGACCATCCAGTTCCACCCCATGCCATGGACAGGGACACCTTCCACTATCCCAGGTTGCTCCAAGCCCTGTCCAACCTGGCCTTGGACACGTCCAGGGATGAGGCAGCCACAGCTTCTCTGGTCAACCTGTGCCAGGGCCTCCCCACCCTCCCAGGGAGGAATTCCCTTATTTGTCTCTGTTTGTCCCAAGCCTGGGCATATCACACTCCTGATTTCATGTGGTGAGTGACAGCCTTGCATCCACAGCGTTGATGTATCTAATGCTGTGGCTGCCCCTTTTTTAAGCTTTTAAGAGCAGGGGCACCCAATCAGTGTTTGCTTTCTGAAGCTTCAGAGTGATCTTGCTACAGCACCAGATCTGTAGCCTGTGACAGACGGGACAAGGAGAGAGAACAGTCAGAAATGAAAACCAAAAATAACAAAACTCCTTATTAGTTAACAACGAAAATATGAATTAATTTTAAAGAGTGGAGATGTCTCATTTTAAAGTGAGGACTGCTGAACTCTCAGGTACCAGTGCCTCAGTCAGCTACTACACAGAGGAGGTTATGAAGTTGATCCCTAATTATCCTTTTCACTTTTCTCTGAAGCATTTGGTCTTGTAGCAGGAGAGGAGGAACATCAGCCTGACTGGCAGCAACAACTTCTCTTTTCTGCCTTATCACATTTGTCTCCAAATGCTCTTGGGAACTTCTCAGCATCTGCTCTGCCCTTGGCTCCACCTCCTTTCTGGGTAAAAATTAATGAATTATGGAATTAAATTAGAGCAGATTTAAAGATCCAAGTCTGCTGCAGATCTTGTTTGTTTCCCAGCTCAGTTTACAGCACTGAGTACGTGTGTTACTTTTATTTTGGTTTTAAATAAGTGAAAATATGCCAAATGTGAAGGTGAGCTCAGACTGCCCTACAGAGAGCCAAAGTAACAAATTATACCCCCCAAAAAATCAATGTACGTCTCCAAATTGAGAAAAATTACATTACTCTTCAAACACTGCTTTGAAGTAGAGTTGAAAAGTCTTCCTCCTTTGTTAAAAGCCACATAGGAAAGAGTTCAAATTTGCAGTAAAGTCCTTAATAGTGGAGATTAACCACCCTGGAGGTGTCCAAGGCCAGGCAGGACAGGGCTTGGAGCAACCTGGAACAGTGAAAGGTGTCCCTGCCCATGGCAGGGGGGTGGAACGAGATGAGCTTTAATGTCCCACCCAACCCAAACCATTTTGGGATTGGGATTGAAGACGAGCAACATAAGCGTGAGCAGCTGCTCTTTGGATCCGCGGGTGTGTTTTATGGCACTGCCGACGCCGGCGCAGCAGCGGCCCCGCTTTTGCCGTTAAAAAGCCGTTTTTCTGCCGCAGGAGCGGCCCGGGGGGGCGGCGGGGCAGGGCCGGGCCCTCCCGCCCCTCGCAGATCCCAGATGGATCCGGGAAGGGAACACAGGGGCTCACCTGGTCCCACCTCCCTGCCCAGCAGGGCCATCCCAGAGCACACAGCACAGGACTGTGTCCAGGGGGGTCTGGAATATCTCCAGCGAGGAGACTCCACACCCTCTCTGGTCTCTGTTCAGGGCTCGGTCACCGCACAGGGAAGTTCTTCCTCATGTCCAGGTGGAACTTCCTGGGCATCAGTTTCTGGGCTGGGCACCCACTGCTGGGCAGCCTCGAGCAGAGCCGGGTCGACCCCCTGCCCCTTCCTGCAGACCCTGACAGATATGGATAAGGGCCCCTCTCAGTGTCTCCTCCGGAGGCTGAACAGCCCCAGCTCCCTCAGCCTTTCCTACTCCAAGAGATGCTCCAGTCCCTTCAGCATCTCCGTACCCTCCGCTGGACTCGCTCCAGGAGCCCCACGTCTCCCTTGTACTCCCGCCCCTCCCCTCACCTCGGGCGGCCGCAGGGCCGGGCAGGAAGGCGCTGCTTCCTCCTCCTCCCCCGCCCGGTTGCCATGGCTACGGCGGCCCTGGAGGCAAAGGCCCCCTGCTCCGAAGGCCCCCTCCGGGCTGTCCACATCAACGCCTGCGGGACACGGCGCGGCGGAGCGAGGCGCGGGCGGGCCCCGCGCGGTCAGGCGGCGCCGCGGGCAGCCCTCGGAGCGGGCGCCATGGCGGGCGGGCGGCGGGTCGGTGCCGGGCTGGGAGCGCTGCTCTGCGCCCTCCGTGAGTGCCCGCGGCAACGGGAACGGCCTCTGCGCTGGGACAGGCCGGGAGAGCTGGGCGTGCTCAGCACGGAGGCTCCGGGGAGGCCTTAGAGCCCCTTCCAGTGCCTAAAGGCGCTCCAGGAGAGCTGGAGAGGGACTGCGGGCAAGGGCCTGAAGAGACAGGACAAGGGGCATTGGCTTCCCACTGCCAGAGGGCAGGGTTAGATGGGATATTGTGAAGGAATTGTTCCCTTTGAGGGTGGGAAGGCCCTGACACAGGTTGCCCAGAGGAGCTGTGGCTGCCCCATCCCTGGAAGTGTCCAAGGCCAGGTTGGACAGGGCTTGGAGCAACTTGGGTTAGTGGAAGGTGTCCCTGCCCATGGCAGGGGGTGGAACGAGATGGTCTTTAAGGTCCCTTCCAACCCAAACCATTCCATGATTTGGGAAGCACATCTCAGTCAGTGGCCCAAGAAACCTCTTCTGCTGTTGATCACAGTCGAATTCTGCTGTGAGAGGTTTTGCAGATGAGATATTCATGGATTATATGGCTTCACTAGTTAAAGTTGCCAGCCCGTGCGATCACTGTGTGTGCTGTGATCACTGTGCTGGGATCTCTGTGTGTGCTGTGATCTCTCTGAGTGCTGTGATCACTGTGCTGTGATCTCTATGCTGTTCTGTGCACACTGTAACCTGTTGTCTCTGTGTCACCTCAGATGTGCAGGCAGCCTGTCGGGACACCACAGTCACACAGGAGCTCCTCAAAGAGGGGTTTCACAGGTGAGTGCTCTCCCAGCCCTCCATCAGTACAACATCAGGGCTGACTTTACATGAGAAGAAGCTTCTCCTCTTTTCAGGCACAGTTGTATCAACTTCTTGAACCGTGGGCATGTTTCAGGAATGGATTAACATGATCAAATGATTAACAAGCTCTAGTGGAGGAGAACACTCCTCACTAGAGTTCCCTTTCTAAGATCTCTGTGGAGACAGTTGGTAATTGAGAAGTTAACAAAGAAGTGAAACTTCATTTTGGCATGGATGTGGAGTTGGGGTGAAGGCGACCACGGCTTGGAGGGAACTGTGTTCTGAATGAATTGCACAGTGTGAGAGCTGCATCTCTTCTCTGTGCATCTGGGAAATGTCTCTCAGGGGTTTTGTGCCAACTTTTGAAGGGCAGGTATAAATGTTTTGTTTCTGTTTTTGCTTGAAGGGACCTGCTGGTGAAGGTGGAGCTTGGGGAGGATGCAGGGGGATGTGCAGTGGCAGCTAGAACTCGTCTTCCACCAGGAATCTACGTGGATTCCTATGAGCTGGCGATGCTGCAGCAGCAAAATTTAACCAAGGTAACGGCCCCAATGCCAGGAGATCTGGCAGTGACCTGGATAAGGACTCAGGGAGTTGTAATCTCTGCTCATCATCTGGTTTGTTGCACCAAGGGGATTAATCCCTGGAAGGAGATGCCACACAGAATCGTCTTCGTGACATCTCACTGTATCTCTGGTTTGATCAGCATCAGTTTTGTGTCATGTGCTGCTGATATTCCCATACAGTGTCTGGTGGAGCTGCTGCTCCTCTGCTTAGCCCCCAGGTGAGCAGCTGTGGGAAAAGCACTCGGGTTGAGAAGGGGGAAGGGTAACCCCCAGAAAGGTGGTGGGGAGCTGTAAGCAGTGTGCTGTGTGTTTGGATGGAGTAGCTTCCCAGCTTTGTTTTCATCCCGGCTTTCTGTGTTACTTTCCAGTCTTTGCTTCACATTTTGGATATAGAGATGCACAAAGGCTGTGGCTTAAATTTCCTTAGGTGCTTAATTTGGTTAAAACATGGATGCAAAGGCTGTGGGCACCTTCTGCCTTTGGGGTGCCTGAGGTGCAGGTCCGGCCTTGCTTACTCACCTCGTTGAGCTGATGCCTCCCAGGTTTGGCTGCAGACACAGTGACACTAAGCTTTTCACATGTAGGAATCACTCATTGGAGAGGGACTTAGAAAAGTATTTTGGAGCAGCTTAAGGCCAGAATTTCCAGCTTGATCATCCTGACCACGAAATCAAGCCCAGTGCTAGAAAATAAAATGAGGGAAATTGTTTTCCCCCCGGTGTCAGTTCCCATCACAGCCACAGCTGTATCTTTCCCACTCGCAGGCGGTGCTAATTCCTGATGTCACTGATGTGGAGGCTCCCGAGTACCTGGCCACGGCTCTTGTCCTGGTGCTGTACCTGGAATTGGACCCGCGGTGTTCCCGCTGTTTCCGCGCTGCTGTGCCCGTGCACGCGCGGTACCACCGGCCCGCCGAGGGGAGCCAGCAAGCCTTGGTCGTTCTGGAGAGCCCAGAAGTGCTGCTCTGCTGCTGCCACAGTGAGATTCTCCACGATGTTTTTCTGGGGAGAGAGGAATAACCATGGGTAGTCCAGAGCTTGGAATCTGGCTCTGTATTTTTTTGGTGGACACGGAGCTCTTGGTGCTTGTGTGAGCACGAGGGGAAGGTGTGGCCCTGATAAAGACCACGTTGTCTTCCTTGCTGGGTGCTGCTGCCTGGCCAAAGGCAGATGGATTGTCAGCACACCCCTTGGTGTTATGCTGCTGCCATTGTACCCCTGTGCTGTCTGTGTTGGCAGTTGTCATGATTCATGTGTTTGTCATGATCCCAGCAGGCCCTGGCTTGCCAAAGGCCTCCTGCTCCGATCATGTTCCCAGTGTTTCCCTTGGCAGCTGAAGCTGTGCAGGGTGTATTTAATATCCACTGTCGCCTATTTAGAGGAATCAAAGCATTCTGATGGTTTCTAACACTTTGTTCCTGCATTCCCTCTGTGTTAAGGGGGAATGTAGGAAACTGTGCCTGAAGCTTAGAATGGTCAGAGTCTCAAATTCGGGTGAAACAAGAACCTGATACCACTGACAATGAATATTTCAAGTTATATGAACAATGAAATCTTATAGTTTTGCTGCAAATCTTGTGTCCCTTCACAAAATCATTCCTGCCAGCTGCCAAATCAAACACACTAATGGTTTTCAACTCCTTTATCTTCACTTGTGCATCATTTGAACAGTGATTTTCTGGGGTAAATGTATAGGCAGGCAAGACTGCCTTTTCTTTTAAAAAAGGGGTCTGAAATCTTCCTGGTTTTCTGCCACATTTATTTCTTACGAACAGGAAAACATTTATTATTATTATGAAAATGTGTAAAGCGTTGGAAGGGAGTTCTTGCATGTGCTGACAGAAGGCCAAGAAGGAGAAATGGAAAAATGACTTACTTACTTTGGGGAAAATTCTAAGTATGGGTAAAGTTGAGGGATCTATAGGCTAACCAGGAATTCTTTGCCCTGTTAAGACAGAAGGGCCAAGATGCCACACAAGTAAGATTCTTTCTTGGTTACCTGCTGTATCAGGAAGGGAATTGCTGCAGAGTTCACAGGAAGGGCTGCCCAGCATCACTTTGGCCGTGCAGGGGAGCTGGCATGTTTCTGTCAGTGCTGTTTCACTGCTTGCCTTCCAGGGAGTTGATTCTGTCAAGCTGTTGTGGGGGAAAGATCTCTTATTTGGCAGAGTCTTGCAGGCCAGATTGCTTCATCCCCCCTGGCTCCTGCTGATGCACTGGTGCTTTCCCTAGGTCAGCTGGCAGCAGAGTGTTGGGAGCCTGCTGAAGTGGGAGCTCCCTGCTTGGCCGAGAACGTCGGTCCCTGTCAGTGGCACAGCACAACACACAGACCCGTGAGTTCTCCTTTCTGGTTCTTTTTAACATTTCCTGCTTCTTTTTTTGGTGTGATTAGCAACTTCCATAGCATAGGAATTAATCAGTAGAAGACTAGTTGGATGGTTCCCCCTTTGTGAGGCTCCTTTCTTCCTTTTTGGTGGGGGTCATCCTGCCCTTCTGCCGTTCTTACAGTCACTCTGTGCTCTTCTGGCCCTTTGGGATGGCTGCTCTTCTCACCTATTTTTTTTTTTCCTTACTAGTTTGCTTGGAATTCTAGGATATAACTGGCTCTGGTCAAATTAAGAAAAGCCTTTACAATGTTGGTGCTTCAGAGGAATAGCAGAGTGAAAAACTACTTGATGATATAACTAAAGGAGGGGTAAAACTGCAAAGATTTAAGGAGTAGCATCCTAAAAAAAAGGCCACTTCTGTTTGTTTGTTGGTATCTGATTGGGTAAGTATTTAGGAAAGGTGAAATTTCTTATTCTGTGTTCAAAACCAAGGGAAGTTGGATCTTTAGTGTGTTCAACAACTGCCTTTGATGCTCAGAAGGGTCACAGTAGCATAGAAATTCAGAAATAAGACTTGATTTATATAATAAAAAATCCATTGTTGTTGTAACACACGTGCCTTCTTATATTTAAGATGCTTGGAGATGCCTGGGATATCTGCAGCTCTTGTCCAAAAACACTTTGGAGCTTCCTGCATCCACAAAAAACCAAATAGTTGTTTACCCTGGGGGAAATCTGTCTTCTCATTGATCTGACTTCACCGTGAGAGCTGCTCTCCTCCATGTGGTATTCCCTACACATCCCCAGGGGTGTGGGAGCAGAGATACAGGGATACAAGTGGCAGCAGGTCCATTGACTGAGCTTTGCAGTGCAGCAGTGGCTGGCACTGTGCTGAGCATTAAAAAGGGGATGTCCCATCTTGGTTTTGATTTCAAATCCCAGAAGCCTCAGCCAAGGGCTGGTTAAATCAGGGTCTGGTTACTCATCCTCTCAGTTGCAGGCTAAAAGGAGCTGTTTGTTAAATGAGTACAATCCATTTGTTTTTCCTTGCAGGCACGGGAGGAACTGATGCTGGAGGTTCCCGTGGGGCTCAGGGAACACAGTTACCTGGTGTGTGCCCTGACCCTGCTCACCACCCTGCTCTGTGCCAGCCTCATCCTCGCTGCCACCTGCAGGCATGGACACTTCTCCTTGTGACCTGCTCAGAGGGAGGGAACGTGGAATGACTGACCCCCATCCAGCAAAACTAACTGGATATTACATCAGGTTCCTGGATGGATCCTCTTCTACTGCTATTTGTATGTTAGGGGGTGTGAGGGTCCCATAATGAGTTATAGTTCCTTTGCCTTAATGCTTGGAAACACCTTCCACAGCCCAGAAGACAGTTTGGATGTGTTGTCCGTAGCCAAAGCAGATAGAGGGGAGGAAAAAAATCTCAGAAATCTGAAAACACTGCTGTGGGTAATGGGACAACAGTCAGCAGTGGAGTTTGGGGCTCCTATTCCCTCCTTCTGCCCCAGAGCCTGTGTCCAGTGATGCCTCTTGTAGAGCTGTTTGTACTTCTTGACTCAGGGATTGGTTATTAAGGGTATGAAAAACATTATGGAGTCATTGAAGTGTCTGAATTTTAAGCTTGTTGTGCAGATGGGTTATGTATGAATTCGTGAAGAGACATTCTGTGTATACCTGGGACAGGAGAAGGCTGAAATAGTCTCTCCCATTCTCATAACTGGGAGGGATTGGCTGCTCTTGGTCAAATTAGAATCATGGAATCATTTAGGTTGGAAAACCCCTCTAAGACCATCAAGTCCAAGCATTCCCCAGGACTGCCAAGGCCACCACTAACCCACATCCCCAAGTGCCACATCCACATGGCTTTTAAATCTCTCCAGGGATGGGGACTCCACCACTGCCCTGGGCAGCTGTGCCAGGGCTGGACAAGCCCTTCCATGAAGAATCTTTCCCAATATCCAGCCTAAACCTCCCCTGGTGCAACGTGAGCCTGCTTCCTCTCATCCTTGTTCCCTGGGAGCAGAGCCAGACCCCCACCTGGCTCCACTCTCCTGTCAGGGAATTGTAGAGATGGAGAAGCACCCCCCCCCAATCCTGCTTTTCTCCAGGCTGAACAGTTGATCAGAGTTGAAGTTTAGAAGGTTTGAAAGAAACATCACCCTATTTCAGGAGCGGAAAGAGCCCCTTGGAAGAGGAGAGCCAGTGAAAAGATAGTGACTAGAAGCAAATATTTAGAAGACTTGAATTCGGTCGCCAGGACAGTTGATAAATACGAGGAAATTGGAGAGGAAATTACCCAATGGAAAAGCTGAGTGGCTCTGGAGCGGCGGAGGCGCTCGGGTGCTGTCTCCAGTTGTCACTAGGTGGCACCGTGGGCCCACAGTAACTCCCACGTGGAGGATTTTATTCCCTGGGAACTGCGGGTACGTCAGGAAAAGCAGGTGATTTGGGGGAGTGCGTGCGTGAGGGACGTGAATGAAAACTCCTTTTGTGGGCTCAGTGTGTGGCCGAGGCTTCCCAGCAGCAGAATTGGCCTTTCACCGCTGTCCAACTGTAGCCTCAGGATCCCTTGGGCATCTTTCTCCTGGAATTCTACAGAGAGCTCGTCTTGTGACTTCGCCCACGACTGGTTGGCAAGTGCTTGGACACTGGGCTCTTGTTTGCCCTCGGTGGCTGTGCCAGGACTTCATCCACTACCTCAGAGGGGTCAACTCTGCATCTGCTGGGGGGAGACGTGAAAAGGGAAAAAATCAAAGAGAGATTTGGGCTGTTTAACCCCGTCAGTGCTGGGACCAGCATTGTAGCGCTTGTCTCCGAGTGGGATTCTTAATTCCCAGAGCTGAATTTGTTCCTGGGCTCTCTCTGTCTTACATAGGTAATTCTGTATTGCAGTCTGACCCTTGGGATGGCAACATCCCAGATTGCCAGAGTTCAATGGCAGGGCAATCTCCTGAAAACTCACTTTTTCTTTTTTAAACACCAGATAATACTAGTTGAAAATCACAGGTTGAATCCTTCAGCTAGATCAAGCTGCCTGATATCAGACCCTGGGGGAAAGAAATGGGAATCACAGAATCACAAAATGGTTTGGGTTGGAAGGGACCTTAAAGCTCATCCAGTCCCACCCCATGCCATGAGCAGGGACACCTTCCATTATCCCAGATTGCTCCAAGCCCTGTCCAGCCTGGCCTT
The DNA here is from genome assembly GCF_001604755.1 of Lepidothrix coronata. Taxonomy (NCBI): domain Eukaryota; kingdom Metazoa; phylum Chordata; class Aves; order Passeriformes; family Pipridae; genus Lepidothrix; species Lepidothrix coronata. The sequence continues at coordinate 1,013,576 of NW_016690305.1, forward strand.
GGACACTTTCAGGGATGGGGCAGCCACAGCTTCTCTGGGCAACCTGTGCCAGGGCCTCCCCACCCTCACAGGGAAGAACTTCCTTCTAACATTCAGTCTAAACCTACTCTCTCATCTTTTGAACAAATGAGAAAAAATATTGCAAGGGGCAAAAATACATGTAAGTAAAATACATGTCAAGATTCCCATCAATCAGCTTTTCAGCTGCACTTGAGTAATAGATTCTGATTAAAGTAAAATATGAGAGGAGTGGCAGAGCTTCTCAAGGAATGCTTTTTGTTACAGCAAATATTTGCTGGTTTTAAATCCATAGCATTTGCCTAATAAGTATAGCAGATAGGTTTTTCTTTAAAAGGTGTAAATACACCTAATAACCATAGTAGTGTTAAGTACAAAGGAATTTGCCAGTTAGAGTCCCTCTCAGAGCAGAAGCTGCTACTGTTAAGCCAGCACAGAATTTAGCAGGTGTGCCCAGGTGTGCCATTGCAGGAGGATGCAGCTGCCAGGCCCACGTGGATCACCAAGACACCAGAAGATGATCTGTAATGCCTGTGCAAAAATTCTGGCAGTTTTGGAGACAAAAATGAGGTGTTCCTGGCAAGAAAACACCAATACAATGGTCGGACACAAATGCTTCCATCATTAACGTGTCTAAAGACTGAGTCAGAGCAGGGAAAGAAAAGGGGATGGAGTGTTAGAGGCCATGTTGGGAGTTAAGGCTTTCTGAATACAAATTAACAGGTATAACAAAAAAAAAAACAACCAAGAAAAAGCCCTCCTAGTTTGTAAAAAAAGCTGTGCCTGGGGAGGGAGGCAGAAGGACGGGAGGGGGGTCAGGATTCTGCAAAGGAAGCAGGAGCTGAGAGGGACTGGGGGGTACCAGGCAGAGGCAGCACAGAGGGTGAGGTGCCTCCTGGGGAGGGGAAGCAGAGCTGAGCGAAGGGTGAAGTCACAAACCCGCTGTGGTTTCCCCAGAGATGATGCAGAGGTGAATTAGCAAAAGCTAATTGATCCTGGGAGGATCACATATGGAGCTGAGTCAGAAAGGGAAAGTAACGTGTACCGAAAGAGGAGCAAAGATGACGGCTGTGCCCGCAGGGGGAAGGCTCAGAGCCAACAGTGGGGTCACTTTGGAATATGCTCCTGGAAAATGGGCTGAAACACAGCAGGTCTGTGGGGGCAAGTGTGCTGTGACCACCAGCTCTGCAGCAGTTCAGAGTGAGGGAGCAGACAGCCAGCACGTGTTGGCTGGGAGCACAGGCTGGGGAGCCTGATGTGCCCAGACCTGGGTGGAGGTTTGAGGTGTTTGTGGATCTTTGCCCCAAGACCCATGTGAGGAGAAGCTGCCTGGTGTGTATCCTGCTCCTTCTGAGAGGAGCCCTAAAGAAACCAGCATCAGACCACTCCTGAACTGGCTCTTCTTTCTTGGGGTGTTTAAATTAGAGTTTATTTCCTCAGTGCTTCATTTTGTGAGGAAAATATATACTATGTATTATATATTATGTAAAATGTACATTATGTAGTACGTTACCTACAAAAATGTCAAATATAAAATATATTACATATAATAAATGTTATATATGTAAAATTTATATCTATTGATTTAGATTTATAACGATTTATATATATATAACCTTTATTCTTTTTGTAGGCTGTGGGGCTCTTTTATTCTCCTCTGGCTGTGGGCAATATCCAGCTGCGAGGGGCAAAGCCTCTAGGAAAAATATGTTATATATATAACATTAAAATCTATGTAAATATAATAAATAAAAATCTACGATATATAATAAATATTATATATTATGTAATCTATATAATCTAGCATAAAGATGTATAAATGTTATCTAGAAATGTTATATACACAGCATTTATTATATGCATATTATATTTAACATTTAATATTGATAATTTATAATGTATATATAACGTAAAATATATAATATATAACAGATATAAAATCTATATACATTGCTATATATACTTTATATATGTAACATTATATATATATATATACCCCATATATGTATAACATATATATGTGTGTGCATATATATATAACACATTTATTCTTTTAGGGCCATTAGACAGTTTTATTTTTCTCTGGCTGTGGCCCAGAGAAATATAATATTATATAGATAAACATATATATATTATTTACAGATATAAAGCACATTTCCCACCAGCGAGGGGTACTACAACTCCCATTGTGCCACGCGGCGAGCCCACTTCCGGCTTCCGGCAGGCGGTGCCCTGCCGGCGGTGCCCCGCCCCTGCCCGCCCCCGCGGGCTGTGGCCACGCGCGGCGGTTCCGCTTCCCCTCCGGCCCCGCCGCCGCCGCCCCGCCGGGTCCCGGTCCCGCCGCCGCGCTCAGCCCCGTCCAGCCCGTCCGTCCGTCCGTCCGTCCGTCCGTCCGCCGAGGTGGCGGCGCCGGCCCACCCGGTGAGTGCGCTCACACCTGCCGGCCGCGCCCCCTGCCCTTTGTGCGGCCGGGCCGGGCCGGGCCCGCGGTGGGGATCTCTCGGGGCGCGGCCCTGTCCCCGCTCCCTCCCTGCTCCTCCGTCCCTCCCTTCCTCCCTTCCTCCCTTCCTCTCGCCGCCCTCGCCCCCCGCCCCGCCGGGCCCGGCCCCGCCGCCCCCGCCCGCCCCGGCTGTGCGGATCCGCGGCCCGGCCCCGCTTCCTGCGGGCCCGGCGGCCCCCGCCCCCCAGCGCGGCCCCGGGCGCGGGGCCCTGGGGAGACGGGAGAGCTCCTCCATCCCGGCGGGGAGCGGGGGTGTCACAGCTGCCGGGGTAAGTTACCGCGGAGATCCCGGCACCGGGCCGTGCGCGGCCGCTGTCAGTGCCCGCGGGCCGCCCCGAGCTCCCGCTCCCCATCCCAGGGAATCCCTGCTCCTGGTCCCCGAGCCCGCCGGGGTTTTCTCCTTCCGCAGTTTTCTGCCTTGTTTCTGTCGCCGGTGTTTGTATTTATCCCGTCAAAGCCCCGCATGGTGGTTTAGAATCACAGAATCCCGGGATGGTTTGGGTTGGAAGGTACATTAGGGATCATCCCATCCCACCCCCTGCCATGGGCAGGGACACCTTCCACCAGCCCAGGTTGCTCCAAGCCCCATCCAACCTGGCCTTGGACACTTCCAGAGATGAGGCAGCCACAGCTTCTCTGGGCAACCTGTGCCAGGGCCTCCCCACCCTCACAGGGAACAATTCCTTCCAATATCCCATCTCAACCTGCTTGTAGTAGGTTAATGGTAGTGGGGAGCAGGGAGGGTAAAGCTGGATTTAGCCTGGTCCATGTGGCAACTGCCTAAAGGCTGATTTGGGAGCAGAGGGTTCATCAGCTGCTTTCGAGGAGCTGTGCTGTGCTTTGCTGTAGCCAAAATAAACCAGTTCACGTGCTGCCTTATGGCCAGTGTCTGGATATGTAATACAATCATTATTTTGGAAGCCCTACACTAATAGCTATGTTAGGGGCGATTCAAACATGGTATACCGTGAGGTTTTTATCATCTTATTTCTGTCTTTCTTTGGGTTTCTGCCTGTTTTTTGGTGGGTTTTATACCTGAAAAATAGGGCCTGCTTTAGAGAAAGTCTGGGATTTGCTTTGCAGCTGGAGTGTCCTCAGAGTGTGAGTCCTGGAGTGGCATCTCCCTAAAAAAACAGGGACTTGCTACAAAGTGCTTCAGTTTCTTCATTTTGGAGATGAAGGTAATTAAACTCATAGGGATATTGTGGAGGCAGGTTAAAAAATATGTTACATCAGAGAACTGGTTCATTATTACAGACTGAAATAAAGTGGAAGTGAAGTAGAATTATAAAAATGCAAAACTGTTATGAGTTTTTGAGTGGAATCTTTGAGCTAATAGGAGCACTTCAAACAAAGTGCACTGGGTAATGTTCTAGAGGCAGGAAAAGCCTCACTCCAAAGTTCACTGGGTGGATATTGCAGTTCTTGAGGCCAGAACAGAAATGCTTGAAGAAGAATGACTCGAATCTTCTGTGTTATCTACGTTGTGTGTGGAATTTGGCTCATCTTTGCACGGACATGGTTGTTAACAATATCAGGCTCTTAGCTGTGGAATAATGGCTCTGTCTGGGCACTTAGCACTTTTTAACACCGTGCAGCTTGTGCACTGCATCCAGGGCCTGTGCTCTGCTGTGCAGCAGCTCATCAGAGGTTGATTTACTAGGATGAAATTTGTACTGGGATACAACTTGGACCTTTGGCCAACTGGGGGAGTTTCCTCTTGGAGGCACCTGCTCGTGCTCCCTCTCTGGGCTGGATGCTGGAGTGGGTGGGTGGGTGGATGCTGGGACCATGTATGGCAACTCCAGTCTTGGGGTTATTTTAAAATAATATCCTTTTAAAATCCCATGTGTACTTGTGTTGTTTGTCAGCATTTTGGTTGTGTTTAAAAGGGAGAGTTATTCAAGCACCTTTGGTTTCGAAATAACTTTGGAATTGAGGGGTTTGATTGGTGCTGCAGATTTTGCCCTTGTGATAAGAAAAAGCGCAGGGACCCCAGTCTAGGTCTGTGTGTTATTAATAAGATAATTCAGTTTCAGAGCTCTTACATCTGTCTTGGGTTGGTTTTGTTTGGGTTTTTTCCCTTTTTATCTGTTTCCTGCATTAGGAGGTCTGTGCCAGTATTTTCTTGTTCCTCACAACACACACGTTTTCTGACGTGGCCGGCACAACAGAGAAGCAGCTCTTTGTTCTGCAAACAACCCTGAGTTAAAGGCACTGCTCTGGAGGGCCCAGGGGTGGCACCAACAGAATTTCCAGTCGTGAGACAGGGCTTTGGAATGGAGCTGAGTCTCCAAAGCATCCACGAGGAGATGGTGGCAGAGGGCTGGTGGTGGGGAGAGCAAGGGGAAGGAGAGGACTTCAGCAGCCAGGCTGCAGGGATTAACATCCTGATGAACATATTGCTGCTGGCAGTTGGGAAAGGGCCAAACAAGGTGGTTGTGGAGCTTTCCCTTTTTTCCCTGGGAAGGTGGTTGCTGCCATCACCCTGCTCTGCCCTGTCAAAGTGAGGGCTCTCTTTTGGGCTGGGATTGATTCAGGAAGGCTGCACCGAGCTCCATTTTCAGTTTTCCAAGCAGGCACCTAAATCCTTATCAAATGTGATTGTCTGGCCCCAGACTCTGAGGGCTCTTTGGAGTTGCACAGTGTCCTCCTGGAGGGGTTTTTGTCCCTGCCATGGCAGTGCCAGGGACTGAACCTCGTCAGGTGCCAGCGCCGAGGCTCCCACTCGCCCTCCCAAGGGCAGCACTTCCAGAGATAACCAATCCCCTGGGTGCCAGGCTGGGCTGCCAGGTTGGCTCTTGAGAACGATAAAGTCCACTGGATGCAGAGCTGGATTGATTCTGCCTCCTGGCAAGGTCAGTCTGACCAGGGAAGCACCGTGGAGGAGGCTCCATCTCCTGCCAGCCTTCAGGAGGAGGTGGGGGAGAGGGAAGGAGTCCCGGGTGCTCACCTGGGGCAAAGGACAAGGAGCCCTTGGGCAGGGCAGGTTTTTGAGGGCAGTTTCAGTTTAGCAAGGAAACACCGCAGTGTTCCCCGAAGGCCTAAGGACTCTTGGGCTTTCCTGTTTGGAATTACTGTGTTTTGAGCTTGCTAAGACTTTGGAAAGCTCTTATTTGCATTTAAATACAGGTGGTAAAAGGTAGTAGATATTTTCAGGTGAGAAGAAGAGATCTCCTAGTGACCTGCCAGGGATGTGAGGAGCAGATGGAGCTCAGTGTTAACACTCGAGCCTTACTTCAGTGCTCAAGGTTTTTGAGAGCTCAGACCATGGTTTTACCTAAAGCTGGTAAAATTATTTCCTTTAATGTGAAAATACACACTTCAGTGTTTGTATTTTGACTGATGCAGTGATCACTGTCTGTCACTGAGAGCTGGAAATGCCGGTTTTGGTCCTAATTCTCTGACTTGCCACTTTTTGTAAGTGGATCATTCTTTCTGTTTTCTCAGCTTCTTTTTATTTTCTCAGCTGGGAATGGGGATTAACCAGGCTTTGAAAATGTCTCACCTGGCAGGCAGGGATGTGTTAGGAAAACGCCTTAAAATTGAGAAGGGTTTCAGTTTTTCTGTTGAGATAAATTTTGATCGGACACACCGTGAATTCACAAAAGGAATTCCTTGTGCTTTCTAAAGGTTGTAGTACATTGAAAAGCTTCAGGAATTAGTGAGGCAGCTCTTTTCCTTCAGGCAAAGCAAGTGGATTGTGAAATTCTCAAATTGACGTGTCTGATTTCTGTTTGTAAATTTTGAAACGCTTAGAACTGTTCGAATGAGCCCACCTTACTAGGAAATACAGTAATTTTAAGGCTCCTAGAAAATATTGGGGGCTTTGTATAATGGATAGGTTGTTGTTTCCCAAAGGGTCTGAACTCTGTGTTGGTGTAGCTCTGGCAATGCCCGAAGTTCAGTGATATTTGAATCTTTGGTCAGGGCTCTTCTCTCTGGCAATTAGCAAAATTTGTCTTCAAAGGAGTTCTTTTGACAAGGCAGGTTTAATTATTTCTAATTCTGTAGTTTCATTTAAAACATAAGCGGCTGTAGGAAGCAGCCAGCGTGTTGAGGCTGCAGTGAGTGTGATTTAAGTGGTGTTCAGTGTTAAGAAAGGATTTAACATCATGTGAAGCAATGAGGGCAGCTGGCAGGTGTATTCGGGAATGGAAATGCATTAAAAAGTCTTTCCAATCCAACTTCTACTCTTTTTTTTTCCTAAAGTTTTCTCCTTCCTTTTTAGGTGGTGGATATTTGACTCGGTGTGTACCCACAGGAGTCAAACTGTCAGCACATGAAGCCTTTCCCATAACTCCTTTAATGAGTGAAATCAGAGTTATCTGATGGCATGGGGTTCATTTTAGAAACTAATGTGATACTTTCTACTCTTTGTTGCATTTGTTTTTCATTTACAGTCATTTTAGAACTGCTTTAACTAGCAGAGGTATCTCCTGGACAGAGCAAGGAAAAGCTGTCCCTGGAAGATGCTGTTTAAAATCACCTTTGAATATTTAACCCATTTGGTCTTGGAAAGGTCTCCAGTAAAGTGAGAACCTGGAGGAATGAAAATCTTTCCCCTAAGCCTGTCTACAGCAAAAGGCCATCCTGTTTTAAAGGGATCTGGGGATTTGGGCTTCAGGCGGGAGCTGGCTGGGCAGATTCTTGTGTAAGTAGCTCACTGGAAGGGGCTGAATTGGAAGTGCACTTCAGCTCATGAATTATCTGCTTTAGGGTGTAAAAAAGTAGTTGTTTAAAAAGTTATGTGAATGTTTGGAAGTGAGCAACTTTTAAAATTCAGAAACATCACTGAAAAGGTAAACTTGCTGTTTTATACTAGTGTTAAATCAGCTGAGTGCTTGGTATTTTACCCGGACGTTAAATCCACCTGCTGGCCCTAATTTAGACAGAAATACTGCCCACGGGGTGGATGATTGTTTTGCCACCTGGGCAACGGGCACCAGCCCCAGTTTGGGGTGCAGGGGCACAGGGAGAGGGTCTGGCTCTCCCCTGGCCCCAGACCAGGGGTTTTGGGTTCCTGCCAGCCCCAATCTGTGACATCCCTGCGTGTGGGGATCCGTGTCAGGAACTAAACTGCTGGAAAGGGAATTCCTGATGTTAAACTTGGCTTGGGAATTTTGCTGAGTGATCTGACACTAATGGTCTGGAAAAGCCGGAGAGTTCTCTGTCTGGCTTTCTGCTCCTTCTGCCTTTTTCATGGAATGTGACTTCAGATCAAACACAAAACTGAACAGGATCTCCTCACAAAATGCTGCCCTCATTTTCTGTGGCACAGCAAACAGGTTTCTGATGCCGTGAAATGATTTTTTTGCTTTGAAAAAGCCTTTTATTTTTCCAATGTGTGAAACGCCAGCTGTCACTCTTACAAAAATAAATGATGTGAAGTCTTTGATTTGTCAGAGCTGGGGCATTATCACCAGGTGTGAAATATTTTCTGCTCTCACCCCTGAGTGGAACAAGGAGACAAGTGAGATCCGGGATTTTCAAAGCTATTTAGCAACAAGGACGGTTAATTTTAATTTGATGCCAACGTGCTAAGGCTCTTTGATACCAGTGTCCAAGCTTAGGAAATAATTCTTTGTGGTAAAGAAGGTCCTGACTGCTGCAGCCAGGAAATTCAGGCAAGCACCTCTTGATTTTTGGGATGAGGCTGTTTTGGAGTTCCCAAAGTATGTGTTGGCAGTGCTGGGAACTCACTTCTTTTGTGACTACTACTTTTCCTTTCCAGCCTTTCTGGACCTATTTTATATATATTTATATATATATATATATATATTTTTTTTTTTAGAGTGAATCTGTGTTGAGATTTTTCAGTGAGGATTATTTTTCCAGGTAGTTGCTGGAAATGCAAAATAAAAATTCAAGAGTGGTTCAGTACAACTGGTTTGGGTGGTTTCTTCACGAGCAGGGCAATGTGTTTCAGCGTGTGGTTGTGATGTCTTTTATTTTCTTACTTATTAATAATTATTCCATTGTAAAATATTTGACTTTGAGAGGTGTAATTCTCATTCTCCTTGGCTTGTTGTGTGCATGCTGGAAAGTCTTTTTGCAGCACAAGGAAATGTGCTCAGGCTTAGTAAACCTGGATGGAGTTTTACTGTGGAAGAAGTTAAGGCACCTGGTAAATCTATAAATCCACAGCAATCTGACTAGAGCTTGGAGCATCTCAGGTAATAAAGTTTTAGTGTCTTTAAAAAAAAATTAGAAAGAAGGGTTGGGGAATAAATGGAAAGAATGAAGGATAAGTGAAAATACCCAGATGAAATTATTTTTAATTTGGTTTAATTTGTGGTGGTGATGACTTTTTTTGTCCAGAAAAAACACATTTTTTATTAACACTGTCAGAATTTAAATGATTTTTTTTTTCCCTGCTCCTTCATTGCTGCTAAGATATACTTGTCAGACACGTGGTTGGTATTGAATTTTATCTTGTAATACTTTTAGCATGGCTCCTTGGAGATCTTCCTTACCATGGGATGGAAAAATCTTTGGCAGTGAGTCTTTGGCAGCACTTTTCTCCCAGGTCTTACTTGGCAAAGGGACTGGTGGTGGTTGTAATTTACTTCCTCAGCACTTCCAAAGCCCATGGACCAAAGTGAGGGAGGCAGCTTTCTAAATTTAAAACTGCATCTGAACTGGAGAAATCTCTTTGTTTCAGGGACCTTGGTCAAGACTGGAACTGGATGTGGTTTTTGTTCCACGTCGCTCTGGTTAACAGAGTGACTGTGTTTCCTGTGCTGCTGAAGCCACTTTCTCTGCCTGACCCTGAAAGGTTTTGTCAAATAACTTGTCAGTATTCCTCTTTATTGCCTTTATTGTCCATTTCCTAAACAAGGTGTGGGTACCATCAGTGCTTTCCTTTTGGTTTCTTACTCGCTGGCTCTGCGCTCGCACACACCTGGTCACAGAACCATGGGATGGTTTGGGTTGGGAGGGACCTTAAAGCTCATCCAGTGCCACTCCCTGCCATGGGCAGGGACACCTTCCTCTATCCCAGGTTGCTCCAAGCCCCATCCAACCTGACCTTGGACACTTCCAGGGATTGGGCAGCCACAGTGTCTCTGGGCAGCCTGGCTGCTGTGCAGTGGACAACGGGCCATTCCCCAGTGAGCAGTGTGGGGACAGGCTGGTGGCAAGTGGCTGCTCAAACTGATATTCTGTGGGCTCTCTCTGTTGCCAGGTTTAATAGAGATTTTTATCTCTGTTTTGCTCTATGGAAATGGCTTACTGAAATTCGCTTCCTGTTTTCTTAACAATTGGAAGGACCCGAGAAAATTTTCCCTTAGATGACAAACTCTTGGAAAGCTGACCACTTCTGGAGGTGTGATGTTAAAGTTGGCTTCTTCCATGGCTAAGATAAATTTCATGAGAGGAGGATTTTTTTTTTTTTTTAATTAAAAGAACTGAGTTTTCATAATCACAGAATCTGTAAGTCTTCCGTGCTCGTTTGTTGCAACAATAATGTTTTATGTCCTCGTTTGTGTGTTCACCCTTGCTGGTAGCAGCCAATAGTATTGTGAATTAAAAAGAGGAAGATTTGGAAAGCAGAGAAGTGTTGTGCTGGGTCAGGCTGTCAGTGTGTGTCATCTCTTCTTGATAAATGTCAGCTTTAGTGTAAGGACTCTATTAAATGGCTTTTTGGAGCTGGGAGGCAGCCCAGGATTTGCTTGGTCTGCTGTCTCCTGAACCTCTGGATGAAAGAATAGGCTATTGGTGTTCCCTGCCTGATACATCCTTCACCCTCCTGTGATGAGGGCTCAGCTGGTGCTGAACATGAAGGCAGTGCTGTGATTTGTCTGCAGCTCTTGTGTTGGTGGCACAGCAAGAGCAATGTCTGATGTTTTTCGTAATTATTTATTGCATCCCTTGCAATGGAATTAGACCCCTCAGATAAGTGGGATCTCTCTTATTTCTACTGAATTAAGTAGAAATAAGTAGAAATACTTATTTCTACTGAAATAAGTAGCTTTACTTTTTTGTTGGAGTGGGATGTGTGTGTGAGGACCTCATGGATGGAATCCTCCATGTCATGGGTGAATTTGTGTTTTGTAGGAGGTAAGTCTTTGAAGTCTGTTTTGTGTGAGTTCAGTCTCATCCTCACAAACATCTTCAGCTGCTTTATGATTGCACAACTGTTATTGAGGCAAGATAATAAGGTAGAACTAGGTCTGAGAACTGCATCCTTTTCATGTGTAAAATGCCTGAGCCTCACAAAAATGAGTTTTCTGAAGCTTTATTCTTGCTCTGTTAAGATATCACTGAAATCTTACCCTTCTGCCCATAGGAATGTCACTCATTGTGTATTGAACAGGCACAGTTACATATGCTTCTTTGTTAAACTCAGAATTTGTACAACAATAAGTGGGGTTTTTTAAAAGTCTTTCACAGCTTTATAGGTTTGATATTATGTTTTGTCAACTGTTTCAATATTATTTTAACTTGACAGCTTCCTTTGGAAGCTCTTCAGCTTCCCAGGGTGCTGGTTATCCTGTGGGGCTGTAATTTTCACAGGCCTTTTGTCTGTTCATTTGGTAATGGTGTTCTTCAGTCTGTATTTTTATGTTTTAAAAAGTATTTCATTCTTGAGCTGTAAAATCAATTTTTTGTGGCCCTGGTACTGCAGCATCCTGTATAAACAGTCGTGGATAGTAACTCCCTCAGAGTGTGTCAATATTGGTGGGATATATGAAATCACATTGCAAACTTGATGAATTTAATCACTCACAGATGGTGTTTAAGTCATTGCACTTTTCTTTACATATTTTGGGTATTTTTATCATACATTTGATTTATGAATAGTAAGAAGCATATGGGGTAGTACTAACGCAGAAGAGGTTGGGGCTTTTCATATTTATTTTTTCCCTACTTACTGGTTCCTGTAGTTCTCCCTTAGGCTTGGCAAAAAAATAATTTCCACATCAGCATAAAAATTATTTATATTTTTTTAATTACCATACAGTTCCGTGCTTTTTTGGCTGCTTAATATAATTTGATTTGTAGCCTGTCCTCCGTTTCTGGTTGCTTTGGGTTTGTTTTAACAGTATTTTAGATAAAAAGCTGTTTGAGTGAAAAGTGGTTTCACTAGGAATAACTTTAAAAAACCCCTAAAATTAGAAAATTAGGTTAAAAACTCACTCTGGCAGCCAGTGTTTTGAATGCAAATTGTCATTTCCAGCATTCAAATAAGTGCCCTGGCTCCCTGAAAGACATACAAGAACATTTGCCCAAATTTCAGGGAACTGCTGCATTAGGCTGTACATGAGTATGTTGCTTGTATGTGTGCAAGTAATTTTAAAGTAGAAAATCTGTAACAGCACACAAAGAAAACCAGTGCAGTGTCCCAGCAGGAGCACTGGAGTGTGAACAGGGGCGAGTGATTTACAGAGACCCTTTCCCTTGCTCACTTTTCCCTTCTTTTTTTTTAAAGGAAAGTAATATTACAGTTTTTTTGGTTTTCTGTTGGTGAATGCAGGTCTAATGTCCAGAACTGTAGGGGAGTATTTGGGCTGATTTGAGTTGTGGCAGCTGCAGGTGTGCTTTTTTGTTCTCTTTATTGTGCCTTGAAATAGTGGGGAAGGGACTGCCTGTGGTGCTGTGCAGTGGCTGCAGAATTGATTGTGTGCCCATCTGGGTGCTTCACCCCTCCTAACAGAGTTAAATATGCCAGGAAAAAATAAAATAGTCACTTGTCTGTGTGTACAGAACCTGTAAAACTTGAAACCTCAGCTGTGTAACGGAGTTCCCTCTGAATGTGACAGTCTTGAAGCACTTGTGCCAGCGCTGTGGCTGAAGTGTGAGGTTTTATTGCTGAGCTCTTGGGAGTGTTTTACTAAAGATCTGATTTCATCCCACAGAACTGAGCCGCTGTTGGTAGTGAAACATTGGGGTAACCCCTCCTGAGTGTGTTGCTTTCTCATTAAGTAATTAAAAGACCCCACTGGGAATATTGCATCCCGCTCTGGAGTCCTCAGCAGAAGAAACATGTGGACCTGTTGAAGTCCAGAGCAGGCCATGGAGATGCTCCAAGGGCTGGAGCCCCTCAGCTCTGGAGCCAGGCTGGGAGAGCTGGGGGTGTACAGCCTGGAGAAGAAAAGCCTCCAGGGAGACCTTGGAGCCCCTTCCAGTGCCTAAAGGGGGTTTATAAAAAGAGGGAGAGCAACTTTTTACATGGGCAGATAGTGAGAGGACAAGGAGGAATGGTTTTAAACTAAGAGAGGAGTTATTTAGATGAAATGTTAGGAAGATATTCCTCCCTGTGAGGGTGGGGAGGCCCTGGCACAGGTTGCCCAGAGAAGCTGTGGCTGCCCCACCCTGGAAGAGTTCAAGGCCAGGTTGGACAGGACTTGGAGCAACCTGGGATAGCGGAAGGTGTCCCTGCCCACGGCAGGGGGTGGAACTGGATGAACTTTATGGTCACTTCCATGGACAACTTTCCCAGCTATCAGCAGCGCAGAAGTGGGATGCTGCAGGGAGCTCTTCTCTTGTAGGAGTCTGAGTGTTTGAAGAAGTCAGTGTAGTCTGTCAAGGCACAAATGGAATGTAACTCTCCCAGGAGAAATGATCTGTGGTTTCTGTGTGGTGCTGCTAGAATGGGGACATGAGCCATGTCCACCCAAGCCATCTCGGGCTGGGGGGGTTGTTTTCGAAAGACCTGTTGCCATGCCCAAGTGCTTCTGGTATTTACAGGTCCTGCATTTGATTTCTTGCAGCCTTTGCTCTTTCTGGCTGAGTTTATGTCCAGTGTGGGTATGAAGATGGACGATTCTTGAGTTTGGGTCACGCAGGGGTTTTGGCAAACCCTTCCAAGTGGCCGTGCTGTCCGGGTGGCAGCACTGTGCTGGTGTGCACTGTGTCTGGGAAAACTGACTGGGAAGAGGCAGAATTTCCCACTGTGGCGTTTGGTGGCAGGCTGGCAATGTAATAAGAGTTGGGGGTTTGGCCCCCAGGGCTGTTTTGCCAAGCTGCACCAATTGCAGTTGAAGCAAGCCTTGGGCAGCCACTAGAGAGAAACAAAGAGCTCTATTCTGAATGCCTGTGAAAAAAGAGGTCTTTTGGAGGGAGACATTTCATCTTTTCCCTTTGTCTTTTCCCTTATTATTCCTTTTTTTCCCATAGCTGATAGCTCTACCAGCATGATGAGGGAGTGACAGATCCCTTAACCTTGGATTCTTCCTGGTTTTGCCATCCTCATACATACTTTGTGACCTCTTCTCTTTCCAGTTACTCCTAACCTGGATTAGAAAGGGGGGGGGGAGAAGCCACAACCTTGTTTTACCATTGCACAGTAGGATTTCCAGAAGTTAATAAAAAAGGTTAAAAAAGGTTTCTTTCCCTAATAGGGATACTGATGATCCTTCTGCACACCACCAGCAGCCTGATGATGCTTTTACAGCTGTGTCACTGCTCTGTTGGGTGGTGAATCTCCAGGTTAAACAGCTGTGAATGATGTTGTTAATACAGAAGTGCACCAAGTTGTACAGGTACCTCGTGCAGGGCAGCCTTTTCTCAAATAACTTTTGCTCTGGAATGTGTGGTCCCTCCCTGCCTGTAAATGTCAGCTTTAATTAAGAGAGAATCTCAGCAATGAGATGCAGACTTATTTTTTTCCTATTATTTTCTTGTAAACTTTCCCTGCTTGCCCTTTTCCCCATTCTCCTTTAATCTTTAGAAAACCTCAGCTCGTGAAAATAAAGGCTGAAAAGTGCCTGCTAGGTGGTGAAATATGAGTAAGCACCAAACACCTTGAACCCTGGATTTGCATGTGCTGTGCCCGCCGCCGGCTGCCTTGTCTGCCTTTAGTTGACTCAGGATTTTCAGGAGGCAGAGCAGGGATAATTTCCTGGTTGAGCACTGAACAGGCTGGTTCAAACACCTTGTGTTATCATCATGCATCTTAGCACAGTGGTTCCTTGAAGGAAAACTCTGGCTGTGGGCTGTATAAAATGGATCTGAATTCAGCTGGTAGGCGGCAACTCCCCAGCCCCGCAGCAGAGGGTGGGAATGGATCCCATGGATCCCTCTTGGTTTAATTCCTCCTCCACCACACTCTGTAGACCTCTGTGGGCCTGCAAGGGCTGCCTCGGGGCGAGGTGGGAATGGGCATCCACGTCCATCAGCTCATCCCTCTGGCTCATTTCTGTGCACTCCTGCCATCAGCTGCCTTGCCAAGTGAATTTTCCTGCCAAACTTACGGGAAATGGGACACAAAAGCAGTTGGGAAGTGACTTCTGAGGCCCGTCTGGTATTGTGGCCTGTGGTGTTTGAGCTATTTCAGCGGTGACAGAGCAGAGGTTCCTGGTGGTAAAATGCCACCTCAACTCAGTAGAGCCACATTTATGTTATGAAGCAGAAATGAGGCCTCAGGTGGGGGTTGATCTCCCTGCAGGTTTAAAGGGATGGAGTGAAGATGAATCACAAGACTCACAGGTGGCCCCAGTGTTCAGTGAAGCCAAGTATTGTGAATTTGCTTAAATTTTCTATGCACTAATGGGCTTTTACCAGGACTCTTGCACATCTTGTCTCTAGTCTGGGCTTACTCAGATTTTCCCTGTTGATATCTGTTTCATTCACAGTCTTCCTCAGAAAACTGGGATCTCTTTTAGTTTCAAAAACGTTATTTTTGCAGCCTGATTGCTTGTTTTCAGTGCAGGATTCTGCACATCTGCTCAGTGCCTTAAGGAGTCAATAAGTGCTTCAGGTTGTAATGGACTTTGGCAGTGGGTTTGAAGCCTTAGTAACACTTTGAAATATCCCCTGAACAGGATATTTGTCTTGTGTAACTTGGTCCATGGGAAGCACATCTATTACAGTTTGGGAGAGGCTATCCCTTCTTCTGCACTAAAGATAGTTTCCTTTCTGCTTTTTTTTATTTCTTCTGCTCGACCGTGAGTTTTATCTTCTTTTTTCCCCCCATAATCTCTTTATCACTTGACAATTAAACAGCATTTATTTGTGCTGATTTTTTCCCTTCTATTTCTATGACTGGGCAAAAATCATAAGGAAATTAAGGGGTTGGAAAAAGACAAATTGGAAAGAATTTAGCTGAGCATGTTTGTGTGTCATCCAGTCTGGTCTTGCCAAATCAGGCTGAGTTTCTCCTTTACTCTCGTTAGAGTCACAGTATTATGTGTTTCCTCTGCCACATCTAGCAGCAAAGGGAAGATAAGAAGGACCTGACCTGTTTATAAACTTCATGGTGGTTGGTTTGGTTACTCTTTGTCCCTTTGTAGATCTTAGTGAAACGTATGTTGGGCTCAGATATTTTTTATTTGGGTTTGGTTTTTTTTAGCTGTTATCCCAACTGCATCATCTGAAGGGCGAGTACCTTTTGTGCTTCTAAATTAGGGAGATCTGAGCTTCTTTGGAGCGTCTTAGGTTAGCGTAGCTTCCTCTCCCCTCCCCATAAAAAGAAAAAAGCTAAATAAAAATAACTTGGGGTTTCACAGGTTTGGCACTGACCAAACACTTTTTATCCGAGACCCCCTGAAGCTGGAAGGACGTGTTCCAGCACGCCATGTGCAGGTTGGTGCCTGTCTTTCCAGAGGTGGGATGTGCTGGAGCACCCACACGTGTTTTTAATCACTGTAGGTGGAACGGATGATCCCGCTGGCTCTTCCTGGCCGCCCTCACGGTTACTCTGGTCCGTGCTTTTGCACGAGTCCTCTCTTGGCAGGCAGAAGATCTGCTACTGCATTTGCCAAGTCTGCAAGAAAGTAATTCTTTGTCTGCCACTGCCGGGTTTGTTTTTTTTTTTTTTTTTTGGCACCATTTTCTGAGTCGAAATGATGAGATAAGTATTTTCAGTCTCTGAAGGTAGTCTCATTCTGTTCTAAAAAACTCCTTTTTGGATCTGATTAAATAAATCTCGTGGATCCAAGTGCTTCAAGTTGGAAAGATAAACATCCTAAAAGACTTGTTTTGTTTTTCATGGAGAAGACGAGTCTGAGATGTGCTGGATTTGTGATTTTTGTTCTGCAGCAGTGAAATAATTTCAAGCTGTTGATCTGCTGAACTAAGAGGCTGTTAGTGATGGGGCAGGAAGCTGTGGCTAGGTAGCACCATCTGAATAAAAACTTGTCAGAAAGCTGCTTTCTGCTAATCCCTGGGAGGAAGTGAGCTATAATCAGCACTAAGTGAGCTAATCACAGGAAATCTATTGCTCAACAGGAGCCTTTAAAAAAAAAGAAAGGAGGGGGCGGGGAGAAAAGAAGAATACCCGTGGAGACACTTCATTCTGCTTTTGGACTCCAAAATCTGTTTGATCTAGGAAAATGGAATGTCTGATGAAATGTGTAGCCCTCCAATCTCCGCTTAAAACCTGCACCTCTCTTCCAGAATAATGAAGTGTCAAGTCTCATCTCCTCCTGGAAGGTGGTTTTCAGGTATAAAGAGGTGGTGGTGTGGGGAGGCAGTGTATAACCAAAGTACCAAAACTGCTGGAGGCCTGGGGGCAGTGGGAGTGAGTCTCCAGACGTTTTCAACAAGGATTTTTATAATAGGAAGCAAGAGTGAGATGTGACTGTCTTAAATCTGTCTTGTCACACCAGTCTTTCATTGGAGCATCACTCGCTGGCACTTGTATTGTTTTTAGTTACTCTGTGCCCTTTTTCACTTGACATCTGCTTTGGAGATTTCTTTCCAGGCATCTCCTTTGCTCTTTTCCTGCGCTCTGGACGTGGCTGTCCCGGATGCTGTGACAAGTGTTGCCAGTGGCACCCTGTAAGGCCCTCCAGGAAGGGGTGACAGCCGTGGGGATGCGGGAGGGGGAACTCACTGCTGGAGCAGGGGCAGGGACATGCACCCACTGTCAGCCCTTCCTTCGCTTTTGAGCTGCTCTCATTTCTTCTTCCATTCCTTCTGTCAGACCACAAGCAGTTCTGCTGTGTTGCCTTCAAGCTGTGTCCGTGGCCCAAGCGTTCTGCAGTTCAGGTGTTGTCCCAAAAAGGTCCTGCAGCTGTAGAGGCACATCAAGAATTAGGATTTGAAGAAACAAGTGGTTTTGTTTCTTAACACGTTGTTAGCCTGAAATCTCTTACTTCTCCTTTTTGGTCAGCCGTGCAAAATGACCTTAAATTTGATGTTTTTGCTGCTCCTTCTGTGTTGTGCTGCTGATAGTAAATGAGCTGAGTAATTTTTACTTGTAGTAAATAGAACTTGAGTTCAGTTTGCAGCGCTGTGATTTTCCTGTCACAGATTTATTTGATTTATTTCACTGATTTAGTTCTGGCCCTCAGAGATCAGTGGCAGTGTAAAGCACAGTATTGTGTGCCAGGAGGAGGAATTTTATGTGCACGTTATCAAACAGCTCTGAGCTTGATGTGATCAGTTTTGGTTTCTTTTTCCAAGCAGTAGTCCAGTTTAGTTTTGCATCACATCCCAGGCAGTGAAATCACAGGTGCAGCCTAGACTCCTCCAACACATTAATTTGAACATCTTAAGAAGACAAATTCAAGTTATCACCATGTGAGAACTTTCTACAGCAGCTGTTTGATTTGACCATCTACCCAACCCTGCCTGGGGCCTTGCAAGGCTGCTGTGTGTGACCAGAACACAGATTTAAAACTTAATCTGCTCAAATACAAGTGCTCCAGGGAAAGTGTGAGTGTGCACTGCAGCAGGGAGGAAAATGATCGTCTTCAGTTTAATTTTATTTCCTTTTAGTCATTCTGAAAAACAAGTTTGAGGAGAAAAATGTTTGTCCTTTTCTAGAAGTCAGAGGAGCTAAATAGCAGCACAGGGCTTTGGCTGGGGTGGGAGTGTGTGTGAGGCTCCATCCCCATCCCGAGGGAGCCCAGGGAAGCCAGGCCAGCACAAGAGCCAGGCTTAGGAAGTTCTTCAGGAGGCAGCCCAGCTTTACACTCACACAAGAGGGAACCTGGAGGTGGAGAAACAACAGAAAAGCAAGTCAAAGCCAGAGCATTCAGACTAATGTGCTGCAGCAGTGTGTGTCCGTCGGCTTTCTGAAAACGCTGCCCAATTCTCACTTTACTTTCCAGCTTTTACTCACTGTCAGGGTTGTTTCTGGGTGTTTTCCCACCAGTGGCAGCGACAGGAACTGCTGTCTGTCCTGTGACCTGGGTATGCCGTGGGTTGTCGGGCCCTTTTCATCCCCAAAAGGAAGAAAGGTAGTGAGCAGCAGGGTGTAGATTGTAAAAATGAAACTCAACACATGTGCAGATCAGTCTCTGCAGGGGCTGGGAGGAACAGGAGGGTGGGTTAAGCTACAGGAGTTGCTCCCTGTGTGTGTCCTGCCTCACCCTCGCCGGGCAAAGGTGGGAAGGTTAATGGTGCTGAGTTAACTGTTGGACCTGGTGATCGGAGAGGTCTTTCCCAACCTTCATGATTCATCGAGAGAGGAGTTGCAGTTGTGAGGAGCTTGACTTCAGGTCTCCAGCATTGGTGGTGAGTGATTTAGACAGCACAGGCCCTGTCTGGACACTCTGCAGTGGAGGAGAAGAGCACATTTGCCCTTCAGCTGCTGCAGTGGGTACTGAGAAGGTGTCCGAGGCTGCTGAGGATGGAGAGGGTACTTTCATTTTTGCTGCCTCAGAGCAGGGCAGGAAACCTTTGTCAAAAGGAGGGGACAGCAGTTGGGAGGAGTGTCATGTACTGGGCATGAGGATTGAGAGTCAGAGGGCCCTGTGGTCACCAGCACTGCCACCTGCAGATGTGTTTTGTGGGTTAAGCAGCAGAATTGTGGGGAAAAAAGCTTTTAGCTCTTTTTATGTCTTTTTTTTTGGTTATGTAGTGGGTTGCAGTGCTGTCCTGTGGTGGTACTGAATCTGTCTGAAGGCTGTAGTTAAGTATTATTTGCAGCTTCACAGCTCGTCTCTGTGGTTCAATCCATTGCTTTCTAGTTCTTGTATTAAGTGAGGTGCAAATAGTGACTGTGGGGGAATTGCTGATGTGCTTGAATACATTATTATTACTGGTATTTCCTTCACTGGCAAAGATGAAAGTGAATCCCTCTTCCACATATTACCTTTAACATACTTTTGTGAGGTTGCTCAAGCTCAGGTTAACTATTTTAGTAAATGTCTTTCAGCCGAGCCTAAAAAACCCCACCATTAATTGTGTTGTCTGATTCTGTCAGAGAAATATGAACCTGACATCTCCTTTGCTGGGTTACAGACTGCTGGCAGGCACGGGGGGAAAAAAATTCCCCATGTCCTTGCAATTCCCTGCACAAGGCATGAATCAGCAGGACAAGCACACGTGGGTGGTGGTGCAGGAGTGATTACGTCTGGCTGCTGTGATCTCAACAGGCTCCTTCTCCTCTTTGGGGGACTGAGAGAGCAGAAATTGAGCTTCAGAGTGTATTTGCACGCTTCTTTTTATTTTTTTTTTTCCCCGTTTCTAAAAATCCCTCCTCCAGGCATTGCCCATCATGCCAAACCTCCGTAGCAATTTCCGAAGTACTTCCTGACGCCGTGGAAATTTCCCTTGCGTGATGAAGCCAGGGTAAGGATAGAGGAGAGGGGAACTGCTCTTTTCTTCAGCTGAGTGCAGGAGAAAAAGACCTGTTTGGATTTGAACCTGGACAAAATGATTGACTTTTTTTTTTTTTCCCCCACCTCTGATGGTAACTGAAGGATTGGAATTCTGCTTCCTGGAGCTGTGTGATTTATTTAAATCATGAATTTGAAGCTGCCCTGCATTGAAATGGGCCTTTGTGCAAACTAGGTGTGAATTTAGCACTTTATTTTAAACAGTGATCTTTGAAGCAGCCGCTCAGAAATTTCACTACTTTGTGTTAGTAAATAAATCACAGTTGAAGTCTTTCCTTAAAGCTGAGGTTTTCCTAAACCACGGATTTAATGAGCTGGAAGGAGCCAGTCCCTCAGGTGGGAAGCTGATGCCTGGGCTCTTTGTGCCACTCCAGTTTGCTCCACCAGCCCCACGGTTTGTTTTTCCCCGTGGAGCTCCTGGGCTGTACTTCGAGCGGGGGTCAAGGATCTCTCTGAACACTTTGAACACTCAGCAGCTGATGGGAGCTGCAGCTCTGGGGGTTCTGCTCAGATGCTGTTACACCAGTTTCTTGAAGTGCCTGGTTTTCTTCTGGAATAGATTTGGATTTTCCGTATACTTGCTTCCAGCTTGTTGTTTCGCAGTGTCTTCTCCTGGCCACACAAGATGCTAAGGAATAACTCATTTTGGATCAAGAATCTCTAATACTGAGCATGTGATGAGCTGCTTCTGTCACTGAAAATGAAGAATTTTTACTAGAGTGAGAATTTTATTTTAAAAATGAGTCAACAAAAGTGCTGTTAATTTTTATTTATTTATTGATTGATTGATTGATTTGATTTGTAACCTGAATACCACATTACAGCATCGTTAATTTGGTGACTGGGCTCTCTAAGGGAGCATGTGGGGGAATTACCGTGGGTTTGGAGGGCCAAGTCTGTTCTTGTCCAGTTTCAGATGCAGGTGAGTTGTTTATCCTTACATCTTGCTATTGCTATTTTCAGACAGCTCAAAAAAATCTGCACAGGTGGAGGAAATAATCGGGTTTGTTTTAGAAAAGTACAAAAGGCTACTCATGATGTTTCTTTCTTCACACAGTTTGTATCATTTTGGCATTCAAGCTATATGATATGCTTATTTGCCTACTGTGATTTTTTTAGCTGTCTGATTGCATTTGTTCAAAAGAAGGAATTCTTTAACTGTCTGTTCCCACTTGGATAGCTAAGGACCCTCTATCCTGCTCTTTTCTGAGGTTTGATTAGCAGAAGGGATATAGATTATGGTCCCCTGTGCTGCCATCACTCCAAACCCAACTTCAATAGGACTTTCCAATATGTATCTGTATATATATGAATATATATTTTTAGGAATATACATACATATCTGTATGTATGAATATGCATTTTTTACATTTTTGATTGAATAAATCAGTTTGACTTGGTGGATATATTGTGTGTATATATATATATATATATAAGGTGAATACCTTATATTTGGGCTATACATCTCAAATTGGTGTCAGGTATTTGGTGCAGTGTGTTGTAAGGGAAGCATTTGGAATTAAAATCTATGTGGGTAGGCTGCTCAGGCCTGCTGTTGGATTGCAGGATACTTAATTTTTTTCCTCCATGTTGCAGTGCAGGTACTGGAAAACACAGAATGTCCTGTAGATAAGTTGCAACCTCTGAAAGAGCAATCAGTGAGTGAATTTGGAAGAGTGTTGGGCGGTGGGAATCGCTGCCTGACTCCCAACTGCATCCCTGCAGACTCCTTCGGGTGTAGCAGGTCTATTTATCATCAACAAAGGGCTCCAGGGCAGGTCTGTAGAGGTGGGTGTTGCACAGCTCGGGGAGCTCTTCCCCAGCAGCCTCCAAGTCAGTGGAGCAACCAGCACATGTCCAGTTTTTACTGCACTGCCAGAGTGTTGTGCTGCTTGTGCCTCTGAAGGTGTTTGTGCAGAAATGATGTGCTTTCCTGGGCATTTATGGGGATAATTAATTTTAATTTCCCTGGGTCTTAACGACATAAACCAGTGTGCTCTTGTGCTGCCCCAGTCCAGGCTGCTGGCCTGATTTGTGTCCATCTGTTGGGATTTGTCAGCATTCACCCACCCTGTGAAATGACAGGGAATGACAGTCCACGAGCTTCTAGTTCTGCTGCTCAGGCCCTGCTGGCAGGATGCAGGTGTCGTGTGAGTCGTTGGGTAGCACAATAATTGAGAGGGGATTGCACTGTCTTGTCCTGGCTCTTGTGAATAATGACACTGATAACATGTGGCTGCGACTGAGTCATGCCCTGGCACCGTGATGGGAAGTTGGTAGGCACCAGGAGGCCATTCATTTCCCAAACTGTTGTGAGAGGAGAAGGAGGAGGAAATATGTTGGCTCCTGTTCCAAAGAGGTAGCTTGTCATTTGAGTGAACAGAGGAATTAGGTGCTTGTTTGTTACTCAGCTGTTATTGAGAGGTAATTTCTGTAAATCTTTCTTTGTGCCATTTACTCTGTATCAGAGAGGTGCCTGTTTCCTGGTGATCAGAGAAAAATCTCCAAAATATTATGAGGAGGGAGGAAATGCCAGCGCAGATTTTTTTGAATAGGGAATGTGTCATGTAGATGTTTTATTGTGCCGTGGTTTTAGCTTTAGCAGCTGTTTGTCCGTGTTCTCGCTCATGTTTTTGTTCAGGATTCAAACAGGACTGTGGTGATATATGCTTTTTTAGAAAAGGAGAAGGTGTGGCACCAAGTGGGGAAGCAATGCAAGGCCTCATTCAGAAGTGGAGTGCACCCTGTGGATCTTAGTCCTGTGCTCTTTAATGTAGGCTGTGTAATATGGGTAGAGAGATTCTTAATGCAGCTTAATGTGGACAGTGTGCTGAATTGTGACTTACTAACATAAGCAGTTCTTTTGTTCCCAAGATCTTGTCTGATGAATGACAAGAAGGAAAACATCTAAGGCTTTTAAAGCTGTTTGGTACTAGAGCATGAAGCTCTTTGGGCTAGAGCTACCCCTAAAAGATGTTGTACTTGTGCCCTTACTGCACCCTTTGTGTGAGCAGGGAACCAGATCTGGGAATTGTTCATTTTGTCTGGGTTAGTTTTATCACTGGAAATGTTTGTTGCTCCATCCCACAAACGCTGCTGCTTGCACAAATGAATGGGTGGCCCAGAAGTGGGAATGAGGAAGGGGTTTGCTTCCTTTGGTGGAGGTGTCAGTGCCTGCCCGTGCAGTGCTTGCTGTGTTCCTCAAAGTTGAATTCACACCTCCTTCCACTTGTCCAACAGAAGAAATGCTACATTCCTGCATTCCTGTGCTCTTTTTCTGTGTTAACACAAATATTTCTCTTCCAGGGCTTTCACTAGCTATTGAGAACCATGTCTGACAACGGAGAACTGGAAGACAAGCCACCAGCTCCTCCTGTCCGGATGAGCAGTGTCATCTTCAGTTCAGGGGGCAAAGATCCTTTGGCCGCCAACCACAGCTTGAAACCCCTGCCCTCTGTCCCAGAAGAGAGAAAACCTAGGTCGAAAATCATCTCCATATTCTATAGCAATGAAAAAGGTAAGATGCCTCTCTTTTCCAAGGTATTCCTTTGCTCTCCTTGTAAGTTTTGGTAGTCCTTTAGACATCTGAGTCCAACCTGTCCAAGCACAGGGGACTGGAAAACCACCACCTATTGCTTCTCCTGTTTGCTGCCCAGTTTGAAGAAATGCATTTCCAAACAACCCTAATCTATGTCTGGCATTCCTGGGGATCATGTCACTTAAATGCAGATTTCTGCTTTAAACTGAGCATCCAACTGGTTTGGAAGTTATTTCATGTTGATGATCATTCATGTGGCACCTTGAGGAAGAAAAAAGATAGTAAAGAAATAGTGGTGAAAGTGCAGTGTGCATGTGGGAAAACTGAGAGAAATTACATCCTTTTACCTGTGGAAATGCACTGTTAGGATTGATTACTCGTGGGGGAAAACCTGAGTTGCTGTAATCAGGATTATTTCTGGGAAAAATTTTGCTATAATGAAACTAGACTGTGGTTGTGTGTTTCTGTCCTCTTTTCTGTATATACAGCACTGGAGTCTAATCCTGTCTCTCCAGGATGTCTGTATCCATGTACAACAGAAGGGTGCATAGATAGAAATATCTTCTAGCATCTGGGTGGTAAAACTTCACAGGCAGTTAAGCCTGGCCTGAGGCAGCTCAGGGACTTAAGCCTGACCTGTATCTGCTAACCATTTTATTAATCTACTAGTTAACATTTTTCTGGTCACTATTAATATGCCCCTTGGAGAAGACCCTGCTGCTCTTAGTGCCTTCTAGTTGTGCTCTTGTCTCCCTGTGCCTTGCTGCTGGTGTGCTGTAGAGGTGCAGGGCTGGTTTGGTCATGCCAACACAGGTTTGGTTGTTTCAAGAGGTTTTGCTCCTCTGGTTGTTTATTCTCATGGCCGAGTGTTCTCCCCAGGACTGGTTTTCACTCTCGCTCAGCTGTTTGAGCAGTCCCTTTGCAGCCATGCCTCACCCTGGAGATAAAACCTGGAGGGCAGGCTTCCCCCTCATTCCAAAGTCTGGCTTTCCACTCTCAACAGTAGGTGTGTTTTCCTTTGGGGAGGATGGAAGGATTTTTGGCCAGTGTAGCTTTGGGAAGCAGCACAGTTACTTCACAAGTTCATTTCTAGTGAATTAGCCGCCCATGGCTGGGTTGCAGGAGTAGCAGTGGTGTTTTTACTGACATGGGTGAGCCTGAAGGAGGTGGGTCTGTAAGCAGAAAGTGAGAAGCTACTACAGGTTGGTGGCAGCACCCCAAGAGAGGCTCCAGACCTCTGAGGGTGGTGAATTTGGGTGCTGAAGGTGGCAAATCTGGGTGCTGTCAGCTCGGGGTAGTGGCACGTGCCTGGAGCAGGCTCTGGCTTAGCCCTTCAATCCTGCAGAAACTGGTGTTTTACTATTAAATTGTTGGTTGTGGGAGGAAATGCCTGGAATTTGTCATGGTGAGTGCTGCAAGGAAATCTTGTGGGGCAATCAGACCTGCCCATCTTCAGGCAAGAATGGTTTAGGAGCTGGGATGGCACTTGTCATGTTGCATTGGTGGTTCATCAGAGCATTTGAGCCCTTTTTACAGACAGGGTTATAATGAAGTAGAACATAAACCCCATGTGAAGGAAGGCTTTGCTTGCTCTGAATTAGTAAGACAAATGAATTATGAATACAAGTGGGTACAGTACAGCTGGAGAGCTTTGTGACGTTCCATAGCACCTTTTCTTCTCCACGGATGTTTTCTCTTTCCATCTTGATGGTGGTTTTGTTGGTTGCTGAAATGTCTGGGGAGGTGGTTGAGGAATTATCTAAAATTGTATTGGCTCATCTGAGATTGCTTTGGAGCCCCATTAAGTTTATTCAGACCACTCTAAATACTGGTGTGTACCAAATTTAGGGAAATTTATCTGCGTACTTGCTTAGAATGTGTGTCTATCTACTGATACTTAGTGTTGCAAATTAAAATGGAAGGAGTAATTCCTGCTGAGAAAAATACATTTTAAGAAAAATCATGTCTGTTGGTGTTTTCTAGATGTCAAAAATTCATTCAGATAATGTACTTCTGAAAAAAAAAAAAAGGCAGATTTTCCTGTTAGTCGAGATAATGTGGTTAGGAAAAATGAAAATTGAATTACCTAACTGGAAGAAACTATCTGAAAGGTGTAGTTTTTTTAATTTGGAAGAAACTTGTCTATTGAATGACCCACAACAAGGCTAATGCAAACATCCAAAGAAAGGATTTTGGCCCTCAAGTCTGCAAAACTGGCTGTCAAATGTAAGCAGAACAGAAGTGGACACAGTGTCTTTCTGGCACCAACACAATAGTCAGATGGTAGTTGTTTTGTTCATTAGCATGGCTGGGATGCACCCTCCCCAGAAATGCTCAGTTAAATCCTTTTCTTCTTGAAATTCAGCTACTGGGAAGCCTTATAGAAATATTAGCCTCATGCTTGGATTTAAAAAATACAGTGGGGCTAGATGCAAAATAATCTGTCAGCCGGGGATAGAAATTTTGCCATGGGGAAAAATTTCTCCAGCTGGTGCAAAAGTTAACAAATCGCTACAAAAATGGTAAATTCTCCTTTTCAGAAAATGAAGGGATGCCCTTGCTGTTATCCAGGAATGTTGTTTGGCTTTGTCTGAAAATCTCTGTCCATATGATTTTGCAGGGTCCTCCCTCTTGGGAGGTTTCTGTAGCTGAGGAGGGGATGTGCTTTGGGGGACTCCCTGCAGGTGAGAGATGTAGCAATTACACAGTTTCTGCCCCAAGTCTGAGCTCGTTCTGTGCTGAAATAATCATGAGAGTTTGAAGGGATTATTTAATCACCTCGTCACGGAGGGTTTGTTCCCCCTGGTTCCATTGTTTAGGATAAATGAAGCGATAGTCATCTTCTTACTAGAGTACTTAATCACCATGAATTTCCTTGGCTTGACTTCTGAAGTCAAAGGAACCTCTGTGTGGTTTTGGAAAGCTTTAAAATAGTCCCCTAAAAGAAGAAATGTTTGAGCAGAACGTGTTAAAGGAGGTGCTGAGGGCACCACCCAGGGTCCCGCGTGTGGCGCGCTCAGGGCAGATTTCGGTGTGGTTTCAGCTGGAGCTCAGTAACTCCAGATGTTCACCTGGAGTCAGCTGCCTGCTACCACCAGCTGTTGGGAAACAGCTGTGATTCTTGCCTTGTGCAAGGAATTTGGCTGGTGGGAAGCGAGGGATGTGTGAGGATGGGTTTGCCGTGCGAAGTGCCCTGGGTGATGCCTTTGCTGCGAGTGCCTGTGGCTTCATTTGGGGAAGAGTCCAGTTGTGTTTGAGTTGAGTTGTATTTTTGAGGCACCTCCTTAATCACACAGTGTTTCTCCAGCTCACTAAATCCTTCCAAAGGACCTGTGTGTCTTCCCCTCCCGGGAACAGGGGGACTATGCTGCTGTCCCTGCAGGTCCAAGGGGCAAAGTCTTGCCATTTCTCCCACGACCAACAATTTAATAGTAAATTTAATAGTTTCTGCAGGATTGAAGGGCTAAGCCAGAACCTGCTCCAGACATGTGCCACTGCCCCGAGCTGACAGCACCCAGATTTGCCACCTTCAGCACCCAAATTCACCACCCTCAGAGGTCTGGAATATCTCTTGGGGTGCTGCCACCAACCTGTAGTAACTTCCTGCTTACAGACTTATTTCTTTCAGGCCCACCCATGTCAATAAAAGACCACCACTTCCTGCTTTCACTTACTGTTTGAGACAAGCGTTGCCCTTCACTAAAGGGATTCCCTTTGCAATCCAGAGCTGTTCCAGACCCAGCCAGAGGCTGGGAAGCAGTGTGGCCTCCCCGTGGCCTTGTTCTCAGCGCTCGAGGATGTCCTGCCAGCACATGACTCACCGGGCTTGCCTCTGGCAGGAGCTGTTTGTTTGAAGTGCTGCTCTGCTCCACTGTTCCTGTGGGCAGAGGAATGACTTTCAGTCTCCTTGCCTTGCCTACTGATGGGATCTATGTGTTTTTGGAAGGAGTGGGTTTATTTACACAGCGCATGCTGGATGGGTTGAGCACCAGCTCCTGTTCCCTACATGTCAAGTGCTCCTGAACAGGAACCTTCCTAAGGAATATAACTTTTTAAAATATATTTTTTCCCCTCTTGCTTTCACACAACTGCAAGAAATTGGGAAGAAATAGGGAGGAAATGGTGCTTTCCTCAGCTTTCACAGCAGCAGTTTCTCCTGTCCCGTGACCGAAGGCTGTTAATGAGAACGTCTGACAGCCCGTTTGCTTTTTGGCTCTGCCCTGTGCAGCCATATTAAAGATATCCTGTTTATAGCAGCCGTGTCTTTCCACGGCATTGTTCAGCTGGAGGCAGCCCACATGGCTTTTCGTTTGGGAGCATTGTCCTCACTGCCTGTCCTTCCCTTCCCGCCAGCGTGAGGGGATTTCAGGCGGATTCCTGGCTCTGAGCGGCACCGTCTCTGCTTGCTGTGGGGTATTGAAGAGGGTGCTGGTTTACCTGCTTTTTCTGTACTGAAACAACAGGATTTTTAAGGTGAATTTAAAAACAAAGCAGAAAAATAAAAAAAAATTTAACACCCATCCCCCCAACCCTCTCTCAAAACCCCCCAGACAAACAAACGAACAAACAAAAAACCAAAGCCCCAGGCTTTAGAAAACATCTTATAAATTTAATTGGATCTGGGTTGGATTGTGCACATGGTCTTTCTAATTATCTGTTCCTGCTCCTGGTACTTGGTATGCTTTTTTTTTTCCCTTTTAATTTAAATTAGGTAATTGCTCTGAGGCTATAAACTCTTATCTTCATCACAGGAAGTCCTATTTTGCATTAATTAACTTGAATTGAAGCAGTGAGGCAACTGAGTTTTAGGTGTCTTTAGGGTGAACTTGAGGTTGAACTGAAGTTGTCTTCACTGCTTTTCTTGATCCATATTAAAATTTCCTTTTTTTTGCATTGTAAACATTTAAAAAGTTCAGATTTTATGTGCTCAACAGAGCACTCTGGTGCTCTTAGTCACTTATTTTCTTGCTGCCGTAATATAAATTATTTGAATGGAACAAGATGTTGATTCTTAGAATCACAGGATGGTTTGGGGCGGAAGGGACCTAAAGACCACCCAGTGCCACCCCCTGCCCTGTGCAGGGACACCTTCCACCAGCCCAGGTTGCTCCAAGCC